>NC_064639.1:808575475-808884675 GCF_023864345.2 Schistocerca serialis cubense
TCACTTAAATCTTGATAACCTGCCAATGTAGCAGCAGGAATCAATTTAATAACTGCAGTGCCATATTCTGCCTGTTTACATATTTGAATACCCATGCCTATACTTGTTTCTTTGGCGATTCAGTGTATAATCACCTCACGTACATTATTGAGATACTACCTATTATCTATGTAGGGATGTCACTCACAGCTGCTTTCCCCCCTGCCAGTTGAGATGACATTGATCCTGGTTTGCTTAATGTGGCATACTGCACCCTTTTAGTTAGAAAGAAAGAAAACCAGTTATCAACAAGATCTATAAAACCATAATATTTGAGCTTCTCTGGAAGAATACTGTGAAGCATACAAATACTTTCAACAAGTCGTATAAAGTTGTGGAAAGCAGTAACTTGTCATTTGAATTTTGTATAATCCGATTCATGAACTGACAAATGGTTTGTTCTCTGCATGTGTGTATTAAATATGTTGGCTACCTGACTGCTATGATTTATTATTTAACTCTTTTCTTTGGCAAAAACACTAGCAAATTCCTTAACTGGTTTTGTAGTTTCTCTTTTAACTATAGACCATATAGATTTATTTTCTGAATTATTAATTTGATAATACAGTATATCTGAATTAAGTCCCACCACCTCTTTGTTTGTCCTATCCATTCCATACAATTTTCTTTGCCTTGCACATAAAATACTGACTCTTCTTGTAAATTATGGCTTTTTTGACGTCTCATTAATGCCATACTTGACTGTTTTCTTGTTTGTTATAAATTACTAGAAGTCCACCTATGCATACATTAAATGCAGCATTGAGATCACTCCGGTCTGCTAGCTGTAAGGCTGCCTTAAAACTTTCTGTGGCGTGTTAATAATTGTAACTGTTTCCCATCACACTACTTCATTGTGATCAAATACATGAGTAAGTAAAGCTAGTTGTGCATCATGCCCATTGAGGCCATAAGCTACTGGATAAACTTCATGTTATTGATTAAATGTTCACCTAAAAAAAAAATGTTTGTTAATGTACTGCTTTCCTTTGCAATTTTGGTGGAGAAAATCACCAGCAGAACTCAGGTTATGACTGTTTTATCTGAATCTTTCAGAAAATTAATATTAAAATCTTCACATATTACTACTGTTTTTCGGGATATTTGAAAATTTCTCTGTAGGATTCTACATTAGGGCTCTACCTTCTTTAAAACTATAAATGAGTTTTCTGGTATCAGCAGTGCACAAGAACATGCTTACGGTTATTGATATGTGCTTAAACTGCTGTTTTCAATACATTTTACCTCCTTATTTTCAACATACTAGTGCATGACAACTCCACCTTTCTCCACATTTTCCCTACCCACATATGCTGCTGATTTATGGTTCTCTGAGTTTAAGATGTGGATTTCTGTACTCAGACAGATATAAATGTTAGTTAGAACAACAAAAATAATTAATTTTTGAAAATATGATATCATTGGCTAGATAAAAAATCTACTCACCAAATGGTGGCAGGAGGGCACAAATGTAAAGCTATTGAAATTTGCAAGGTTCTGGCAGAGGGGTTGAAGGGGAAGGAAGAGGGGTGAAGGAGAAGGACTGGTGATGATTAGGAAGTGGGGAGAGTTTGGAAAAATCACCCAGAACCCCAGGTTGGGGGAGCCTTACCGAACAGGATGAGAAGGAAAGACTCATTGTTGGGATAATACACATAACAACAAAGACTGACACCCCAACAATCAAACTGATCATCGACCCGGGGTCCTAGGCAACTTCTACAACTCTCCTCATTTCCTAAGTCTCACCAGTTATTTTCCTTCACCCCTCTCCCTTCCCCTTCAACCCTTCTACCAGAGAAGCAGCCACTGGCTCCAAAAGCTTGGAACATATGTGTTCTCCAGCCACTGCTCAGTGAGTAGATTTCTTATCTATCAATTACATTATAACAGTTAGTTGTTTATTCACCCAAGATTCATTTACAATATGGTATCAGCCATATCATTTTAATTGAAAAAGTAAACTATTGTTAAAAATCAGCTAATTCATGAGAGTCTGGATTAACATGTTGTGTTGTTAATTTTGATATAATGTGTGCAATGCTTTTTATACATACCTGCATTGCAAAAAAGTTTACAACTGATCTAAAAATTCTCTTACATTATTAATTGGTATCACATCACTCATCGCTGCCCTCACTACTCTCTCTCTCTCTCTCTCTCTCTCTCTCTCTCTCTCTCTCTTTCTTTTTTGATGGCTTTACAGCTTTTGGTCCTAGACAGTACTTCTTGCACTTTACTCAATTTTTCATGCTGTTGCCACAGCCTATCTGAAAAAGAGCTGACAGCACCTTACCACAATTAATGAGATACTGAGCTCAAGAAAATGAAGAGAGATTGGAACGATCCATCACAGATCTTGAGCATAGGATTAGATTTTGCACTGAGAGTAATTAAACTATGACAGATTACTTTCAAATACCAGTTGTTTATTATTAAATGATGCTAATTTTTAACATTCCCTACTGTGTCCAATATAAATTATCCTTGAGTTTGTAGTTTGAATTATTTAAGAGGTATGCTTTCATTTGGTCTTGAAATGTTAGCCAACAAAGCCTTGCTGTGCTGTTTCTGTGCATGGCTGAAAGCAACAGGAAACTACACTTACTTTTCCCCAGAGTACGCAGCTCTTCTCTGGTTAAATCCTCTTGTGTAAAATATTCCAGAGGTAAAATATTCCCCTTTTGGATCTTTGGGCAGGGACTACTCAGAGGATATTGTCATCAGGAAAAACAACACTAACATTCTGTGGGTTGAGATGGGAATGTTTTACTCCTTAATTGGGTAGACAGGTTAAACAATTTACAAAGAAAAATGAATAAGTCGAAGTGAGATACAGTTGGCATCGGTGAAATTCAGTGGCAGGAAGAACAGGACTTCTGGTCAGGTCATTACATGGTTATAAATATAAAATCAAATAGAGGTAATGCAGGAGTAAGTCTAATAACGAATAAGAAAACAGAAGTGCAAGTAAGATCGTGTGAATAGCATACTGAATGCACTATCACAGCTGAGATGGACATGCAGCTAACTGCTATCGCAGTAGTGGAAGATTATATACCAACTACCTCTGCAGATGAAGAAGATATATATAGAAAGAGAGTATGAGGAGATAAAACAAATCATTCAGATAATTAAACGACACAAAAATTTAATTATGATGAGTGACATCAACAGAAGGGAAAGGAAGAGAAGAAGAAACATTAAATGGGCATGGGAGAAAGAAATGGAAGAGGAACTTGTCTCGTACAATTTTACACAAAGCATAATTTAATCATTGATAAAATTGTTTTAAGAATCATGTAAGAAGGCTGTATAATTGGGGACATTCAAGGGTTTCAGATCGGGTGTATAACAGTAAAACAGAGATTTTAAATCCAGATATTAAATTACAATATATTTCGAGTACAGATGTGGACTCCGACCATAATTTTTTGGTTATAAACTGCAATTTGAAACATACAAAATTGCAAAAACGGTAGGCAATTAAAGAAATGACGCTTGCTTGAATTGAAGGAGCCAGAGGGCGCATCAGGCAATGTTTGACCAAAGCAAAAGATGAGAACAAAGTAGAAAACAAAAAGAAATATGGGTAGTTTTGAGGGATGGAATAGCGAAGGCAGCAGAGGAATAAATAGGTAAAAAGACAAGGCCTAGTAGAAATCTTTGGATAACACAGGAAATATTGAATTTCATTGATGAGAATAGAAAATATAAAAATTCAGCAAATGAAGCCAGCAAAAGAGATTACAAGCTTCTGAAAAAAGAGACTGGCAGAAGTACAAGATGGCTATGCAGAAATTACTGCAAGACAAATACAAAGTCCTAGAAGGATGTACAACTAGAGAAAAGATAGATACTATCTATAGCAAGACTAAAAATATTTTTACAGAAAACAGAACCAACTGTATGAATATTAAGAGTTCTGATTGCAAACCAATACTAGCAAAGAAGTGAAAGTTGAAAGGGATATATAGAGGGGTTTTACAAGGGACATGACCTTCAAGACAATTTTATAGAAAGGGACGAGGAATTAGAAGAAGACGGCAAGGGGATGCCTACACAATTCCTGCTCCCAACTCCTTGCCTTACGGCTCGTATACCTCTAATAGACATAGATGCAAGGCTTGTCCCACACATCCTCCCACCAGCATCTACTACAGTCCTGCCACAAGCATCACTAATCCCATCAAAGGCAGAGCTACTTGTGAAACCAGTCATGTGATCTACAAGCAAAGTTGCAACCACTGTGCTTTTTTCCTATGTGAACATGAATGGCCACCGACAAACTGTGGCCAAGAAACAGCTCGACCACCTAGTTGCTGAGCATGCTGCCCAACACAACATTCTTCATTTTAATGACTGCTTTACAGCTTGTTCCATCTGGATCCTTCCTACCAACACCAGCTTTTCTGAATTGTGTAGGTGGGAACTATCCCTGCAATATATCCTATGTTCCTGTAAACCTCCTGGCCTCAACCTTCGTTAGTCATTGTGCTTCACTCACCTATTCTCTTCTCAGCTCCCACTCCACAGCTTTTTATTCCACCTTTTACTTCTCTCCTTCTCCCCCCCCCCCCCCCCCTCCCTCCTGTCCTCCTCCTAACCTCTGGACTGCACCTAGCTGCCCTATACCCTCTCTCGGCTCATCCCCGTACACTCCCACAAACGGCAATTTACCATTCTCCACCCATACCTTGCTCTCCCTTCCCCTCCTCACCCCAGCCTCCTCACCACCACCACCACCACCACCACCAACACCACCACTCAATTGCTTCTCCCATCATGCACAGTTGCTCGCAGTCTGACTCCAGCAGCCAGAGACAGGGAACATGTGTGTGTGTGAGCCACGTTGGCATGAATGAATGAGTGTGTGTGTGTTTTGCCTATTTCAGGAGGCGGCCTTCTGGCCGAAAGCTTACATGTTTAGTAGTATTTCTGTTATGCCTGCCTGTGACTCAATGTCTCTGCTGTATGGCAAATAGCAGTCTATCCTTTTCATAATACTGTCATTGTTCTATCCTGGATTTTCCATTGTTTAAATGTAAGTTTAGTCTGACTCTTGTTCCGTGAGCATTAATGGTGCTGTTTGTGAGTTAATTGCTGATGATGATCTATTTGCATTTTTTTTTTTTTTTTTTTGAATGGCCTTTTTCTGCAGTTTGTAGACTGTGTCCATGTTTTGTGTGTGGGACTACCAAACAATCGTGTAGCTAAAGAGTGAGCCCATATACGAATTGTATGCGACTGTAAGGCATTTACAGTTACACAGCAAAGACAGGACTCACAGGGCATTGCATGCGGATGACTACAGCCTGGATTTCCAAGCAAATACTCGTTGCATGCATGTTTGCATGTTTTGACCATTTACTGAGTAAACACATATTTCAAAGATTTTTTTATCATAACTGCGTGAATAATACATATTATATCACTTTTCTGGCTTCATGCATAAATTATATAATAACTTGCATGACAGCACCTTTTATTGATTTTGTTTTGATATAAATTGCACCAAAAGTGCAGAACATGAGTAATTTTGCGAATTTTGTTACAGAGCACTGAGCTCAGGTGCCATAGTTTGGCAGTGTAGATGTCTGTAGAAATAAATATATTTTGTACTATCTCTTACTGCTGCCTGTCCTTGCTACCTACAGTGGGCAATAAAAATTATTGCACTTTAACTACATGGTATTAAAAGTATGTTGCTAGCACTGCACTAGATACAGAGATAGAAAAATTATTACAGTAAACACTAAAATATTCACTTTAATAAATTTAATTTCATTTTATACACATTACGTGTCAACATTGATTATTCTTTTGTCTTCAATACTTTCTATGCTTACCCTTGGCTTTAATAAATGCTTTGATTTTTAATCTCAGTTAACATTTGGCACTGCCTCTTTATATTATCAACATGAAACCAGATTCATATAAGCTTTCCAAACAAATCTATTTTGGTGATATGTATGTTTTTATGGTCTTTTCCTTGGTTATTTCACAGGGATTCTAAGTGTGATTCTGTCTGATCCGTTTCTATGGCCAAACAGGCACTTCCACATTGTTCTCTCTCAAAAATTCCATGAATTTTTTTCTTTATGGCATGGAGCTCCATCTTGCACAAAAACAAATTCATTCTGAACAAATAATTCCCATATTTGAGGTACTAGTCATGTCCCCATCTCTTTAATTTACTGTTCATGTCTCATAGTTCCTTCTACAATATGTAACCAACAGTCATACCAAGGAAATACACACCCAGACAATCACTTTAGTCATATGCTTCACAGTCTGCTTTATGCAGTCTGGCTTGAATGCTTCTCCTGCTCTTCTGAATTGGCTTGTCTCCTCCTCAACAGAAAATATCAATTGGTCACTAAAACAAATCCGACAGCAAACTGAACAAATTGGGAAATAAATAAATCTTGAATTAAATGCAATAAGCTAAATTATGTAAGTTCTAAAATGTCATGCTTTTGATGGCAGGTCTTCATTTGGTGGATGAAGTTGAGCACAAGTTCAAATTTGTAGAGTACATAACTGTAATAAAGTTTCCACACATTAATTATCATCAGTTGACCAATTTCAGTGAGTTTTAGTCCACTGGAGCAAGCACTTCACAGCCATAACACGTGTGATCTTCGCTTTTCTATGAGGTCATCTCTTACTTAATTCTGAGCTAGTATCCTTATGATTTTTCACTGATAAATTAAGCAATTTTTGTTCATCTCTTGGGGTTAGTTTCTTCTTTCACTCACAATTCCCCATGCACTGCTGGCATCTTGTTTTATCCTCGTTTTTGCATATTTTAATTCTACTTACAGACTGCTGCGATATTTTCAGTCGTGAACCTACCTCTTGCTGAGAATAACACTTTTAGTAAGTAGCTCTCAGGCAGTGCCTATCATTCTTGGCAAAAAGTCTGCTTTTCTCCCTATAACCTCAAACTATTTTGCTTCCACAAAACTGGCCTCAAAACTACGAACTCAGCAAACAAAGAGTATCAATAATTTCTTATTCACTTACAGAACACACAGTTCGAATGATAAGTGAATATATTTGCTTCTGATTAGCAACAATGTCCAGGTTTATATGGTATACAACAAAAGATACAATTAAAACAAATAACTAACAAAAACCATTGAGCTCTGAAATTACATCATAAGCCTCACTACAGCCAGCAATTGAACAAAAAATAGTCTTCAGAAGATGTAAATATCCTTTTAAGTAACATTACCAGAAAACAGACCCAAATATTAGCTTTAAGTATGATTATTCCACTTAAAACTGGAAATGTATGTTTTACTCCAATAATTAGGCCATGCCTGTATTTCTCTCAGCGTCACTTCTCTCTCCCACTCCTTACCCTGTCACTGCAGTTGCCTCTAAGGTGAGCTCAGCATTAAACTAATAGATTGTATACCAACTATGTTTTAGAAGTGAAAAATTTAAGCAACTGAGCAAGTGTGAGTATGCAGTTGCTTTATAGAACAGTATGTAAAATCCTACAACAATAAATGAGTGAACTATTTCCTTCCCATGTTTGTATAACAACCAGTGGCCCTGACTTAAGAGGGTCAAGGTACTTTGTGCCCCCCCCCCCCCAATAGTTAAAAGTAGGAGCCTCTCCCCCCCCCCCCCCCCCCCAATATTCACACATGCATTTCTCACTGCTCTCTCCCCCTTCCTCATCCTTTACTGGTAAATTTGTTAAAACTTGCACATACATTTTTGCACAATAGTATGTAACGATTATGTAGGAAACAAATATCGATTTTACGAGCTATTGCGTATTCCTTTCTGCTACTCCTCCAACCTCTGCTTATGATGAACTGTCATGACAGGGTTTGTCCCCTGCATCTGTACTATTCGCACACTTTTACTGTACGGAGGTATGCGGAGAACGAAAGCTCACCATGAGCTCGCAGTGCTTTGGCTGCTAGGATGAGCTCCACTTCCTCCCACAGCAGCCTGCTGGCAGCTTGCAAAAGAAACTAATGAGCAATAGTAACACCGAATTTGATGGTTATCGCTAGAAAGACTAGGTACAATACCACACAAATCAGCACCGGCTCCAGGGATTTTGCCGCCCCGCGCGATCATGTCAAGCGCCCCCCCCCGTCTCCGTCTCCCCTTTTTCGACATAGTCAACTTTTCCCACAATATGTTTCATAAATGACACCTTATTTTCACATATCACACTCATTCGTCTCTTTGTTGTGAATGTGTCTTTAAGATCAAAGCAGCAGTCAGTGATACATTTACAGTGCAACACATTTTAAGCCATTTTTGTTGGAGGAAAGGTTTCTTTCATAAATCGGAGCACACTGTTTCTGTACCATAGATAATTTTCAATAAGACCCTTGATTTTATGTATAATTTGTATTTCCAATTTATTCTCACATTCATTCGTTTACACAAGATAGATTTGCGCCCCCAAAAATCTGCCGCCCTGGGCAACGGCACGGTCCCCCCCTCCCCCCTCGAGCCGGTCCTGATAATAATCAACACTATTGTTACATGGCTACTTCTTGTTAGGCGCACAGTACTATTAAGCAGGCCGCAGCTAATGTTGGCAGCGAATGTAAATATTCCAGAGCTGGGTATCGCCAGTGGTCAGTTAGTCTTACTGTGACTCAGTTCAGTTGTTAATCTTTCGTCCCTTACTGTCCAGTTTAAAATGGACAAGTTTATAGTTAGGAAGAAATGTCACAATGTGGCAAATGTTAGCGATGGTGAAGCTAGACCCAGTGTTAGTGGTGCTGTGTGTGACAACAAAGACACAGATAGTGATGGAACTGTGATGGTGATAAAAAACACTGTTCCCGGAAAAAAATAAAAAAATTGCTGTTATCAGCCCTCTTGGAAACAGCAATTTGCATGGATCGATTACAGTAAGGTAAAAGATGTTATTTTTTGCAAAATTTGCAGACAAATATTTGAAGAAAATAGTTTTCAGTTTTCTCAGAAAATGGAAAAAACTTTCATGGAAACTGGTTTTTCGAACTGGAAGAAAGGGGTAGAAAAGTTGAAAGCACATGAAGCATCAGGCTGCCACAGAGAAGCTGTACTGAAATTCAAATCCTTAAAATCGAATGTCAATGTATTTAGCCAGATTTCCAAAGAAAAACTGACACAAATGAAAGAAAACCTAGCTTGTTTACTAAAAATCGTATCTTCCCTCCCTTATTTAGCAGTGCAGGGGCTTGCAATACGTGGCACACTGATGAAACAAGTAACTTTGACAATTTATTATGCTTTCGATGTGAAGATAACCAGCTACTTTTAATATGGCTACATAGAGAAACTTACAAATGGACATCTCATGATGTGTTTGGCCATTTGAAGTCATACACTTCTTAGAAAATTATTGGAGGATATCAAGAGTGCATAGCATTATGCAATAATAGCAGATGAAACAACAGACATAGCCACCAAAGAGCAATTTAGTATCTGTATAAGATTTGTTGATGCTTCGCTAGAGACAGAAGAATATTTTTTAGGGCTATACTCAATACAAAGTACCACAGCTAAGGCTCTGTTTGATATTATTATCGACATTTTAAGACGATTTAATTTGCCTACATCTAATAATTGTAGGGGCCAATGCTTTGACGGTTCAGCTAACATGGCCGGATTATATAATGGTGTCCAGGCAAAGTTTATGGAAATGGAGAAGAGAGCTATGTTTGTGCACTGCCTTGCACACTGTTTAAATCTAACACTACAAGACACTGTGAAAGCAGTTCCGGAATGTCGAAATGCATTGAACGTTATGAAGGACTTAACACATTTTGTGAGAGATTCACCTAAAAGATTAGATCTTTTTGCTCACCTGAAGGCAGATGCCTCTACAAATTTGAAACCACTCTGTCCTACAAGGTGGGCCATAAGATACTTGGCAATGTCTTCAGTTTTGTTCAACTATATAGAACTTCAGAATTGTTTCTAAATGTTTCAAGAAATGACAATTCAGACACTGTGGCCAAAGCAAATGGCTTTTTGATTAATATGCAGACATATGATTTCTTTTTCATATTATCACTTATGGTAAAACTGTTTGGTCACACTGATACCGTAAATATAGTACTACAGAGGACATCCCTACTTAGAGGAGGCCAATAAGATGATTTCCACTCTTGTAACTTCTATTAAATTTATCAGAAACAATTTTGAATCATTCTGGGGTGAAGTAACTTCAAAATGTCAAGATATGGATGTTGATTCCCCAAAATTACCTCGTAGAAGAAAAGTCCCTAAGAAATATGATGACTCCATCAATTCATCTGTAGAAACATTCGCTAAAGTATGTGACAAATATAGAAGATTGTATTATGAAACAATGGATACATCCATCAGCTTCTTGGAATCACGGTTCAAAACTCAACCATACATGTTTGTAAATCAAATTGAACAATTTCTTCTTGGTGATAACAAACATTCATCTGATATTTTATCTTTTACGAATCAGATATAGACAAAGAACGCTTGCTTCTCCACCAAAGCATGTTTCATGAGATTATTCAAAGTAGTGATTCTGCGAATATTAGCTCGTTGGATGACATAGTGAAATACCTAAAACAGGAAAACCACTTGTTTGACCTACTGCCTGAACTAGTGAAATTCATACGTGAAGTGCTGATGATTCCGGTATCGTCTTGCACTGCTTAGCGATTGTTTTCTTGTCTGCGGAGGGTGAAAGCGTATCTTCGTTCTATAATGAGGCAGGATCATCTTAATGCCATCGCCCTTCTCAACGCCCATAGAGAAGGATCGATGAAACTCGACCTTGATGCCATATGTGACGAGTTCATACGCAGGAATGATCTGAGGAGGAGTACATTTGCCATCAAAAATTAAGGTATGTTTCTTCAACTTTATTTATGTATATGTTATGTACCACTACTGATCTATACTCCGACTGAAATGACATTGTGATTGACGTTTCAGCGAGTCAAGGGGTAGGGGCTAGTTGCCAGCCAATCGTAGTTTGCATAATTTTCAGCTGTTTGCATTTTTCATTATCCTCACAATCTTCCCCCCCCCCCCCCCCCCCCCTTGAAAGTTGTTATGCTGTGAGGGGAATTTCCCCAGAATATGACGTCATAAGTCAAAAGGGAAAGTATGTGTACATAATACCCCTCTCTCCTTCAGCACTTGAGTTGTTCCATATAATTCTCATTGTATAGGTCATTTTAAATAGCTTAGAATTTAAGAATGTGATGTGGGAATTCCATATCAGATTGTCTTGTAAGTAAACAAAGCAATTTTGTTTCAGTGACACTTAATTTTTTTTGTTTTCCAAAGAAATATTTGGTTTTAATGGATTTTTAATTTTCCTGTGTGTGGAATTGTATAGTGGCTGCTATCTTCTTCTTCTTCTTCTTCTTTTTTTTTTTTAAAGGGTTAATCAGTAGCTTGTTCCTCACAAACCACTCTGAAATCTTTTCATTTGTGACTTCAGCATACAGCCTAAGACCCTTTCTATTTCCACCTTCAATCAATACACTGGTGTCATCTTCAAATAGGAGTGGTTTGGAGTGTCAAACATGTAGATGGAAACGCAAAGTTATCTGTCAAAGGTAGTACCCAATAAAATGATTCTTTTCTTGCCCCCCAAAAATATTTTCAAATCGGCGCCTCTGATAACAACATCTGTAAACAATAAACAAATACTGTTAATTGATTAAGTCCATAAGAGACTGTATGTTTCTGCAAATTTGTTGAATTTAACAACTGAATTTTTTCCCCTTCAGTTTTTAGGTTGTAGACACTTTTGAAGCCATTGATGCAGCTTTTATCAAAGACAGACAAGTGGCATTCAAGCAAACAGGATTGAGCAAAGACCCATTAACACCAAGTCAAAGTTTGCACATTTTCCTGTGGCAATAACAAAGTTGGAAACCACAGGACTAACATGAGTTGAATCTTTGACAATAATAGACTGGAAAATCTTTGCATCATTCTATAGAGAAATGGATGTTGCAGCAAACCAAACAGTGTTATCAGATCAAGTCCTGATTTTGAGTTTATGAAGTTTAGAATAAAGTATGTTGAAGCAAAAATGCAATAGGTTTTCAACTTCATATGACTCTGTTCGAAATTTCTTCACTTAAGTATGCACCCCCACTTCTTGTGACATAGAATGGTCATTTTATATGTATGAATGTTGAAACTTTCTGGCAGATTAAAACTATGTGCTGGACTGAACTCGGGACCTTTGCCTTTTGCGGGCAAGTGCTCTACCAACTGAGTTACCCAAGCACGACTTACACCCTGTCCTCACAGCTTCACTTCTGCCAGTATCTCGTCTCCCACCTTCCAAACTTCACAGAAGCTCTCCTGCGGACCTTGCAGAACTAGCACTCCTGGAAGAAAGGATATTGCGGAGACATGGCTTAGCTACAGTCTGGGAGATGTTTCCAGAATGAGATTTCCACTCTGCAGCAGTGTGTGCCCTGATATGAAACTTCCTGGCAGATTAAAAGTGTGTGCTGGACCGAGACTCGAACTCGGGACCTTTGCCTTTCGCAGGCAAGTACTCTACCAACTGAGCTACCCAAGCATGAAGCAATGTTTTCTCTCAGATAAATACTTGACCCTAAGTGAAAAAAAATTGGAGAAATTGGTTGTTGTGTACTGTTTCAGAAGAAAATAGAAATAAATATAGAACTGAATTTTGATACCGGATATTTTCATTGTTTAGCTGCCTCACTGTTGTTGTCTAGTGATATGATATTCCACAAATGTATGCATGTTTAGTGATCTGGTAGTGCATGGAAGTCTGAGCTCTACTGATGACATTTTCTTTTAATGTATTTGTGCACTCATTCCACTAAAGGTGACAGTCAATATTAATTTCTGAAAACTTTTTGTTTGGTATACAATTTACGAAATTTTCAGTCAAGTTTAATTTTAGATTATTATATTCCTTGTTTAAGCAGAAATGTTATTTTTCTTTATGTAGCATGTACGTTTATTGTGCAATAACCGATTATAAACATCCTTTAGTGTTTCTTTTACTTTCTCTACTAGGAGTTCTGGTGTTTTATCTGTGATTGTTACAGGGATGCTGTTTTAATAACCCCACTGGACGTACGGCTGGGAGACACAGATCTGTTGATATGCATAACACTGTCAGTATCTGGCAAGAGTGCATGCAGTGGGAACAGGGCTGATATCTCAGATTGATCTTGTGAACTTCTGTAGTATTCAAATATAAGACCACCTACAGCAGTCTCTTCCTCAGTCACAGTCGTCCAACTATCTCTGTCAGAGGAATCTGACCACTGTGATTGTTTACTGTGTGCACAGTGCTATGAATTATGAACTTGTGGTTTCCACCATCACTTGGTTTAATGGCACTCTCATTCCTAAATGTGTGCTTATTGGCTAAGTAGTGACTGAACTTTGTTCAACTTAATCGGGAATTATCGCATATTAATTACCGTTGTAGTTCAGATCAATATACCACTGAGAACTGCTACTGTTGGTTCATCAACTAATAGACAATTTCCGTATGTAGCTAGAAAAATTAATTATGTTCAGTATATGCTGTTGGCTCCAGGTAAGGGTTACAGCATTGGTGATGAGGTCACAATTTTGATTCAGCAAGCACTACTATGGATGTAAGGTTTCTCCAGCTTTTGCAGCAACAACTAAACCAGCATCAGGACTTAGTCAAGCATTTAACTAACTCAGCAATGCAGCAGTCAGAGGTGCTGCCAGCCATCCTGGCATTTCAACCTTTTTACAGGGCCCAAGAAGACCGGAAAGTGTAATAAAAAGCCTCATGCTGCATTTTTCAGGCAAATGAAATTAAATATCCAGGTCACCAAACCTTTTTTCTGTCCACAAATCCTCAGTTATATTAGCTGTTTCGAAAGCTATACCCATCATCTGATTCATCAGTTTTACTGTTGTCTTACTTATTTTCTTTATTATCTGAGCATTTTTCCAACAAAATGCATAAGGTAGCTGCAAAGCTAGAAGTCCTACAACTCTGCAGATCAGACATTGTAAGTTAGGGCTAGGCCTCTTGTCTTGTCAATTTGCAGGGGTTGAGTGAAAAATGTAAACTCGCTTGAGAGTGCGGTAAGTCATACATGGAAAGCTTAAAATGCGATGTTGTGATTTGCTTAGCCCTTCGGTTGATACACAAGCTTTGAGACAATACGACTCCTCTCTGGCTGAAGCAGTGCAAATTGTGTGTGCCTTCGAAATGTTACAAGAACACAAAAAACATTTCCACCAGATTTCAATATTTTGCATGGGGCCTAGAGCATTAGTAATCCAGTGTAGCTAATTTCCATAACAGACTCTAAAGTTGTAATATCCTGGGCTAGTACCAGGTGTTGTTTACCAAAATACTTTTTATTTCCTGTTGCCCAGTCTGTTTTTCCTAGCATCCCTGATAGGAATGCCCACAGTATGAGAATGAGTGTTATAAGTGTTTATGTAGGAATCATACTGAGGAAGTAAGCTGTAGCATGGCTCTCACCAGGCTACAGCCCTAGCCAATTCAAATTATTAATATTTTGGGCAGTGGTCAGATGCTGGCATCATGTAAGTCTGTTACAAGCAACAGTGGGTTTTCGTTTTGATGCCAAAGAACTGGTTTCAGTTATAAGTGAGTCTACAATTTTAGTGTGGGTACCCACTTCGCTCAGTGAAGTGTAATCTAAATTGTAGGTGTTCAGCCACCATGAAATGCTGCTTGTAGGTTGTGTGCAAATGATGTTCAGTTATAATCAGGTTTTTTGGACATTATCATTTTTGGTTGAGACAGATCCACAGTTCAAGAATACATATGCTTTGATGCATTTTGGATTAAAATAATTACATTGTGCAGTGTGCTCTCTCCATCTGTTATTATCCTTTGCTGTCCTTGACACACTTCATATTGAGTTTGTGCCAGTGAATGAACCTGGCTTGGGTAAAGCAATTGCCTTTCAGGCCCACGTTTTCTTCAGAAAACAGCAAGTTCGAGATTTTGTAGAGCCCACACAATTCCATTGGCCATTAAGATTCAATTAGATACTCTAGAAGAAACAGTTTTTTCTCCTGTTTCCTACTGTCACTGGGCTTCACCATTAGTGGTCGCCAGGAAGCCTGAACACTGCCTTTGGTTGTTTGGAAACTTTAAGCAAACCACCGATGCTCAAGAGGACACTGATTCTTATCCTTTGCTTCATCTAGATGAATTCTTTCCTAAACTTTCAGGAAGTAAATCATTCTCAAAACCTGATCTCATGGAGGCATATTTTCAGTTGCCTCTTAATGAAGACATATGGAAGATAATGGTCTTGAACACACCATTTCGACTATCAATATAAAAGACTGCCTTTTGGCGTGAGTAGTGCCCCCACCATATTCCAGAGGTTCCTTGAACAGATAAATATTTGTGTCATATCTGTTAGGTTTTTGTTGCCATTCGGTAGAAAGGGCTTAAGTGTAACTTTTCCAAATACTCTTTCTTTCAACGAGTGGCTGCTCGTTTAGGTTACATACTCAGTGAAGTGGGTCTTTGCTTCACCACAGAATACAAGAGGCTATTCAGCATATATCTGTGCCTAAATCCATGAAAGGCTGTCAAGTATTTCTCAGAAAAAAGAATTCATAGGTGTGATTTATTTCCCAGGCAGCCTCCACAGACATATATTAAACTGTCTAAAAAAATGGAATCCCATTTCAATGGTCAGAAGAGTGCCATAAAACCTTTCAGAAGTTAAAATTATCTCCCTGACTGGCAACCTGCCTTGCAACTTAGCAGACCCACATGCCACTGATGTTGACAACAGATTCATCCCCACACTGTGTCGAGGCTTTCTCTCTCATCTGTTAAGTGACACACTCTCTCCAGCTCAAGAACATTATTCTCAGATCAAAAAGGAAATATTGGCGATCATCTTCAGTGCACTTATATCATCATAAATTTCATCCTGTCACCGATCACAAACATATAATGTCACTTTTCAGACCAAAACTAAATTGCAAAAGTGTATAATGCATCACCTCCATCAATGGGCTACTATTTGATTAATTTCCAATGATCCATTTACTACCACACTTCTGCTCAATATTTTAATGCAAGTGCACTCTCTCTCCTTCTGGCACGTCTGGATCCTGAATTTGACCACCGGGAAACTTTGTTTTCAGTTGGACATCCAACTGGAGCGGTAATTGATGAGTTCACTATAAATTATGTTGCTGCAGAATCTGGGCTGTAATATCCTCCTTCAATGAGTCCTGCAGAATATCTGGTCAGGGAGGCCTCCCAAGCTGTCCTGTGCAGATCCACCTGGCCTTTGCCGTTTTTTTTTTTCTTTTCTTTTGGCAGCACCAACTTCAGTTTCGGCAAGGTGTTGTGCTTCTTACAGAAGTTAATGAATGCTGCTAGGTGGTGATGCCATCCTCTCTGCAATATCAGATGCTTCAGCTCATGCATCAGTCACACTGGTGTGTCCACGTTGAAGAAACTGGAAAAATGCTATATCTTCCTCCAGGGAAGTGGGATAGGACTGCTCTCATTCTCTGTACACATAAATTATCTAATGGACGCAGTCTGTGACTATTCATTAATGACACTGTGGTGCATGGGAAGGTGCCATCATTGAATGACAGTAGGAGGATACAAGAGACTGAGACAAAATTCCTAGTTGATGTAATGAATGACAGCCTGCTCTACATGTAGAAAAATGTAAGTTGATGCAGATGATAAGGAAAAACAATCTTGTAATATTCAAATACAATGTTGGCAGTGTGCTACTCGACAGAGTCATGTTGATTAGACATCTCGGCATAATGTTGCAGAGTGATTTGAAATAGAACACGCACCTAAAGTTAGTAGTAGGGAAGGTGAATGGTTGACGTCAGTTTATTGGGAGAATTTTAGGAAATTTATTTATTTCTCGTTAGCTAAAGGCAAAGCGTGATACACTTACAAACATCAACATAAAAATTTAAATTAACATTAACAATGATTTACAATAAAATTTTCAGGGTTTCCAGCCACAAAAGTTGCTTGGTCACTTATCACATGTATGTCCATCAGATTTCCTCCCTTAAGTCCGTGTACGTCGCACTCAACTATATGCTGCATGGTTTGACTCTCTCCGCACTCACAATTGGGGTCCTGGGAGAAAGCCCACTTTTTCAGCAAATATCCGCACCGACCAACACCTGTCCGCAGACGATTTAGGGTTACCCACACTCTACGTTGGAGTTGGAAGCCTGGAACTCGTTGAGATGGGTCCTCAATAAGGAAACTGTTATTCACTTTGCTTTCCTGCCATTGCTGTTTCCACAGGTTATCGATATCAATTATTAGGAAATTGTATCCCAGCAATAAAGGAAATTGCATACAGAACACTAATGCGAACCATTCTTGAGTATTAATTGAGTGTTAGGGATCCACACTAAGTCAGATTAAAGGAAAACATTGATAAATTCAGAGGCAAGTTTCTAGATTTGTTACCAGTAGGTTTGATCAACATGCGAATATACCAGAAATGTTCATGAACTGAAATTGGAGCCCCCGGAGGAAAAGAAAAGTTCTTTTATTGAAATATTGTTGCGAAAATTTAGAGAACCGGATCTTGAAGATGGCTGTAGAATGATTCTACTGCCACCAATGAACATTTTGCGTAAGGAAACACAAAGATAAGAGAGAAATTAGAGCTCATATGGAAGAATACAGACGCTTGTTTTCCCCTTGCTCTATTTGTGAGTGGACTAGGACAGGAAACGACTAGTAGGGACACAAGGTGTCCTCCACCATGTGCTATATGGTGGTTTGCAGAGTATATTCTAAATGAATACATTGATGTAGAGCTACCAGCTTGTATGGATGGCTTTGCACAGTGTGATTGCCACAATGTGCCCCACCTCACCCCAGACATTCTTTCCATGGTCAGCACTGACACAGTCATGGACCAAGTTAATGATGACTTTATGAGCCTCTTCTTGAGGTCCACACATTTAATCATTGTGGATGCATTCTCCCACTACTTGTACATCATTTGCATCCAAGCAGACAACAGTAGAAACCACAGTGGGAGTCTTGGAGTGGTCCCCAATTCACAGCGACTAATTTCAAATGGTTCTCAATGGACTCAGACAGGCTGGCAGAATGATTTGTTCAGACTTTTACAATCCAAATTATGGAAGCCTTAGTATATGTAACAAACACCTTCCCAGTTTCTTACAGGCCCACACCCATCAATGGTTGAAGCCAGGTGAAGCTCCTTCAAGAGGCACTCTCACAGGACATTTCTGGATCTCCCGTGTTCATCCTAGAACATGAAGCAGACCCAGCTGTGCTGCTCCATGGTGCTGGCACACACATTCGTGTGAAATCTTGGGTGGATCCAGAGGTCCTTGGTGGAACAGCAAGTGCACTAGATGATGGTGGTGGTGGTTATAACGCATGGGATGCTGCCTCAACGCAACATCCAACTCCAGTTACAGCACACTAGTCCATGGCCTCCCTCATCATGGTGTCCACTGTTGCCACACTCACAACAACACTGAAACACTGTAGCCTTCCGCACTTCCTGCTGGAAGCTCTGGATATCTTTGAGGACATCACCAGCTCCCGGCCATTTTCACTATGTTGTCCTTTCTCGTACCACCCGGGCAGATGTCAACTCTAGATGCCAGTACAAAGACACACAAACAGGTGAAATGGATATATCGATGTGGGTGCACTGCCACATCTGTTAAGGGTATCTGCAGCAGAACATGGCCAATATTGCAGGCTGATCACATGAACATCCACATCGAGCAAATATAAGGCTGCTTGTCAGTGATCTCTTCTTCAGTTGCTGTTATCCAACTTGTGTCTACCAGTGGAATATGAATGCTGTTACTATTCACTGTGTGCATAGTGCTATGAACTATGAACTTGTGGTTTCCACCTCCACTAGGTTTACTGGAAATTCGTGCTTGAGAGTAGCTATTGGACTTTATTAAACTTAATCAGGACTGTCTCATATTATATGTTCAGAAAGGAGAAATTGCAATCTCTGACACATCTGGGCAAAGAATTCATTGGTGACAAATGAAAATTTATACCAAGGGCGGGAATCAAACCTGGTCTCCTGCTTACTAGGCAGATGTCTTTACCACATAAGCCATATTTGAACAGTTGTTACATACAATTGCATGGACTATACAATCCAAATTTCTATTAACCTCACACTACCAAAGTAGTGTCCCCTAACCCTTTTTCCTCTGTTTGCTCATCACATCACACAAAGTCCGGCAAAGAGTGCTCTGCACTGATGATCATACATAGAATATCAAACAAAGAAATGGAGACATCACTCATATAGATGTATCTCATATTAATTTCTACTGTAGTTCAGATAAATAAACAGCTGAGAACTATTACTGTTTGGTTTGAGGATAAATAGACAGTTTCTATTTGTGGGCGCAGAAATTGTGTTCAGCCAACATTATTGGGTCTATCTGAGGGTTATAACAGCTGTCATCAGTGAAGAGAAATTTAGCAGGAAAGCCATTACTTCTCTAAGGAGGCTGTAGTTATTCAAGTATTTTATTAGTCTGGCTTTCGTAATGAATTGTATCATTTTTTAGCATGATGACAGCAAAGAAATGGGCCTGTAGTTTTCTATGTCTTTTGCATCACTTTTCTTTAGTAGAGGTACAACACTTACCTGTTTCAGACTAACCGGAAAGTTATCTGAACTGATAGACTCATTTATTAAGTCAGTTATTGGTTATAGTATATTGCCTACATAATTTTGATATGCACATACTGGCATTTCACCTACGCCTGCTGACTTCTTATTTCTTAAATTTTTATTCCATTTTCCTGACTTCATACTCTATGGTAATTAACATCATTGTACATACCCTATAATTTTTCACTGTAACCTGATTGGTTTTGGAATCTTTTTTGTAGCTTCTCTGCTATTATCGAAAAATTATTCGTAAAATTTGCTAGTTTCTGTGGGTCATGCACCAACCTTCCCCTGTCTTTTACTTATGATTTATTGTGATTCTGTTTCTATTTTCCTGTTTCTTGTCTTACAACCTTGAAGACTGATTTGCTTTATTTTTAGCAGTACTACTGTTTCATTATTTGCTGAATTTTATGCAGTGAACAACAACTTCCTGTAAATACTTTTGTGTCTCTGATAATACTGGAGAAATTCTGGCTCACTTTGGGTTTCTCTTATGGAACTAAGATATTTCATGCTCTGGGAGGACTTTCTTATACAGGGTGTCCCACATAAAACCGGTACACCTCACGCCAAAGATACAAAAACAATCAACTAACTGACAAAGAATAGATAACAGTAACATTAATGAACATGCAGTTACCTGTTTAAAGGAGATGCTGTATGTGGTGGGCACGTGCATCCAGGCATTGCTGACTGTGTGGTGACATTACCAGCAACATGCTGTAATTCTGCAGGCATGATGATAATGTTCCATTTAAGATAGTCTATTGTGTGAGGATTGCAAGCATACACTTTGCCCCATAAATGAAAATCACACAATGTTAAGTCCAGGGAATGTGGGGGCCACAGGCCTCTACTGCCAATTCTGTCTTAGGGAACACATTGGTGACGTGGACCACACTTTTGTTGGATGTGTGAGCGGTTGCTCCATCTTGTTAGAATACTGCATACATTGGTTAATTTTGCATATCAAGAATCAATGATATGTAGACATCTGGCACTGTTTAAGGTGTAACTGAAAAATATGGCGCCACTAATGCACATGTCAGTCAACACACACCAAATACCTATCTTCTCTGAATAGACAGGCTGTTCATGCAGAATATGTTGGTTGTCTTGCGACAAGTATCTGCAATTCTGGGAGTTTACATGACCGGAGAAATGAAGCCAGACCTCGACTGACATGAAATAAAGCAAGCGGTCCAAGTAACCATTAGCAATTGGTGTTAACAGCCAGTTACAATAATGAACTCTTTTTTTCCCTAACCCTTAAATTTTAATTCTTGCATTCCACTCACTCTATAAGTTAAGCTTTTAATTTCATATCTTTTAGTACATGATGTACAAGATACATCCCTAATGACTTGCGGAGACTTCTCTTGATGTTCATCCGAATTCTGTCTACAGTTTCATCATTGTCGATTGCCTATTCCTCTGCACATTCTGAATGGATTCTATAGCCCTCCATTTCTTGTACAGATCTTGAATAGTGCTGGTCTGCCAGGATAGTTCACTTGAAACATTTCTTTACAGTTCTTGATGGAGCCTGTCTTCACATAACACTCCACAAATATCTATTCACTGTTCTAATGCAAACTGCCCCATTTCTGTAACAACTCAACAATACAAGCTTCTCACAATTGCCGAAACACAAACACACAGCTGCAATCAACTTTTTGCTAAAATGCAGTGTAGCCAACGTTTGAGACAGTGTTGTCACTTCACAAGCAATTCAACTAGATATGATTAACCAATAGTGAGGCATACTGGTTTTATGTGGGACACTCTGTACCTGTTGTTATCCACTTGTTTTTATTGGGCACTGCTACTGATGTGAATACATGTGTGTGTGTGTGTGTGTGTGTGTGTGTGTGTGTGTGTGTGTGTGTGTGTGCGCGTGCGTGCGCCACATATTAAATCAGCTACAGGCTAATAGCTACTTTTACTCATTTTAGTTTACTCATCAGTTTGTGTTATTTTGTCATTAATTATAATGTGTCTAGTTACTAATGCACTGATATGGCTTACTGGGTATCTGCAACCAGATTAAAAATATATATATATATATATATATATATATATATATATATATATATAATATTGTCCTGAATGATTAATGCCATTAGAAATTTCATATGAAATCTGTTATACAGCAAACTGATAAGTGAAGTAAGAGAGGTTGAGAGCAGAAAAATAGCAGAGAGCAGAAGAAAAAAAAAAAAAAAAAAAAATGAAACTGCATGAAAATAACATAGTTTATTGTCCCAGAAAGTGCACTGGATCACTATATTTTCAGTCACATGCAACAGTCAGTTGAATCTACACAGACTTAAAATTTTATTCCACAAATCTGTTTTGCCATTCCTGCAGTGACGAATCGCATAACGTAAGTGTTTTTCTGCTCTCCTATGTCCATGGTTTGTATTGTTTCTCCACATACATCCATTTGTACAATCATGGGATATATCAGAGTGATCATTTGAGAAACTGTACGGCGTTCTCTTCACTGTTAAGGCTGGCACTTGACCTCCGTTTTTATATCTCATAGAATTAAATGCAAAGTAGTCATGCAGACTAATGCTTTTACATTTTTCATTCAAAAGATGTTCTGATATTGATTGTTCTTTTACTTTAAAAACATCCTGTGTATTACTGACATTTTGGAAATTTGTAATACTTTTGTTGAGCTCTGGCACCATAGGGATGCCAAATTCTGAAGTGGTGCCACTTATACGTTGCGGTATATCTTTTATTTTATTTTTGGAATAACTTATATTGTGTGTTTTATTCTCATTGTTATTAAGCAGTTGCTTGAGGCTGTCAATATCTTGTCTTTGTTGTTTCAGTTCTTCCATGATATCTCGATTAACCTCTCCACTAGAACTATGTACTGCTGCTACCATAACAACAACATTTTTATTACACTCTTCACTTTTGAGTAAGGAGGTTTCATCTCTAAACAGTACAGGAATTGTTACATTGCCATTTAACACATTCTCATCATGTTTACAATCCTTTAGTAAATTAACTGCTGCCTGCCTCTTTTTATGGGTGTGAGAATGATGATAACATTTATTTGCTTTGCTTCTAGTAGAGCCATAAATCTGTTTATTGGCGTTGGAACTAATCTGTTCATTGTCATATCCAGAAGAACTGGTTGTACGGCATTTCTCCTCAAATCCATATGTACCTCTGTGAATTGTATGTCTCTTTGATTTTCTCTTATTATGTCTTTTATAGTTGAGGGTCAGAAAAGTAGGAGACTCATTGTCCTGTCGTTTTCTCTCTCTCTTTCTACTTGGGTCTAGTTTCCTCAGTAAATTTTGAAAGAAAGACCATATGCTTCTCTTCTTTGCAAATTTTTTTGTGGGTTCTTCATTGGCTGTTACATTAGCAAAAGTGATCCTAAAGCCATTCATGGTAATATCTTCATCTGACTTTTTATTTCCTTTTCTGAACTGCAGGCTACTGATACCTCTCTGATCACAGACATGTGCTTCACTCTGAAATTCATTCTCTAGATGTCCCACTTTTAATTTTTGTATAGTATCTGCAATTTCATTGGATTTCTTTCTAAGTTTCGCATCGCAGCTATTGCTTCCAGTTTTCTGTGACATTTCCTGAAGCCAAGGACCTAAATTTTTTGCTTCTGAATTGTATGGGAAATTATGACCCATTGTAGGAAATTCTAACGAGTTTCCTTTTGGTCCTAATGTATTCATTTTGGTATTTGATTTTGTGATTTCTGAATCCCTGTTACAATGTGCTATTGGAGTTATATTTGCTGATACGTCTGTATGTGGGTAAAAATTACCATGGTTTTTCTTTGTTTGATGAACATTGTAGCAGGGTATTTGATACTGATCATTTGTTTCCCATCCAAGACGGAACTGTTCTGCTGAAACAGTTTTTCTTAAAGAGATGCCATAATTTACTGACTTTCTTGTCACATCTTGCCCGTTGATTGCTTGGTGAAGTTCTGGTACACATAGTTTCCTGTCAACTTTTTCATTTAGCAGACCTCTTTCACTTAATAATAATTTGCTGTAGCTTCTTTTGTCACTGGCTTCCAGTGGTAATTCATGCATGACATTACATGTAAGTGGATGAGAATTATCACACCATTTGCCAGTTTTTTCATTTGGAAACAGAGCTGTTTTATTTTTTATCGAACATTTTTTATCAGATGAATTAATTTCATGGAAAAAATGCTTATTTACAGTGTTTTTTAAAATCATTGGTTCACTTTCACTGAAATCCTTGCATCTGAAAACACAGCTATTTTCCATCTCACTGCCATCCATTTTCTCTTTTTTCCCACTTGTAGTGGTAGAGCAGATATTGGTCTCTTTCATAATTTCTCTCTCTCTTCCTTCCAATGGACATGAAACTGGAACTAAACAATTGACATTTTCTTTAGTAGTATTATGTTTGTTGCTTCCAGAAGTTTCTTGAACTGCCTGTGTGACACCCTTTGGTTTAAAAATATGGTGTGACTTAGAATACTTAGCAAACTGTACGAAAAGTGGTGATGCTCCATAATCTCCAGGTCCATCAACAGTCAATATCCTGCGGCTCGCAAGTTCATCTGAGAGTGATTTATGCTGACACTGGGTAATTTTTTCTCCTGATGCCACCATACCAGTGTCCTTGATCTGCTGACACTGGGTAACGTTTTCTCCTAATGTCATCACACCAATTTCAATGGAGTCTTGGCAATGAGTAACTTTTTCACCAGATGTCATCACACCAATGTCCTTGATCTGCTGGCATTGGTTGTCCTTCCTCAGCCGGCACTGGACAACTTCTTCTACTGATGTCATCACACCAATGTCCTTGATGTGCTGACACTGGGTAACTTTTTCTCCTAATGTCATCACACCAATGTCACTGGAGTCTCGGCAATGAGTAACTTTTTCTCCATATGTCATCACACCAATGTCCTTGATCTGCTGGCACTGGTTGTCCTTGCTCAGCCGGCCCTGGACAACTTCTTCTACTGATGTCATCATACCAATGTCCTTGATCTGCTGACACTGTGCAACATTTTCACCTGATGTCATCACACCAATGTCCTTGATCTGCCGACACTGAGTAACTTTTTCTCCAGATTTCATCACACCAATGTCCTTGATTTGCTGACACTGAGCAACTTTTTCATCTGATGTCATCACACCAATGTTGTTCATTTGCTGACACTGAGTAACTTTTTCTCGAAATTTCATCACACCAGTGTCATCAATTTGCTGGCACTGAGTAAATTTTTCACCTGACGTCATCACACCAATGTCTTTGATCTGCTGACACTGAGTAACTTTTTCTCCAGATTTCATCACACCAATGTCCTTGACCTGCTGACACTGAATTTCTTCTCCTGATGTAATCTCAGCAATGTCCTTCATCCGTTGGTCATTTCTCTGTTTAACATTGACCATTTTGCGTCCTGCTGATACAGAAGTATTTTTGCACTGCTGTTGTATCCAGAGCTTTGCTATTTCCACAGCATATATTGGTGCCATGTCAGATGGTGACGACCAAATACAGCAATTGCTTTTTGGAAATTTTGTCAAGGTTTTTTCATCTAGTTCCTTTGGACAGGTTTCCATTGGGCAAAACAGTGGATTTTCTACTGAATCTTTGAACTGCAAAATGTTAAAACAATATGAGTTAATTTCTTTGGTACTGCAATGAAGTGCACTAGGCCTACTTGATGCACTTGTTTTTGAGCAGGCGGGCAACAAATTTCTTTCCAAAACTCTGTCTTGACAATGGGCATCACCAATATCTTGCCATTTCATACACCTATTTCAATGGGTATGATAATATTTATGAATGAGATGTAGACCCATCACAAAGAAAATGTTAAGGCAGTGGAATTACAAATTACTTCTAGAGTACTATTTTTCTGCTGCAACTCTGTGGTAACATTAATGATGGTTGTTCATTTGTACAGTATTCAGAATTGCATTGAAGGATGCAATATTCTCACTTCCCCACAAACTACTGTGCTAACTGAAACCATTCTGAGATACTTCTGGTACACATCCTACTTGGTGAAGTTTAATTACAGAGGCTGCACTTAAAAGATGTGCAATAAAATCGTTTTTTGTTGAGTAATCGTGTGTGCCTTGAGGATAAATGATAAGCTGTTTCGGTATGATCAAATTAACAATTCTTTCCAACGTTTCTGTGATCGCTAATCCCTATTAGGCCACTGCAGTCCCGTGCAGTAAAATTTTGCATGGGCTGTTAGTTGAGCAATCGTTATCGTTGTTTCACTGCAAAGATGAGCAAGTGCCAGTTTTGACCAGTTATGGTCAGTAGTTCACGAGTACAATGCGGAGTCCCAAGAAATTGACAATTGTTATGATAGTAGCGTTTGTTTGATGTGAACAAAACTATTGCTGTTGGTGTTGATATAACTAACACGGCTCAGATTTGCGCAGTGCTTATGAACGTATGGTTATATATAGTACTTATACATACCATCTTTTACACCGAAATTTTGTTCGCGAAACCAGTGTGTTACTGATACCCCATTGAACACAATGCCTATTTTCTTCTGTGGCGCGTTGCAGAGATATCGCTTACTGAATTAAAGACAAAGGATAACACATTCACAAAGAAATTATTCCAGGAATGTATCGATGAGTTTGTTGACGTCCTGTTGTTTAACCGGTCTTTGTTTTTAACTGTTGTTGACTTGATTCTCGTCAAGTAGACTGCAACTTCGCGTTTCAGATGGGTCTTTTATAAAATAAATTACTTCGCAAGAGACCATTTGCAGGACACGTGTTCACGACCGCGTCGTTCACTTTAATACGGTATTCCTACTTTGTGAGCCGCAAATGGATTCTACTCTGGAAATAAATTATTGTCATTTAGCCATAATCTTAATGGACGCAGTCAAAAACTTTGTCTATTTATCAGATTCGGTTTGTTTGTATTAATGTTTGTCAGAAACAATTACTCATTGTGAATTTCCTATTCTTCTATACGTATTTCCTACAGCAGCACTGCATATCGCATACTACGCACTAAAAGCTTGTCCACACAATGCCTCTTTTCTTGTGCACAATTGCAGATGCAAGGAAATAAAAGGGCATGTGCAAAAATTTGTGGAAAGAACACATGTTCGCATGGATTTCTCGTGTCTACGTTGCCTCATTGCGCCAACAGTCTGCTGTGGCTCCCCTTTTTCGCTTTTGAGGTGTTTATTGTGATGAAAAGGCAACAGAAAAAGAAAACTAAAAGCGACTATAGGTAGAGTGCAAGTGAAGAATTACAGTGCGCGCAGAATAATGTGGCCGGCAGATGTGTAGTCGGCTGGGTAAACGCGGGGCAAGGGTGGCATTGGTGGGCGTTGCCGGCAAGCCGTCAACACTCCGTGGGGGAAATGTCATACGCTCTAAGCTAAAGCCTACGCTCCTATTTTTTGTAAATATTAAGTGGTGGCTCTCCACGCCCACGCTTGCATGGCGACGATCCAAAAAGATCTACTGTTACTTCTGCTTCAGTTACTATGCGGAAAGAATTACGCTAAAAATGCAACAAAAGCAGCGATTTATTTTCGCATGTCTTGTTAACCACTAGTAACTTTCAGAGAAGCGTCATGAGTGGCGAATTTTGAGTAAAAGCTACATTTCTCTATTGCTGTGTTAGAATTTGCGTCTTTTGTCAAAACATAGCAGGGTCTACACAATGTCGCCTCACTAACATATTGTGATGAATTGATTCTATTTATTTACGTCTGTGGACCATTCTGTACAATGTTACTGAACAAGCTTACATAAAGTTTGAAAAAATGTAAGTTTCAAAAATACGTAACTACATGCATATACCAGTAAAATGACTGATTTCTTCAAAAATAGCCTCTGAAGTACAATTATCTTAAAAAACGTTGATATATATACATAATTATCAAAGATTAAAATAACGTACTGTTTTGTGGAAGTTCTTTTTACACATTTGCACAGTTACGTATGAAACATCACATTAATTTTTTGCTTCAACGTGTTCTTTAACAATGCATGGACAAGTTTCATCAAGCGACATTTTCATTTATTTTTGAAAGCAGGCATGTTTTCTACTATCTTTATATAGTTTGGCAAACTGTTGTACAGATGGCATATTGCTTTTACAGGCTCTTCATTAGTTAATTTGAGCTGATTTCCTTCAATATGATGATCTTTTTTTATTTCTTGTTTTATATTTATGGATATTTCTTTTTAACAATGCAGCATGGTTACTTTTTACATAAATAATTGCTACATATTTCTATAATGGCGCTTCTGTCAATATGTTTAGTTCCCTGAATTTATTTCTGTAGGCCGGCCGGAGAGGCCGAGCGGTTAAAGGCGCTACAGTCTGGAACCGCACGATCGCTACGGTCGCAGGTTCGAATCCTGCCTCGGGCATGGATGTGTGTGCTGTCCTTAGATTAGTTAGGTTTAAGTAGTTCTAAGTTCTAGGGGACTTATGACCACAGCAGTTGAGTCCCATAGTGCTCAGAGCCATTTTTTATTTCTGTAGGGATCTCTAAGAGATAATTTTGCTACATATCTTACAGCTTTCTTTTGTAGCTTTAGTACTCTTTGTATGTGCACATTTACACAATTTGCCCACACCTGGGTACCATATGAGATCTGTGAATGAACTGGCCCATAACACATTGTTAGTAGCGTTTGTATGTTTATTGCCCTTGACAGTTTTATCATTAGAAATATATTTGAACTCACTTTATGACAAATATTGTTTATGTGCTTCTCCCATGTCAAGTAACTATCCATTGTCATGCCCAGGATTTATAAGTTTCTGTCTCTTTTAGATCCAAGTAATACAGTAATACTGTTCAGATTAGGTGTTTTATTTGCATGTATTTGCACATATGTGATTTCATTTACAGTTATAAAAAGATAATTTCCTCTGAAATAATTGTTTCCATATTTAGAGAAGCTTGCTTTTGTAAGTCATCTGTTGAAACATTACATACATGACAGCATTCCCACCTACTGTTTTGGGCATAGCATTAACAAATAAAATAAGAAGTTGTGGGCCTAGCACTGATCCTTGAGGCACCTCATATTTGACAAATTCAAAATTTGGGTTGACATTTGTAATACTATTGTTAACATTTTGCTTTATGTCTGCACTCTGTTCTCTATCTTCCATGAATGATTTTATGATATTGCTATTTTCCCCCATCTACCATAACTCTTAAGCTTTTCTAATAATATATTGTGTCATACACAATCAAAAGCTTCTGGAAGGTTAAGAAACATACCATAAACTTTATTTTGATCATCTAGTGCCTTAGTTACATAGATTCAGCTATTGCTGTATTGGTGGATGTACCCTTCCTAAACCTAAGCTGGACATCACTTAAAAATTACATTTTTCTATAAATTTACAGTTTTGTCAGTAATTATACATTCTATTATTTTAGATAAGACATGTGTAATAGTAGTAATTGCTCGGTAAATTCCTGGACATTCTTCGCTGCCTCCTTTGAAAATATGGATCACTTTACTCTTTTTTAACCATGTTGGGAAAATTCCATTTTCAGTGGCAAAATTTTTAAGAGATGGTTGGTTGGTTGATTGGTTGATTTGGGGGAGGGGACCAAACAGCAACGTCATCAGTCCCATCAGATTAGGGAAGGATGGGAAAGGAAGTCGGCCATGCCCTTTCAAAGGAACCATCCTGGCATTTTTCTAAAGCAATTTAGGGAAAACATGGAAAACCCAATTCAGGATCACCGGACGCGTATTGAACCGTCATCCTCTCGAATGCGAGTCCAGTGCACTAATCACTGCGCCACCTTTCTTGGACGAAATGTTATGCCAAGATGACATTATGTTCTGGCTGGAGACCAGATATGAATATCATCAAAATTCTTTCCTCTTCGCTTGCTGTCATTTGCCAAAATCTCGTTTTGATTAACATATTCAGATACTAAAAATTTGGGAATTTCATAGACATCAGAATCCACTAAAAAGGAGGTTGTGCTTTTTAGTTTTCTATTTTTTTTTTTGTCATGAGTTTCCTTCATTTCATCTTCCAGTAGTATGTTGAGGAGCTACACATACCACATTATTTCTTTTTTTCAGATATTAATCTCCTCGTTTATTGTGCTACTATGTCGCCATAGCGTGGATATTTGCACACAGTTTTCATATAAAAGTTCCATAAATTTCTGGCTCATTCTTCTCTGTTTTCCTACTTCGAATCTTACGGTATCTCATTCTTTATAGTGACAAATAATTGGAGACTTTTTTTCTAATACACTCCTGGAAATTGAAATAAGAACACCGTGAATTCATTGTCCCAGGAAGGGGAAACTTTATTGACACATTCCTGGGGTCAGATACATCACATGATCACACTGACAGAACCACAGGCACATAGACACAGGCAACAGAGCATGCACAATGTCGGCACTAGTACAGTGTATATCCACCTTTCGCAGCAATGCAGGCTGCTATTCTCCCATGGAGACGATCGTAGAGATGCTGGATGTAGTCCTGTGGAATGGCTTGCCATGCCATTTCCACCTGGCACCTCAGTTGGACCAGCGTTCGTGCTGGACGTGCAGACCGCGTGAGACGACGCTTCATCCAGTCCCAAACATGCTCAATGGGGGACAGATCCGGAGATCTTGCTGGCCAGGGTAGTTGACTTACACCTTCTAGAGCACGTTGGGTGGCACGGGATACATGCGGACGTGCATTGTCCTGTTGGAACAGCAAGTTCCCTTGCCGGTCTAGGAATGGTAGAACGATGGCTTCGATGACGGTTTGGATGTACCGTGCACTATTCAGTGTCCCCTCGACGATCACCAGTTGTGTACGGCCAGTGTAGGAGATTGCTCCCCACACCATGATGCCGGGTGTTGGCCCTGTGTGCCTCGGTCGTATGCAGTCCTGATTGTGGCGCTCACCTGCACGGCGCCAAACACGCATACGGCCATCATTGGCACCAAGGCAGAAGCGACTCTCATCGCTGAAGACGACACGTCTCCATTCGTCCCTCCATTCACGTCTGTCGCGACACCACTGGAGGCGGGCTGCACGATGTTGGGGCGTGAGCGGAAGACGGCCTAACGGTGTGCGGGACCGTAGCCCAGCTTCATGGAGACGGTTGCGAATGGTCCTCGCCGATACTCCAGGAGCAACAGTGTCCCTAATTTGCTGGGAAGTGGCGGTGCGGTCCCCTACGGCACTGCGTAGGATCCTACGGTCTTGGCGTGCATCCGTGCGTCGCTGCGGTCCGGTCCCAGGTCGACGGGCACGTGCACCTTCCGCCGACCACTGGCGACAACATCGATGTACTGTGGAGACCTCACGCCCCACGTGTTGAGCAATTCGGCGGTACGTCCACCCGGCCTCCCGTATGCCCACTATACGCCCTCGCTCAAAGTCCGTCAACTGCACATACGGTTCACGTCCACGCTGTCGCGGCATGCTACCAGTGTTAAAGACTGCGATGGAGCTCCGTATGCCTCGGCAAACTGGCTGACACTGACGGCGGCGGTGCACAAATGCTGCGCAGCTAGCGCCATTCGACGGCCAACACCGCGGTTCCTGGTGTGTCCGCTGTGCCGTGCGTGTGATCATTGCTTGTACAGCCCTCTCGCAGTGTCCGGAGCAAGTATGGTGGGTCTGACACACCGGTGTCAATGTGTTCTTTTTTCCATTTCCAGGAGTGTATTTGACGCTTAGAGCGTCACATCTCAAACTTTTATTCAAATAATACCGTATTTAGAAGCGGCATTCCATTTTTCTTCGTCTCTAATCATCTATAAGTTTAAGCGTGCTTCTTTTGGAGTCGACAGAAATTATTGCACATAAATCGGTTCACAGCATACCCTCAACATGTAGCACAATCAAGCACACTCTCGTCCCAGCTGTCCGTCTACTGCCGGCCGTGGTGGTCTAGCGGTTCTAGGCGCTCAGTCCGGAGCCACGCGACTGCTACGGTCGCAGGTTCGAATCCTGCCTCAGGCATGGATGTGTATGATGTCCTTAGGTTAGTTAGGTTTAAGTAGTTCTAAGTTCTAGGGGACTGATATCCATAGATGTTATGTCCCATAGTGCTCAGAGCCATTTGAACCATTTGTCCGTCTACTAAAATACAAAAAGATTAGTAACAAATCTGGGAAGTGATGAACTAATCGCGCGGCCTCTAGTCCCAAGCACATGCGTATTGTGCTGATGGAAAGTTATATGCATGCGCAAAGTTGAACAGAAAAAAATCATCATGTAGACAAGTACTTATCAAGATAGCGTGGCAATCTGCATTAAAAAGTCATTTACACTCTTCTGAAAAAAATAAAAGTGAAAATATATGAAACTATCGGGAGTGTCTTTCGGAATGTGTGCCTCACAGCTCTGTCCTTCACTCACATAAAATTATATATAAAAAAGTAGTACAAGTCATAGAACTGTACCAAGACATCAGTTTCTTACCAGAACTTTTAGCAGTTCTGAATATTTCTCTCACAGATCACACAAAGCTTAAATTTAAAAGATACCTGAGATGTGATCAGAAAGTTTATTTTGCCCATACTAAGCCAGAATTTACGTTTCGCCAAGTACAAATGACAGAACATACTTAGCAACCCAGATCCTGCAATGCATCATACTACATAACAGCTATCTGTGTACAGTCTATACAAATAAGAAGTCCATTCAGGTGATACACGATGAGTTGTGTTCGTAAGGCGACTCTACGATGTGCCAAAAAAAAAGTAAATAAATAAAATAAAATATGCTAGTGAACATTTAATTGTTCGGACCTTCTCGTGCGTAGCGTCTGTTCAAAAAATTTCATAACAGAACTGCATATAATCAAATGAAGAGTAACCATCATCATTTGGGAACGAATTGGTAGAATACAGTTCGATGGCTACTGTTAACAAAAATCGTGATTACAGAAATTATCGTATGGATACTGTCAGAAAAATTAATTGGAATAGGTTAGTTCACACGTCTGTTTTCCCGACACCTTTGCAAGATACAGTTCAAGCATGCGCACCAATACCACGCATGTAAATTCGAGACGTAATGCCAGGAGCGCATACTGCAGGTATGTACTTGTCGAAATGTGCACGTGTGAATGCGTCACTTATAAACCCCAGAAGCCCGCTGTCGATTCGACTCACACACCTGACGTTGTTCGAACGTTGTAGTTCTCCGGAGTGTAGTAGAGATTATAATGTATTTGAAAAGCCACATTGTGGAAAAATTTATAGAACTACAGACGGTATCCATGTTTGTGGGGGGTAAAATGTGGCGAGTACAAAACCATAAATGTGAAAAGTCGAGCTTACCAGGAGTTGACTGATTTCTGTATATCTGCTATGTATCTTGACACAGGCCTCTGCAAGGAAGGAGGAGGGGGCACTTCATGCTTCCCCCATCCCCCTCCTCCACCCTGCTGGAATCTGGAGTACAGAGTTTTTACTCATATACTGAGTGAATAGCCACCAATTCTACAGAATATAATAAATTTTTTATCATCTGTAAAATGTATTTCTTATGTCTTCAAGCTGACCAGATCATTTATTAAGAAATGGCTCTTTTACCGCCTAGTATCCTCCCCCCCCCTCTCTCCTCCCATATACAACAGAAGACATTACGGTGAAAAGATTCAATGCATACATGGTTCCTTTCGAAAGGAATTAAAGAAAATTTGTGGATCTAGAAGGAGTAATTCGACCATGGAAGATTTTCTGAAAGGAACACTTGTGGTATTTTGATTTACAGTAGTTTACAAAGTTCCAGGCAGATTGGTTCAAATGGCTCTGAGCACTATGGGACTTAACTTCTGAGGTCATCAGTCCCCTAGATCTTAGAACTACTTAAACTAACCTAAGGACATTACACACATCCATGCCCGAGGAAGGATTCGAACCTGCGACCGTAGCGGTCGCGCGGTTCCAGACTGTAGCTCCTAGAACCGCTCGGTTACCTCGGCCGGCGTACCAGGAAGAGCCAACCGACAGGTGACGGTGCTAGTAAAGTTGACTGTGACACTAATGGCGAAGAGTAATACGATAGAACAGCCCACCCAGCTAGATGCGCAGTCTAACGTGCTGCTTCCCGAGAGGGAAGGCGTGCCAGTACCCGGTACGAATCCGTTCGGCGGATTAGTGTCGAAGTCTGGTGTGCCAGTCAGCCGGTGGAAAGTTTTTAAGGCGATTTTCAATCTGCCTCTGCGAATGTGGGCTGGTTCCTCTTGTCCGTCTCATGTACACTATGTCAGCGATTGCTGCGTAAACACTGTCTCTCCACGTATGCTTACACCATCTTTACTCAATCCACGCAAACATTTGGGGTTACACTCATCTCGTATGAGACGTACCTGTGGCGGGGGGGGGGGGGGGGGGGGGGAGGATACCGCACAATAACGCTGCGTTAGGTTTGGGGCAGCAGAGTGGTGGGTGGACAGCTACGGTCTATAGTGGGGTTGTGGACCACTGACGGCTACGGCTGGATGAAGCCTCGTTTCTAGTTCCCCGGTTCAATACACACACACACACACACACACACACACACACACACACACACACACACACACACACACACAGCATTCCAACTGCATACAGGAAAAAATTAATACGGGCTGTTTAGAACAAAGAATTGTTAAATCAATTCACTCCTAATACAATTCTCTCTGAAAATAAAAGAGATGTGCCACTTGCCGACAAACAGCACAAATCGCATTTCCGATATCACACCTAATTACACAACTTCAGGAGTTCTGCATGCCAAGGGCGCCCACACAATAGTTTGCACGGAGGGGGTATGGACTATTTTTAATATCTTGGAAGACGAAAGGCGACTTGAAAGTAGCCATTAAAAAAATTGCAGTTCCGGCCCCATTAAAAACGTACGGAACGGATTTTTAAATAATTTTCTTGAAAGGATAACATATGATTACATTATATTTTTCTTTCTTTCTTTCTTTAAGAGACTGGCGGGTGATTGGGGGGGGGGGGGAGGCGGGCGGTCTCTTGACCCCAAGTATGGGCGTCCTTGCTACATACTTCTCCACCAACGAAAAATCACAGGCTCAGAATAATCAAGAACTACTTGTTTCATTTCACCATTAACGCTCGTTTGCAATATTGAATAAATTATTTACAATCTTCATACATTCTTGAACATTTCAGCCCCCTAAACGTATAAAATATCAGTTTATAAAAACTGTGTTCTCAGCCTTGGAAAACTTGTGTATTATATTTAATATATGCACCTTATTTATTTGGAGTTACCTGATTTTCAGAATTACAGAAAATACGTGTGCCTACCTATAGTTACAAACTCTTCCTTTAGTGCGGTACACATACCCAACATGTTTGTGATGTCATACAACAGAACGCTGATTCAGACACTGAAGTAGAATACTTTAATACTAGAGGACACTATCTATTTAATGGAGAATGGCTGAAAAACGTTCATCTGGCGGCAGGACGCCCATAGCCCGTGGTAGTCCGCCTTTCGATCGCCGCTCCCTCACCAGAGCTCTCAGAGAAAGGAAACAATGGGAGTGTAGTCAGGTGGTTTTCTTTCAAGAAAATGATTTAAACGTCGGTAGTACAAAGGTTTTTAAGAGGATCGAAATTGGAAAGTTTTATGGCTACTTACAAGTAACCATTCGTCTTCCGAAATATTATAAATACTCCATACCCTTCGGTGTAGTCGCCGTCCCACCCCCACCCCCCCTACAAATCATCGAATGGGCGCCCTAGGCTAGAGGTATACGATTCCTCATAACGGTATCTTGTTTCGATTTCAACGGCTAAATTAAGCTCGAAATACAAATGGTACATTTCTTCTGCTTCAATTGTGTTCGTAGATACCAGAGAAGTTTTGCAATACGACGCAACAAAAAGTCGCAGGAGGCTGATTGTTGCTGTGTCTTGAGCAGTGTTGCCAATTTAGCGACTTTGTCGCTAGAAATAGCGACTTTTGCCTTCGTCTTAGCGACAAAAAAAAAAAAAAAAAGAAATCTTTTTAGCGACAAAAATTATTTAGCGACTTATCTGGCGACTTTTGGAGTACTGACGACTTTTGAAGTACAAATCAAAACTATTTTGGGCCAGTATTTTCATTAACAAAACTAAGATTTTAACTATAGAATAGATACTACACTGACTTTGTTCTAGATTTACTAAGTTAAATTAAATTTTTAGCAGATCATGTGGCATTGTTCTGCATTTAGTAAACCTGAATGTGGGAATTGCCTACAGAATAAGAAAACCCTGACTATAGAACAATTCATTATTCAATACCCACTAGCCTGTTATCGTCGACAGTGTATCGATCTATAATTCGTCAACTTTTGAACTCCCTGTATTTTTCGAATTGACAAAAACATACGTAATATTAAGATAATAAAATACATTTCCGTCCAGCAACCTCTAATTTTTCGAAATGTTAACTCGCAATCAGATTATTACCACATGCACAGTGGTAACGCAAGAACAATTCGGTGGGGTAACTCAGACATTATTACGTTTTAAACAATGAACAATAGGACTGATATCGAGTTACTGAGTGAGTAGATTGTTTCATGACCCCTAGTTCGCCTGAGTTTTAATGTATTTTCGGTTATTATAAATTGGTGAAACTTAAGTTGTGGTGGCTTACATAATGGGTTTACCGCAGAAGAAGAAGCAGTACGCTCAAAAATATCAGGATGCGTGGGAAGCAGAACCTGAATTCAATGGGTGGCTGAAACTAGTCGTTGGAGACTTATCCAAGGAAAGATGTCAAATATGTGCAACAGAGTTTTATGCTAAATTGTGTGATATTAGAAAGCATTCGAAAACTATTGAGCATAAACAAAAAATTGATTAAAAAAAACACAAACCACCTTACCTGTGAAAATTGATCCGAAAACTACAGTTAGAATAGCAAGCAGAGTGGAAGGTGCCCTTTTTTATTTATTGCTGAACATTGTTCTATTTTAGCTGTAGATCATTTAGGAATACTGTGCAAGAAGGTGTTTTCCGGTGTTGAGGGCGCTAAAAACATGCAATTACATCGTACTAAGTGCACTAACATTATAACTGAAGTTTTGGCTCCATATTTTACATAATCATTCGTTGAAGATATAGGTAACCAAAAATACACTGTACTAATAGATGAATCCACAGATGTATCGTTATATAAAATGCTAGATATCGGTATACGGTAATATAGTGTAAACAACCAAACCATTAGATCAGTATTTCTCAAACTCGCTGTAGTAGAAACTGCAGATGCAAGAAATCTGGCTGCTGTTCTTGTGAATTATTTGAAAGATCTCAAACTTCCAATCGCTAATATGGTAGGAATTGCAGATAATGCTTCTGCAATGGTTGGAATAAACAATGGGCTTTTCGAACAGCTCAAGCGAGAGTATGGTTTGAAGCATTTTGTATTGATCAGTTGCATTTGTCACTCTCTTCAGCTTGCAGTTTCGCACGCCTCAGTGAATACCATACCTCGAAACATAGAGTTTCTTGTACGGGAAACATACAATTGGTTCTCCATTTCACCCAAAAGACAAAAGGAATATAAAAAAGTTTATGAGACAATGAATTGTGGAAAACAGCCACTAAAAATTTTTAAGGACTGTGCAACACGTCGGCTTTCAATTGAACCAGCAATACGAAGAATTCTGGAGCAGTGGGAAGAACTAAACCTACATTTATCACTTGCTATGGTTCAAGACAATTGTTACACTGCCGATCTTTTTTACGAGATGTATTGTGGCGACTCAAATCATCTTTACATGTTTTACCTTAAACATGCTTTAAAAGACGTTCAAATAGCAATAAAAGCTTTTGAATGAGAAGACAATGACCTCACTAAGTTACTAGATACACTTGTATTTCTCATGCAGTCACTCGGACAAAACATAGTTTTTCCAATTGTTGATTTGTTGACAACACCAGTTCCAAGCGAACGTATGTACGCAAATCCGAACCTTGGATTTATATTTGAACAGAAATTGTCTGAGTCAAGTTTGTCTGAAGAAAATAAAGTTTATTTGAAGAGGAGATGCATTCAGTTTAGTCTGAAACTCATAAAAGAAATTCAACAAAGACTGCCAAGTAACGTTACGATCCTGAAAAAAATGCCAATGCTGAATGTTGAAGAAACACTAAAAGTGAATAAAAATAATGCTGTAGCGGATGTAGCCAAAGAACTGGGTTTTAGTGGCGATTTCATAGACGATATGCTGCAGGAATGGCATAATACCAACTTCATTAGGTGGAATAACACTACTAACACTGTTCGATTTTGGAGTGAGGTTTTGCAGTATAAAAATGCCGCAGGGAAGAATCCTTTTTCTTTGATTTCACAGCTAGCAATGAGTGTTCTATGCCTACCGCATTCAAATGCAGAAGTGGAAAGAATATTCAGTTCTATGAATATTATAAAAACTAAACAACGTAACAGATTATCGTTAAACACAATTAATGCTTTGATCATATTGAGAGATCAGCTGAAGAAACAAAATAAAGATTATGCATCTTTTCACACAAAGTCAGACCTATTGGGGCTTATTGGAACGAACAAAAGTTACTCTTTTGCGACAAAACCAGTCGAACTGCAACATCATCTTTTGAGCAACGTTCAACCCTCTACATCAACTACAGTTCTGTCAGAGCATGAAACAGAAGAGTTATTCGATCTTCTGAGTGACGACGATGAATAGCTCACATACCGGTATGTATATATTTGTAACATAATTTGAGTTCTTACTTTCTTCTGTTACAAATATAGTTGTACATTTCTAGTATATTTGACTACTGCGATTGAAACAATTTATGTGTTGAGTCAATTATGATAACATGTTTAATTAAACGTTAGCATATTTTATATGTATGTTGTTGCAAGCGATGCATCACTTAATTAAGATAATATAGCAATTACGTATGAGACAATTTTTATTAATATTTTATTACCCCCCCCCCCCCCCCCACTGGCTTATTGCACCATTCACAGCACGAAATTTTCAGTACACTCCTAGTAAAATCGGTTTTAGCGACTTCTGATATTGAATATAGCGACTCGGGTTTTTTAGAGTTGGCCACACTGGTCTTGAGAGTGCTTCGTACTTGCGTTGTAGCCATTGTGCCAGGTCTGTGGGAGCAGTCGTTCACTAGCAGGGTTACTTCCAAGTGCTTGTTATGGCATCGTGGTCACGAAGTGTGGTTCGGGCAGTTTTGCGGTAGAGCTTTGTGCATGGTTTAAACATAGACCAGTGCTTTGAAGAAATCACTCTTTCAGTGGTAATGTGCGTCCACATCGTACAACTTTATTCAGGTGCTACAGAGAATTCCAAAGAGGAAGTTTCACTCTGAAGTTCACTGAGAAGACGGGAAGGCCACGATCATCAGTTACGGAAGAAAACATTGATGCTGCGAGGAAAACGCTTGACGAATACAGGCGAGTGACCTACAAGCAGATAGACGAAACCTTAGGGCTAACTGCAGCAGCAATTTGTTCTATTATGCATGATCATTTGCAAATAAAGCAACTTTGTTGTCTCTGGGTACCGCATTGACACGACGTGTGACTTGATGTGGCGAGGTGTTAAAAAAGTTTTCCTATTGTGCTATTATGATGTGCTGCCTAAGACTCAAAACAAAGCTTGGGTCTTTGAAGATGACGTCACACCCATAGCTGTTAGAAGATCCCAATCAGAAAATAATGGCTGTGTTTTTATTTTTACTTTTTTCCAAATCGATTGGAATTGTGGAACGTGATGTTTTGAACACACAGAAGACAGTCACAGCTAAGTGCTACACTGAGCAATGCCTGCCCGAAGTCATCCAGTCTTTGAAGACAATGCGACCGATGTCAAGAATGAATACTTGGTTCCTCCATCGCGACAACGCTCCAGCTCACCACACCAAGCATGTGTAACCTCCCCCTCACTTATCGACCTTAATGACAGTGAAAAATGAAACCGCGTGTACTTAATGGGAATTTTGGAAAAGCAATTGTCACCGAAGTTAACCTGTCGGTAAAGAGGGAGGAAAGGGTTACATATAAATGAAAGGAAAAATGCAAGAGAAACTGGTGGAAATTAATTTTGAAATAGGGATAAAGTTAATAAAGAAAGTAAATGTGCGGCCGTTACGTTAACAATCAACTAGCGGTAATTAGATATTTGAGATTTGGGGGAAATTACGGTCGCCAGTCCTATGGACAATTACTATAATAACTGAAAAGGAAAGGTTATTACACATATAATTAGCACTAGAAGCGTGGCAACTGAAGGTTGACACGTGTAGTGTGAAAACTGAAAGTTTGTCAGATGTAATAAATTTCGCTACACTTAATTTAGCAAAAGAATTAATGAAACCGGAAAATCGAAAGTTAACTTAGTGACTGAAGTTAATAGTGAGCTTTCTTTCTGAAGCACATCGAAATACAGTTAGTCTTGGACTACCTCAACAATAATTTCTAAAGCCACTTGAATCTACGCAATTTAGAAAGAAGAGATTTAACTTTGAACTTGAATTAAACGATTCTGAACAATTAACAATAGTAAAATTTAGTACGTACCAAGCTGAGCTGCAGTCACAGGTAAGCTAAAATACGGTAACAAAACTCGCACTCTTAATTTGTGCTTGCGTAATCTAACTATTGTAGCCAGCTATGAATACTTAAATTGAACTTTGAAATTAAAGCAGTGAAATGGAATTATGCTGGCGTTTGAATTTCAACGACACTCGGGTTCATTTCGGAAAAGGAAGGGACCCTGCTTGGCAATGCAATTGGGACAATGAGCAATAAAGGTTCATGCTAAGTTGCTGTAATTTTGCGAGGCAAATGGAACAATTTGAAAAGCTGAGGTCTGCCATACAGTTCTGAAACTTTATGTGCTTTTAGTCTTCCTTGTTGGTTGATTGAAGGTTTGAAGCCGTCAATCGAGGAGGTGGCGACAGTCACTCATTGTCGGCCGTCGCTGTTGCAGAAGCTGGATGTTGGCGCGCCTTCTTCTCGACACGGTCACCAGGTGAAACGGGCTCTTGATGTGCGCCAGCTAATGCTTCCCGTCCGCGACACCATGTCAGTAACTATCATCGCGAGTCGAGCGCGATTACATGCTGCCAAACCCCGAAAGCGCGGCAACTCGCGGGAGCGTCACACAACACACCTGCTCCACTCGCTACTCCAGCCAGACTCCAACAGCTCTGCCCGCGCTCCACGCGGCAGAGTTAACACTACCAAAGATCCTACACACTTTGAGTCTTCACACGACCTATCGATGTAATCGTTCGATAGTAGTTTTCCCTAGGCAAGACCCAGCGTAAAAATACAAATAATATTTACGAAACAAACCAATTATACATCGACATAAATGCATAAATATATATATACAAATAGTAAAACAATTACAGTATGTAAAGACACAGAAATGTCATATATTCAGATAACAAAAATAAGGAAAACAAATTATAGTACAATAGATGGAAATAGGAGGATATGCATTTCCGGCGTTACACGTGCCCCACATTGTCTGAGGATGTTCGTGTAACGTAAACAGACTCAGAAAATGTCCAAAAAAAAAAGAAACAGCGGAAATGCATATGCTCAAAACATCAACAAAATTTAGCATTCGCCTAATTAACCATAAACCAATTTTTAGACGATAATAATTGAGTGGAGACACTCCTAATCTTATTCCACTCTGTCATCTTGATCAAAATAAAACAGGTTGACAACATATTAAAATTCATAGAAAACATAGAAAATGGTTTAGCTATTCTAAAAATCTAAATTCCTAGCAGTATCAAGAAATGGAATACTATTTACAAAATTAATCAGATTACATGGTCATAGAAAACAGGTATATCAAAATACGCAAATTAATAATTAATTACATAGAATACGTATTTTATATAAACTTTTCATAATTAATATTCTCGTCATGAGTGTGCACTTAACGCTAAACAAGAAAATAATATACAGCAGATCGACAAAAACATAAATATTGACAACAGAATTCTTTCATATCAGCTGTCCGGGAAGAAAAACAACTCCGCCTTCCGTACTCGCAAGTACAAAGAATGCCGACAGCGGCACAAGAGCCGACAGCGGTTCCGCCCCGCCAGTATTGTTGCGCCCGCCTGTGCGGCACGCTTGATCTCTCTCGCCCTTGTAACGGCATTTCCAGAACGTCCGTTTCACTGAATTCTTTCGGTAAAACTCACTCCCGAGTAATCTCAAGGAGTCCATAAACACTATCACAGTGGATAAATCAACACTGTCCATCATCACATGCATGTACTAGCCTGAAACTTAAAACAGCGTCTAAGTACATCGGCAATGACTAGTAAATCACATATTTATGGAATCTTACAGCTATTTACAAAATCATATTTACATTCCTTAATCTACTGTGACTCAGCTGAAAACTTAAACTAGCAGCTTGGATTTTTCAGTTGATTAGATCATGATTAAATTGATTAAAATTAAATTGATTATTCAAAATTAATTACTTATTAATTACAACTTCTTTAATGACCTTGGTCAGTCAAAAGTATGGCAATCTAGCAAATCGCTAAATCTTACACTCTATTTTACATACTGTATAAATTACCCATTGTGTGGTATTAATCGATCCTAGGTTGGTACAATTTCAAGTCTACAATGTTCTATATACCTAATAGTTTTCCAGAGCTTGGATACTCTAAGCAATAAGCATTTGTGTGAGGTATACCAATGACTTTATATGGTCCATTATAAACAAACTTAAATTTAGAGATTTCATGGTCTAACTCGCTCGATTTCTCATGAGCTTTTACAAGTACTAAGTCTCCGATTGCAAACTTAGCAAAACGCGCTTTAGCGTCATGACGACGTATGCGAGCATCAGCTTTTAGCTTCATTACTTCTCGCAAACGATCTTTTTTCACACCAATACTAATGTTAATCCGTGGAGGGAATTTGATTATCTCTTCCACTAAACTTTTATTTCTGTCATCCAACAGGATTTCCTCTGGAGAAAATCCCGTCGATTCATGTCTCAAGGTGTTCATAATTCTCTTAAATTCTGCTTCATATTTGCCCCATGCCCTATGGTTGTGATGGCAATAGGTACGGGAAGGCCGGCCTCGTCTTTGTTCGTGTGTTACGTTCGACACACCGTCTACAATACTTTCCAATTCACTTTCTACATTATTGTCAATGCCGAGATTCTTCACATTACAGTAGTTCAAATTCATACCTACGTCAATAGCATCCGGCCAGTTAACAATGTGTATAGGCTGGTATTGCCTATGCACACCGTCTCCTGCCTCGTCAAAACTAACTACTATTGTTTTATCTTGTGACGTACATGTCAAAGTTTTGCTTTCGCAATGAATCACTGCACGGTACTTTAATAGCCAATCTAACCCGATAATTACTTCCGTAGTCAAGTCTGGCACAACGACAAACTCTTGTTCAAATCGTGCCCCACATATCTCGAAGTGGACAAAAATCTGTTTTGTGACCGGTTTACTGGCCTTCCCAGTAGCACCGATAATTTTCACTCTCGTTACTGGCATAACTACGATGCCAGGTCTATCTTTCAGTAACTCAAATATTTTCCCAGATACAACACTCAATTCGGCACCGGTGTCAATCAACACGTTTAGTTGTAGGTCGTGCATATTAACAGACACTACTACCCGTCTACACTTGTCCTCGACTGTTTCTTTATTTTCCCACAGTAAATCCTCGTCTATAACCAGGTCATTCCAGAAAAAACCATCCGGCTTATCTGGCGGCTTTTTCAGCCTCTGTTCACATACAGTTTTAATTTCAACACGTTTGTCCTGAGGCTTTGTCTGTAGCTTCGCCTCCAATACCGAAACCTTTTCCTGTAACTCGTCAACTAGCGAGTGTTGCTTTGCTATCAATTCACTAATTGTCACCTTCGTTGATTCCTCTTTAGCCAGATTGATCTCATCTGCCAATCTACCTGGAGAAATGTGCCCAGTAGTATCTGCAATTACTTCCTCTAGATCTGCGCAACCCACACTGTTATTGTCTGACCGTATAACGTCAGCTCTAACCTCATACACACTGTAATCTACGTGGTTTTCTACCAATCGTGTCCGGCTATCACTAAAATTTTCGCAATCTTTCTCCTTAATACTTTCGCAATGTTTAAACTGGAGGTTTGCGTCGGATGGGTCGGCTACTTCTACCACTACAACTTTCGGTAAAGTCTGCCGGTTAGGGCCAGAACTTTCCGTTACTACTTCAACATTCAACTCCTGCGGGACGAAACACGACGCATCTTGCTCGTGCTCCACCTTAACATCAACTATTTCTAGTAAAGTCTGCCGGTTAGGGCCAGAACTTTCTATCACTTCACAATCACTGTCTTCCTGCGGGACGAGACGCGGCAAATCCTGCCCGCGCTCCCCATAAACACTTCTCCCGAACAGGCCCCTATAATCTCTTAGTTCGTCGTATAAGCGACCGAACTGCCATAACCAGACCTCATCCCTCTCTGCATACCCTCGCTCGATGACGGACGTTTTATCCGACATCTGATCTTCTTTCAACACTTGCGAATCATTCTTAAACTCAATCTCCAGTTCCGCTGTGGGTATTACAGCTGCCACTTTATAATCGATTTCCGGAACACTACTTAAATTGTTCTCACTGACAGTGAATGTATTTTCTACTGCCGTGTCTACAGCTGACTACTACTTGTGGGCGCACTCCTTTCTCCTAATACTGGCACACTCTCCCGCCGTTGATTATTCCACACGGAATTTTCATATCGACGACACCTGGGTTTTCTCCTGCTATTGGGCCGCCAAAATTTCTCCACGCCCGGTCGGCCCCTCACCGGCGCGGCTAATGGTTTCCCTGTCTCGTCCCAGCAGATACGGTCCCCGGATGCTGCTGAGGCGGCTGATCACACCCTCTGGCGTTATTACTATTCTGTGAAGCCCGTATCACGTTAGTATGATACTGGTTTCCGTCATTCCTGTTATTATTTGCATTGTACCGATTGTTATTACGATCCGAACCATTATTGTTATTGCTGCCATGGTTGCGGTATGCATTATTCCTATGGTTATCGTTGTTGTGGTTGCTGTGGTACCCGTTGTTGTTACCACGGCCTCTACCACTGTCGCGATTATTGCGCCAATTGTCCTCGTCCTCCACTCTTTCCAGGAAATCATTTATTGTTCTGTAATTGCTTCCTACGTAGCGTTTTGTATCATCTGGAAGCTTTTTGTAGAGTTCCCAGACTATTTCGGATTCCGTGCGGCGATCACGCAAGTATTCCAACTTGCGGATCCAGCCCTCACAAAACTCCTTCATCGAACCGCGCGAATTCGCATCGAAAGGCCTCGATACGACAAATTCGCGCCAGACACTTTGCTGTTTTTGCTCTGACCAGTATTCAGCCAGAAACAAATTTTTAAATTCGTCAAAAGTCAGGTCTGTAATGTTGAGGTTTAAGCCCCAACGCTTTGCATCACCAGCCAACACATCCATAATCGCATTAATTTTTCTCTCATTAGTCCATGATCTGGGTAAAACTCTTTCACAATTCTTAATGAAATCCGTTGCGTGTATACCGCCTTTTTTCAAGGGGTCGAACCGCTCCTCTTTCGTCAACAATTCCGAACTATGTGCGTAGATTGGCACATACTGTAGCTCTGTTTTTCGTCAAATTCCTTTTCCAATTCCGACACACTCGTAATTACTTGGCAAGTGGTTGTCGCAAGCGTTTCTACTTCCCTTTTTTTCTCTTCGCAGGTATTAGCCTGCTTCGTCACTTTGGTATCTACTTCGGATGCTAAAGCCTTTAAAGTTTCCACCTTCTTTTGATCCTCTTTTTTCACTAATTGAATTTGTTCCGTCACCTTATTCTCGATGATCGGAGCAACTGATTCTCCTACACTTTTCTCGATTCTGCTAATTTCGGAATAAAAACGAGTATTTATGCTCGCAATTTCCGCCTGAACGCCTATCATTTCCTGTTTAAGATTACCGATTTCGCTATTAATCACAACAATATCTTCTTTGATTTTATCAACTTTTGTGTTAACAACTCCAACATTGTTGTTAACAACATTAATAGCTTTGTTGTGACTGTCTAGCTTTCGTTCAATTTTTTCAGACTGAGCTTCTTGCTTGGCCGATTGACTCTTGATTTCGTTAATGAAAACATTCAATAAATCAGTTAAATTCCCGGAAACTACTGGTTTTACTTCCGTAGCGGCTTCCTCTTTAATTGTCCCCCCGGTATTCGTCATCAAGGGATTCGCATTTGATTTTCACTTCCGACTCCGAAACATTTTCTAAAGTGTGGAATTCCATTTCTGCTCTTTGTTGCGTTTCGGCGGTCGCGTCTTTCATGCTAGCCGCCTGTCCCTGAACAATGGGTACCGCGGTGCGTGTTCCCCACTGTTCGACCGATTGTTCCTTATCCAAGCCTACCAAATTTTGATAATTGTTGCCTTCACTCATTTTAATAATTTTCAATATAAATGCCAAATCTCAAATCTAATTAGGATTCCTCACACTAATATTCTCGCTGACGTATCGACCATTTCGTAACCAGTACTTTGTTACGAGATTTGTACAATGCAAAATTCGTGTCCAGAACAACCTCAAATTTGAAGATTGTCCTGTCACCAGGTCGCCACGTGTAACCTCCCCCTCACTTATCGACCTTAATGACAGTGAAAAATGAAACCACGTGTACCTAATGGGAATTTTGGAAAAGCAATCGTCACCGAAGTTAACCTGTCGGTAAAGAGGGAGGAAAGGGTTACATATAAATGAAAGGAAAAATGCAAGTGAAACTGGTGGAAATTAATTTTGAAATAGGGATAAAGTTAATAAAGAAAGTAAATGTGCGGCCGTTACGTTAACAATCAACTAACGGTAATTAGATATTTGAGATTTGGGGGAAATTACGGTCGCCAGTCCTATGGACAATTACTATAATAACTGAAAAGGAAAGGTTATTACACATATAATTAGCACTAGAAGCGTGGCAACTGAAGGTTGACACGTGTAGTGTGAAAACTGAAAGTTTGTCAGATGTAATAAATTTCGCTACACTTAATTTAGCAAAAGAATTAATGAAACCGGAAAATCGAAAGTTAACTTAGTGACTGAAGTTAATAGTGAGCTTTCTTTCTGAAGCACATCGAAATACAGTTAGTCTTGGACTACCTCAACAATAATTTCTAAAGCCACTTGAATCTACGCAATTTAGAAAGAAGAGATTTAACTTTGAACTTGAATTAAACGATTCTGAACAATTAACAATAGTAAAATTTAGTATGTACCAAGCTGAGCTGCAGTCACAGGTAAGCTAAAATACGGTAACAAAACTCGCACTCTTAATTTGTGCTTGTGTAATCTAACTATTGTAGCCAGCTATGAATACTTAAATTGAACTTTGAAATTAAAGCAGTGAAATGGAATTATGCTGGCGTTTGAATTTCAACGACACTCGGGTTCATTTCGGAAAAGGAAGGGACCCTGCTTGGCAATGCAATTGGGACAATGAGCAATAAAGGTTCATGCTAAGTTGCTGTAATTTTGCGAGGCAAATGGAACAATTTGAAAAGCTGAGGTCTGCCATACAGTTCTGAAACTTTACGTGCTTCCAGTCTTCCTTGTTGGTTGATTGGAGGTTTGAAGCCGTCAATCGAGGAGGTGGCGACAGTCACTCATTGTCGGCCGTCGCTGTTGCAGAAGCTGGATGTTGGCGCGCCTTCTTCTCGACACGGTCACCAGGCGAAACGGGCTCTTGATGTGCGCCAGCTAATGCTTCCCGTCCGCGACACCATGTCAGTAACTATCATCGCGAGTCGAGCGCGATTACATGCTGCCAAACCCCGAAAGCGCGGCAACTCGCGGGAGCGTCACACAACACACCTGCTCCACTCGCTACTCCAGCCAGACTCCAACAGCTCTGCCCGCGCTCCACGCGGCAGAGTTAACACTACCAAAGATCCTACACACTTTGAATCTTCACACGACCTATCGATGTAATCGTTCGATAGCAGTTTTCCCTAGGCAAGACCCAGCGTAAAAATACAAATAATATTTACGAAACAAACCAATTATACATCGACATAAATGCATAAATATATATATACAAATAGTAAAACAATTACAATATGTAAAGACACAGAAATGTCATATATTCAGGTAACAAAAATAAGGAAAACAAATTATAGTACAATAGATGGAAATAGGAGGATATGCATTTCTGGCGTTACACATGCACCGGATATTTGCGGGATATAGGACTGTAACTGCTTGGGCACCCTCCTTACAGTTCAGACTTTGCTCCTTGTGACTTTTTACTGTTCCTACAAGCGAAAATGAAGTGCAGTTTTCAAATTATGAGGGCCTCCTGAGGACTTGGGATGACGAGATAGCCTTAATTTTTAAAGAAACTTGGGAGAAGTGGTTTAAGAATTGGTTTCGGAGGATAGAGAGCTGTATTCAATGTGGCGGATATTACTTAGAAAAAAATAAATAAATAATGCTGTATTGCAGAACTTTCCTAGTACCATTTGTATATTAAAATTTGTCGTTGTCTATCGATAATTTTCAAATTCATCAGCATCATTCTCACAGAGTTTGTATAATAGACAGAGATGTCCAAAGTGATCTCTTTCCTCACGCCACCTTTTTACCCATAACCAGTATCGGTATTTGTCCTTCACCCATATGTCGATTTTTCTTGGTAGAAAGTTATCAGTCACGTTATCTTTGAATTTATGATCACTTTTTAGCCAGCTTACTTTCTGTAGCATTTGCACAGAGATAACTTAACCTAGCATTTGTCATTGGACTGTGAAGGTAAATTTAATTTTTTAAAGGGTGCTCATTCTTCTTTCAGGAGAAGCTGCAGTGAAGGGGAATGTGAGAATCAATTTGATAAGCTTTGTTACTTCATTATAAATATTTTGAATATGATTGTCCAGTATGAATTCCAGAATGTTTGCAGGTGGTAAACATTTATGTTTGTCAGTATAAGTGTTTCCTAACTAACTTCATTATCAGGAGAAAAAAAACTGGCGCACTACGGATCGGAGCGTGGAATGTCAGATCCCTTAATCGGGCAGGTAGGTTAGAAAAATTTAAAAAGGGAAATGGATAGGTTAAAGTTAGATATAGTGGGAATTAGTGAAGTTCGGTGGCAGGAGGAACAAGACCTTTGGTCAGGCGAATACAGAGTTATAAATACAAAGTCAAATAGTGGTAATGCAGGAGTAGGTTTAATAATGAATAAAAAATAGGAATGCAGGTAAGCTACTACAAACAGCATAGTGAACGCATTATTGTGGCCAAGATAGACACGAAGCCCACGCCTACTACAGTAGTACAAGTTTATATGCCAACTAACTCTACAGATGATGAAGAAATTGAAGAAATGTATGACGAAATAAAAGAAATTATTCAGATAGTGAAGGGAGACGAAAATTTAATAGTCATGGGTGATTGGAATTCGGTAGTAGGAAAAGGGAGAGAAGGAAACATAGTAGGTGAATATGCATTGGGGGTAAGAAATGAAAGAGGATGCCACATGGTAGAATTTTGCACAGAGCACAACTTAATCATAGCTAACACTTGGTTCAAGAATCATAAAAGAAGGTTGTATGCATGGAAGAAGCCTGGAGATACTGGCAGATTTCAGATAGATTATATAATGGTAAGACAGAGATTTAGGAACCAGGTTTTAAATTGTAAGACATTTCCAGGGGCAGATGTGGACTCTGACCACAATCTATTGGTAATGAACTGTAGATTGAAACTGAAGAAACTGCAAAAAGGTGGGAATTTAAGGAGATGGGACCTGGATAAACTGAAAGAACCAGAGGTTGTACAGAGTTTCAGGGAGAGTTTAAAGGAACAATTGACAGGAGTGGGGGAAAGAAATACAGTAGAAGAAGAATGGGTATCTTTGAGGGATGAAGTAGTGAAGGCAGCAGAGGATCAAGTAGGTAAAAAGACGAGGGCTAGTAGAAATCCTTAGGTAACAGAAGAAATATTGAATTGATGAAAGGAGAAAATATAAAAATGCAGTAAATGAAGCAGGCAAAAAGGAATACAAACGTCTCAAAAATTAGTTCGACAGGATGTGCAAAATGGCTAAGCAGGGATGGCTAGAGGATAAATGTAAGGATGTAGAGGCTTATCTCAATAGGGGTAAGATAGTACTACCCACAGGAAAATTAAAGAGACCTTTGGAGAAAGGAGAACCACTTGTATGAATATTAAGAGCTCAAATGGAAACCCAGTTCTAAGCAAAGAAGGAAAAGCAGATAGGTGGAAGGAGTATATAGAGGGTCTATACAAGGGCGATGTACTTCAGGACAATATTATGGAAATGGAAGAGGATGTAGATGAAGATAAAATGGGAGATACGATACTGCGTGAAGAGTTTGACAGAGCACTGAAAGACCTGAGTCTAAACAAGGCCCCGGGAGTAGACAACATTCCATTAGAACTACTGACGGCCTTGGGAGAGCCAGTCTTGACAAAACAATTCCCTCAGGCTTCAAGAAGAATATAATAATTCCAATCCCAAAGAAAGCAGATGTGGACAGATGCGAAAATTACCGAACTATCAGTTTAATAACTCACTGCTGCAAAAAACTAACGCGAATTCTTTACACACGAATGGAAAAACTAGTAGAAGGCGACCTCGGGGAAGATCAGTTTGGATTCCATAGAAATATTGGAACACGTGGGGCAATACTGACCATACGACGTATCTTAGAAGCTAGATTAAGGAAAGGCAAACCTACGTTTCTAGCATTTGTAGACTTAGAGAAAGCTTTTGACAATGTTGACTGGAATACTCTCTTTCAAATTCTGAAGGTGGCAGGGGTAAAATACAGGGAGCGAAAGGCTATTTACAATTTGTACAGAAACCAAATGGCAGTTATAAGATTTGAGGGGCATGAAAGGGAAGCAGTGGTTGGGAAGGGAATAAGACAGGGTTGTAGCGTATCCCCGATGTTATTCAGTCTGTATACTGAGCAAGCAGTGAAGGAAACAAAAGAAAAATTCGGAATAGGTATTAAAATCCACGGAGAAGAAATAAAAACTTTGAGGTTCGCCGATGACATTGCAATTCTGTCAGAGACAGCAAAGGACTTGGAAGAGCAGTTGAATGGAATGGATAGTGTCTTGAAAGGAGGATATAAGATGGACATCAACAAAAGCAAAACGAGGATAATGGAATGTAGTGGAATTAAGTCGGGTGATGCTGAGGGTATTAGATTAGGAAATGAGACACTTAAAGTAGTAAAGGAGTTTTGCTATTTGAGGAGCAAAATAACTGATGATGGTCGAAGTAGAGAGGATGTAAAATGTAGACTGGCAATGGGAAGGAAAGCGTTTCTGAAGAAGAGAAATTTGTTAGCATCGAGTATAGATTTAAGTGTCAGGAAGTCGTTTCTGAAAGTATTTGTATAGACTGTAGCCATGTATGGAAGTGAAACATGGACGATAAATAGTTTAGACAAGAAGAGAACAGAAGCTTTCGAAATGTGGTGCTACAGAAGAATGCTGAAGATTAGATGGGTAGATCACATAACTAATGAGGAGGTGTTGCAGAGGATTGGGAGAAGAGAAGTTTGTGGCACAACTTGCCTAGAAGAAGGGATCGGTTGGTAGGACATGTTCTGACGCATCAAGGGAGCAGCAATTTAGTATTGGAGGGCAGCGTGGAGGGTAAAAATCGTAGAGGGAGACGAAGAGATGAATACACCAAGCAGATTCAGAAGGATGTAGGTTGCAGTAGGTACTGGGAGATGAAGAAGCTTGCACAGGATAGAGTAGCATGGAGAGCTGCGTCAAACCAGGACTGAAGAGCACAACAACAACAACAACAACAACTAATTTTTAAGTCTGTATTTGTTGAAGAATGGGTAAGTTGTGAGAAGGCCATTCAGTTTCTAACGTCACTTCATCCACCTGTCCTAATATCTTTTGGGTATGACCGGATTCCAGCACTCATGTTTTACCCTAAAGTATTTAAATTTGGACAAAGAGAAGAAGGCATAGCTGAACTAATTTGTACATAGCTTCTTGATGTTGTTGATGCTTTGTGCGATGTCTCCCAGGCTGCTGGTGCTTCTTTATAAAAATGGATTCTGGTAACAGGTTTGGCGTTTGTCTTTAAATAAAAGAAGTCTTGGACATGATGTCATTTTCCACGAGATGGTTTATGTCCAAATTTTGATACACTTTATCTAGTGGTTACTATATTCACATGTATTAGTGATGACAACAGAATATAGAGCGACCCTCAAAACACGTCCACTTCACACCAACTCTGACAACCAAGTGCATCGTCTGCTGCAGGACATCAAAGACCTTGTAAAACCTCCACGTTGAGGCTGGAGTTATTATTCTGGATTTTATTTGCAAAATCTGACACAGGTTAATCCTATTACAAAAATTAGAAAAATGTGAAACCTACAGGTTGAGAATGATGCTTGCAGTAACAATTGGTAATTATTTATGAGAATATGATATTTATATCGTGTTGGAAAGACGAATTTGGGAAATTTATGGTAAGGTCTTATGGGACCAAACTGCCGAGAGCATCAGTCCCTAAGCTTACGCACTACATAATCTAACTTAAACTAACTTACACTAAGAACAACATACACACACACACACACACACACACACACACACACACACACACACACACACACGCTCGAGGGAGGACTCGAACCTCCGACAGGGGGAGCCGCCCGGACCGTGACAAGACGCCTCAGACTGCGTGGCATATTGTTTATACTTAATTTGACTACAGCGTGTTTTCCACTCTGATGCCAAACAGGTTTTTGGCAGTTTTATGTTTTTCTACAAATAGATTACATCTGTTTTATGTTCCATATCAGGATTTACAAATAATGAAAGTAAATTTGGTGTGAACAGTTTCGGGAATCAATGATACTTTATAGTGCAAAATTATCACGCAATTTTCATATTTCAAATTTGGTTATTGTATATTTGGGATAGAACTAACAAAAACCAGGAATCAATTGAATGTTTCTGTCTCCTAAGTTTTCGGATGAGACATAAAGTTCCAAAAGATGACGAAATTAACAATTTACAATAATGCAAAATATGTAATTTTCGTCTTTTGGTTCGTTACTTAAATTAAAATGACTATATCCATGATGCCAGGACTTAAGAGGTTTGTTTGCATGTAATGTACATTATGTCTGTTCCAAAAATGTTTGGTAATTATTTTGGTTGTTAGTCTACATTGAAGATAATTTTCGCTAAGCTGTAAAATCCACCCTATATTTATTGGCTATAGAACTTATAGGGCGTCTACAAGCGTTATATGTCGAAATATTGTGTGAACAGTTTGAGGAGATAATAAAGATGAACTAGAAAGGTTTACTGAATCTACCAATCTCCATAATGTTACAAGTTTCATTGTGAGGAATTTTGATTCAGAATTTCCAGAATGATTCTTATCAAACGACTCTATAAACTGAATATTCTGAAGATCTTCAAAACGCATTTTCATTTGTACTATCATGTTATCTAAGATCTCATAAGATAACATCCTAAGGTATTGGAAGAGACGCTCACTAACACTAATTTCACTGTGAAATTTATTGTTACACCTTTCAGTACTGGAGGCAGCGATTTTTTGTGATCACATATCCTTTAACTAACTGTTGATCTTCTTGACTGCAGCATTGCACATATTCATCTCACATGCAGTTTTGTGTTGAGGAAATACATAGGGATGATCAACATATACAAATATTTCTTGTAAAGGCGAAGGGTGAAAAGGAACTGATTTTTATTAAGAATGATAAGCAAGCCGGAAGCACTGTTGAACAACCCTGTTTCCAGTCTTCATCATCTGTGGTTATATTTTGGAAAAGTCTTTTGACACATGGATTTAAGATGTATCGTCCTGACAGCTTCTGAATTGAAACTCCAATGTGTAGTACATATTTGAGGCCATATGAATCTTTTACTTTCTAAGTGTTGTGTTCTCTTTTACACCTCACTGAAAAAATATGGAATGCTAAAATGTTGCAAATGAAAAGCCTAACTGCTCTGATGTTTTTAGAACATTTTAATTGTATTAGATTAAGTTTAAGAGTGAAACAACGCAGAAATATAGCTTGTGGACATTTTTGTGTATAAAATTTTTGACACCTCCATGTTCACCTGCCATTACTGTGAATGTATCATATGAGTATTGGAACAAGGATAGTGCTACCCCAAAGTACCGTTATCCAAGATGGCGGTGATGACGTCATCAAAGATGGCGGCTGTGACGTCAATTAATATGGTGGATTTTGGCGGGAAGTTTGAATTACAATGGGAAAGTATCACGCCCCCCTCCCCCAGAAAAGTGGGGTGAAGTTCAAATTCCAACAGGATAATGCACCACACCACTCTTATCTCCACAAGCAAAGAAAATCAGGGGAATATAAGACAGTTGTTTTTATTATTTAACCAATTTCAAGGAAGAGTGTTCGCCACTGTGTCTGGGCTCCAACTGGCTTATTTCATATCTGTGCCACCACAGGGCGTTCTCCTGACGTCAGATCATGACGCAAATACCGTTATTCAAGATGGCGGCACCCAGAGTGTTCACTACGAGCTCCAGAGCCCAACTGACTAACTTCATATCGTGGCCACAAGAGGGCGCTACCGTGACGTCAGGTGATGACACAAGATCGTCTGCTCTCTCTCTCTCTCTCTCTCTCTCTCTCTCTCTCTCTCTCTCTCTCTCTCTCTCTCTCTCTCTCTCACACACACGTTATAACCGGACACCCGCCACACCAGTGGCCCGCAAGTGAGTGGCCGCTGACGCCACAGCCTCCAGCTTATTAGACCTTTATACATGCGCCAGACATAGTCTTCTCTAAATAAACTAACTAAAGTAACACCCACATCGCACATCTAACGTATTAATTAGGTGAGTATTTAATTCCATTTTAATTTTAATCATATTCAATATGTGAATTTACAGTTTCAATATTCAATGTCCAGATGAGAAGTTCTACATTTTCCCACTATGAGCACAGTGTTCATTCATGACTTAGCACCCCCTACCCCTAGAATGCTGTACTCCTATTGGCTACTGCATTAATCACGTGATTCAACTTCATAGAACCTAGGACTTGGAATCAATTTTCGCCATTTCCACAGCCACTTGGAAAAGACACCAGCCATGTACTGTAATATTAAACAACCAGTTGATAGCCTGAACAATTAACGAGGGAATAGGTATAAACTGACAAAATATACCCCGAAATGCGAGGAAATTGAGGAAGTACTATTAAATGTGAGTGGGAGTACTGGGTAGTGGTCTGTCCATGTTCGCAATGATACTCGCAAAGTAGAAAAGTGATGGTTTAGCTATGATACTGAAATTGGGGAAACATGCTGTCACATGATTGGCCGGCGTTGGAGTTACTGAAAAATTGGAAAAATTGTTCGCACTAATAACTGGTTGTTTAATATTACAGTACATGGGTGGTGTCTTTTCCATCCCACCCGTGCACTGGTGCGCTATTCGTTACAACATAATGAATGACTGAATTTTAAGTGGGAAATTGTATGCGCTATATATACTTAATCACAGTTGTCAAGAGGAGAGATTACCTCTACATTGGTGTCAGACTGCAGCAGCAATATTTAATTGTAGTTACAGTGATAAATATCTTCCTGGCTTGCAGTATTCTTGTGAGTCTGGTATGTATTTGATAATGTGGAGAGAATTTTGCGCGTTTAACTGTCAATGCAATTTAGTGATCTTTGTAAGACAACCGCTGGAAGTCCGAGAAAGAATAGGTGTATGGTGCTTCGACACCGGCGGTATAAGTAAATCGCTGTGTAAATTTGATAAGACCAAATCAGAATGCTGGATTCATTCACATCGTTTGTGCTGGGATATAGGAGTCTCTACATAGCGGAGGGAACGTTTGCATATGTTGAAACCTGGAAGGGTAAGACGTTAGGAGTGTTGGGAAGACAGCATTCGGCGTTATTTTCGTAAACAGGTTCTGTTAGGATAAGAATTTCCGTGCATACAAGCTGAGACATGAAGAAAGCAAGCGTTAACTACTGTATTTCTGGTACAGTAATCAATTATCAAGAGATCGACTTGGCTCTTATTTTTTTACAAAGCGATGTGATATAAAAATAACTTGGGAACGTAGTTAGATGAGTTTGTAATTATGGGCGTGCACTTGGCGGTGTTGCGTCAGTCAAGCTAGGTAGTTAAGTATGTTTAAATGCGTGTGTTACGTCACGCTAGGAGCAATGAGCCCTGTGCTATCCTGTCATCCACGGTAAAGACAAGTGGTGCATGGAGATGCCTCACATATGAGACTGGCGTGAGCGTGCATTGGACTTCCGTGACGTCGGTATAACGGAGCCTGTATAGAATCAACTTTCACATGCGTTCAGTGGCGGTGGCGGTGGCTTGCAGTTGCGACGCAGCGTGCATCCCTGGCCAGTCGTGGTAGGAGCTGTGAACATGCATTTGGATAGGAATTTCTCAGAAATGAAGTATGAAAGGGATGTGGTCGCCTCATGCTTGCGGGACCTGAGCGGGGGTCTGTGCGTGGTTTGACAGCTGATGGCCACGTCACTTCGCGGTCCTGTGGACAGAGTGCGGAGGAGGATGCTTGCGCACATTGATTGCATTATTTGTGAGCAGTTCTGTAGGCTGAGATATGCGCAATTTGGACAGTTTACGAGTACTTAGCGTGTCTACACATCACTGTGCTGTATTATTTAGGAGCGATTTGCAGGTCTGTACTGAAATTATTTCGGAAAATTAGGAGTTGTTTGCGTGTCTGCAGACTGTGTATTGTGATGCCAAGCACATTAGGGCGAGTCTTTTGCATGTGTGTGATAAATATACTCAATGACTAAATAAAATATTCGAAAATAAATAGAGTGCACTCCGTCATTATTCAGCACCCCAGCGCATCCTGAGTCATTTTCACACCATTTCCCCTCCAGACCGCGATCTTGGATTACGTCACATGAGGGATGATGGTACCATCTGGTGGCTGTAGTGTGTACTAGCTCAGCTGAAGTCTAGATCTCGTGATGGAGAAACTGGATGCAAAGTAAAGACTTGTGTTCAGATCTGTTTTCCTGCCATTTCGCCCCACCATCTTGGATGATGTGATGTGCTGTGCACATTAGTACATGTTAGTGCATGTTATCCCACCACATTGGTCGGTAAGAGGACGTGGTGCTGGGTTGAGGATCGTGGTGGAGACATTAACTATTTGATTCCAAGTCCAGGTGGGTGTGGCATTGGCGAAAATTGGTTCCAAGTCCTAGGTTCTATGAAGTCGAATCACGTGCCTAATGCCGTAGCCAATAGGCGTGCAGAATTCTAGGGATGGGGGGCACTAGGTCATGATTGAACACTGCACTCACAGTGGGAAAATGTGGAATTTCTCATTTGATCATAGAATATTGAAACTGTAAGTTCACTTATTGAATTTGATTGAAATTAAAATGGAATTAAGTACTCAACTAATAAATATGTTAGATGCGCGATGTGGGTGTTACTTTAGTTAGTTTATTTAGAGAAGACTATGTCTGGCGCGAGTATAAAGGTCTAGGCTGGACGCTGTGGCATCAGCGGACAATCGCTCGAGGGCTGCTGACGTGGCACATGTCCAGTTATAACACATGAGAGAGAGAGAGAGAGAGAGAGAGAGAGAGAGAGAGAGAGAGAGAGAGAGCAGACGATCTTCTGTCATCACCCGTCGTCACGGTAGCGCCCTCTGGTGGCCACGATATTAAGTAAGTCAGTTGGGCTCTGGAGCTCATGGTGAACACTCTGGGTGACGCCATCTTGAATAGTGGCACTTGCATCATGATCTGACATCAGGAGAGTGCCCTCTGGAGGCACCGATATGAATGAAGCCAGTTGGAGCCCAGACCCAGTGGCGAACACAACTTCCTGAAATTGGTTAAACAATAAAGACAAGTGTCCTATATTCCCGCGATTTTCTTTGCAGAGTGGAGATAAGAGTGGTATGGTGCATTGTCCTGTTGGAATTTGAACTTCGTGCCATTTTTCTGGGGGAGGGGACGTGGCAGTTTCCCGCCAATATTGAAACTTACCACCAAAATCCGCCATATTGATTGACGTCACAGCAGCCATCTTGAATGACGTCATCGCCGCCCTATTGGATTACGTCATCGCCGCCATCTTGGATAACGGACTTTGGGGTAGCACCATCCTTGTTCCAATACGCATATCTCTGCCTCGCTATTTTGTCAATTACTCCCCATACATCAAGTGCATTAAGTACAATTTTTGATAAAAGTTGTTCAGTTTTGTCACTAGAATCATTGTGAGAAACAATAAAACTTTCTAAGGAATGGTCTTGTGTGCAAAAACTCATAATAATACTCATTTGTGACTTACGAGAAACATTCACAATTTCATGTGCTTCCACTCCACCAAACTCACACGACTGTAGCTCTTCTTTAATGTAATCATCAATGATACCAGTAATCGATTCGATGAATTCTTTTTGAATTGTGCTTGATATTTTTTTGAACCCAGAAGTGCTTTACAAGTGATCACGAATCAAATGATCCCGAATAAATTGTTCTTATGTGGACAAAAGTTCCGATAACTCAAGGAAACCGTCATTGCTGTCGGAACTTTCACCTTCATAGTGTCCTGTGAGTGCAGGCTTTTGCTTGCCTGAGAAATAAACGACATCAATAAGTCTATGCATTAAGAATTTAATTACTTTCAAAATCGTATTTTGTTTTGGGGCTGGATATTTGGCTCCTTCAGAAACTGAATGTTCAGTTCGTTCATGACCCAACAACTGAAAACACTCTTGATTCTGAAGGTGCCTTCTTTTATTCTGGTGCTTCCCGGTTTTTCTGTCAAAATTTTTTGTCACACATACTCTGAAAGAGTTGCAGACTTACCAAAGTTTATGTAACAACACAATTTATTTGTTACAGAATAACATGTAAGCCAAGAACAATTCTTACACCAAGAAAACGGAATTTTTGTGTTTTGTGTCTCGTCACCTATTTTAATGTCTAAGTGTGGTTTGAACCGCTTTTCTTTGTATGAGTAGTTTTTTTCGTAAGTCCAGTCTGAAGATGATTTGTCATCTAATATGCGAAACAAAGACACAAGTGTTACTTCCTCACATGCCATAATGTAATAAATTAATCACATGAACTCAGGAATTATGTCACTAAAACAGGTTTTGTTAAACCGGGACTGAACAGCGCGCGAAATAAGTTTCACAGCTGAGGTAGCCTCAATACCAAGCTTCTACGATACACATGACTGCCCTCCGCCCTGCCGGCAGCCGCGCGGAAGCGAAAGGCTATTTCTAGAAGCCTCCAGGAAATATTAAACTGGACAGCACGCATGATGCAGTGAGATCGCAACTCATGGATGGATCAAATGAAACTGTAGTAACAAACAAAACAAACAAAACAAACTTACGCTATTTTCAACGCATTGTTGTATTCTAACTCTAATTGTAAGTTTCCTTCAAATTTTTGGGGAGGCCAAGTCTGAAAAGCCTTTGAAGAGCTTTGCCACTGCTGTCATTACATTTTCTGTGTAATAATAAACATGTGAAGCAGCACAAGCAACTGCACGAATTTTTAACTTTTTTTGACGATGGGTAATGGAAGATACACTGTCGCAAACGTAGCACAAACTGTTAAACGCCGCATCTTAGCTTGGAGCGCGAAGAAAACTTACCGTCTCGATGAAAAAGCCACGCTTCACGCGAAGACTGTTGTTACTGAGTATGCACTACACAGTCACAGTTTCACAGCTAGGGTGTGTGCCTTTTTTCTGTACGCGCGCTGCTGCACTACAAAAACCGGCAGTTTGGAGCTTGCATGTAAACGGCACTAATAGGAGGAAAAGAGTAAGTCATACTTGTTTTCTTGGAACAGCTCACCATTTGCAGCAATAACGGAATGTACTTGTTTGATATCTACGTCTGTCTGTCCGTCTTCCTCCCCCCCCCCCCCTCCCCCATACCTCTCTCTCCTTCTCTCTCTCTCTCTCTCTCTCTCTCTCTCTCTCTCTCTCTCTCTCTTTCTCTCTCTCCCTCTCTCTCTCTCTCTGTCTGTCTTTCTGCTGTCTGACTCTCTCTCTCTCTCTCTCTCTCTCTCTCTCTTTCTTGAATGTTAATATGACGGTGTTGCTACTCCGATCGGAAATCCGCATTAGCAACACCCGTTCTAAGTGAATTTATAACTCTTGACGACGTATGCCCCATAGCCCATAAAAGCGGCCGCTTGTGATGATGAAGATGTCTGGGTTGTGGGGCGCTCAATTGCGCGGTCATCAGCGCTCGTACAAAGTCCCAATTTTTACACAGTCCATTTTTTACACAATCCAATATAGACACTGTCACGAATGATGATGATTATGATGATGGTGACGACAACACGAACGCTCAGTCCCTGGGCAGAGAAAACCCTCAACCCAGCCGGGAATCGGACCTGAGATCCCGTGATCCAGAGGCGACCGCTCATGGCGCCGAGCTGACTAGGGGCACCAGAGGCGCTCAGGTGCAAAATTTGAGCACCACAATTAGTTGCGAACACAGAACCCATAAGATATAAGATGCTGCTGTTGTGGTCTTCAGTCCGAAGAGTGGTTTGATGCAGTTCTCCATGCTACTCAATCCTGTGCAAGCCTCTTCATCTCCGAATAACTACTGCAACCTACATCCATCTGACTCTGCTTGCTATATTCATCTCTTGGTCTTTCTCTATGATTTTTAATTTCAATATTATCCCCCAATACTGAATAAGTGATTCCTTGATGTCTCAGAATATGTCCTACCAACCAGTCCCTTCTTCTAATCAGGTTGCGCCACAAATTTCATTTCTCCTCAATTCTGCTCGTCCAAAAGCTTCTGTTCTCTTCCTGTCTAAACTGTTTAAGTTACATGCTTCACTTCCATATATGTCTACACTTCCTAACACTTAAATCTATATTCGATGTTAACAAATTTCTCATCTTCAGCAACGCTTTTCCAGCTATTGCCAGTCTACATTTTATATCCCTTCTACTTCGGCCATCATCAAAAATTGTTCAAATGTGTGTGAAATCTTATGGGACTTACACACTACTTAACCTAAATTATCCTAAGGACAAACACACACACACCATTTCCCGAGGGAGGACTCGAACCTCCGCCGGGACCAGCCGCACAGTCCATGACTGCAGCGCCTAAGACCGCTCGGCTAATCCCGCGCGGCTCGGTCATCATCAGTTGTTTTGCTATCCAAATAGCAAAATTCAACTCGTCGTGTCTCGTTTCCTAAGCTAATTCCCTCAGCATTCTCTGATTTAATTCAACTACATTCCATTAGCCTTGTTTGCTCTTGTTGATGTTAATCTTATACCCTTCTTTCAAGACACTGTGTCTGACAGAACTACAGTGTCACTGGCAAAGCCCAAAGTTTTTCTTCTCCCTGTACTTCCATTCATATGCCAAATTTTTCTTTGGTTTACCTAACTGCTTGCTCAATGTACACCTTTAATAACATCGAAGACACTACAACCCCGTCTCACTTCTTCTCAACCGCTTCTTCCTTTTCGTGCCCCTCGACTCGTTATGAGTGCCGTCTGGTTTCCGTACAAGCTGTAAATGGCCGTTCGCCCCCTGTGTTTTACCCCTCCTATCTTCAGACTTTGAAAGGGAGTATTCCAGTCAACATTACCAAAAGCTTTCTCTAGGTCTACAAATGCTATAAACGTGGGTTTCCCTTTCCTTAAACTATCTTCTAAGATCAGTAGTAGGATCAGCATTGCCTCGCGTGTTCCTACGTTTCTCAAGAATCCAAACTGATCTTCCCCGAGGTCGGCTTCTACCAGTTTTTCCCTTCTTATGTAAAGAATTCGTGTTAGTATTTTCTAATCACGACTTATTCAAATGATAGCTGGGCAATATGCATAACTGTAATCTTCTTGAAGTCTGAGGGTATTTCTCGTGTCTCATACATCTTGCACACCAGACTGAAGAGTTTTGTCATGGATGGCTCTCCCAAGGCTATCAGCGATTCTGGCGGATTGTCGTCTACTTAGGTCTTTCACTGCTCTATCAAATTCTTCTGTCAGTATCACATCTCCCATCTCATCTTCATCTTAGTCTCGTCCCAGCTCTAGGATATTGCCTTCAAATTCATTTCCTCGTACAGGAGGAGGAGGAGGAGATTAGTGTTTAACGTCCCGTCGACAACGAGGTCATTAGAGACGGAGCGAAAGCTCGGGTGGGGGAAGGATGGGGAAGGAAATCGGCCGTGCCCTTTCAAAGGAACCATCCCGGCATTTGCCTGAAGCGATTTAGGGAAATCACGGAAAACCTAAATCAGGATGGCCGGAGACGGGATTGAACCGTCGTCCTCCCGAATGCGAGTCCAGTGTGCTAACCACTGCACCATCTCGCTCGGTTTCCCTCGTACAAACCCTCTACAGTTTCAAAAGACTGTAATACACGTTTAGTCTCGAGAAGGAGTCACTGACACGAATACATGAAGAAGATACAATTACGCCGAGGGTTAAAGCTGTCCTAATTGTCACGATACTTGAGACTAACAGAACTGCCAGTGCTAATTAACCGTGTGTGGGTGTGGCGTGATGTTTATAAAGTATTTAGTGAAAAGGAAAAATAAAATTGTTCATCAAAAGTGGAAATTCAACGTGTCGCCTCCATCATTCTACGAATATTTGGTAATTGCTCATCAAAAGTTAATGAACAGTGACTATTTAAATTAGAAGTAAATTCGTGGACTGTTAATTGTGACAAGGAAGGTTTGGACATACATAATATTACGGCGCTAGATAATTAAGACATTGTTAGAGAGTATCTGTGGATCTCGTGTCATATAGAGCGAACAATTTTACTTAGCAACGAACAAACAACGACAAATACGATCTGCAATTGAACTTTTTCCTTGCTTTTGGTGATGTGGACGATGCGCATGAGGGAAGATTTATCAATTACTGCACTAAAGTGTTATCCGGGCTTATAATAATTCAACTTCAAACCATAAGTGACAATCAGAGTGCGTAGTTCGCATTAATAAGGAAACTGTGCGGACTTGCAATCAAACCTTAATCATCACGCGAGGAACGATTTCTTAAGAGCTTTTTCAGATCTTGTCTCTCGTTAACCGATGGAGACATCCATCATCGCTCATAGACTCCACCGTCCAAGCTGTAGCAGTAACAGCTCCACGGCGTCGACAACACCAGCACGCGGCAGAGAGGGGACGTCACAGTGTCTACTCTAAGGCATTCGACCTGACCGGGTTGCCTCCAGACACGTCTCTGGCGTCTGGTTGGAGGCATATGCGACACCCACTGGTGAAGGGAACGTAATGCCAATCCTGAGCGGTCCATTCGGCATGTTGTTGGGCCCATCTGTTCCGCGCTGCTTGGTGTCGTCGTTGCAAAAATGGATCTCGCCATGTACGTCGGGAGTAAGGTTGGGCATCATGCAGCCTATTGCACACAGTTTGAGTCGTAACACGACGTCCTGTGCCTACTCGAAAAGCATTATTTAACATGGTGGCGTTGCTGTCAGGGTTCCTTCGAGCCATAATCCGTAGGTAGCGGTTATCCACTGCAGTAGTAGCCCTTGGGCGGCCTGAGCGAGGTATGTCATCGACAGTTCCTGTCTCTCTGTATCTTCTCCGTGTCCGAACAACATCGCTTTGATTCATTCCGAGACGCCTACACTTCCCTTGTTGAGAGCCCTTCCTGGCACACTGTAACAATGCGCACGTGATCGAACTGCGGTATTGACGATCTAGGCACGGCTGAACTACAGACAACATGAGCCATTTGCCTCCTTCCTGGTGGAATGACTGGAACTGATCAGCTGTTGGACGCCCTCCGTCTAATAGGCGCTGCTCATGCATGGTTGTTTACATCCTTGGGCGGGTTTAGTGACGTCTCTGAACTGTCAAAGGGACTGTGCCTGTGATACAATATCCACAGTCAACGTCTATCTTCAGGAGTTCTGGGAACTGGGGCGATGCCAAACTTGTTTTTGATGTGTGTATTTTAAAGGTATTTGGCAAATTTTCTTCATTCTTCCGTGACAGAACTTTATGGCATGTAAAATTCTATGTATTTTTAAAAGTATTTATATATCGATTGGACGGTTAAGTCATGCATTGTCGGTTGTGCATAATCTTGCACCTTGAAGATGGTTTTACCACTGAAGACGTGATATTTTCAAATGAACGAAGTTTCCTTAATTCTCAACAATTTTACCTATCATGAAAATTTGTGTTACTTTCCAATAGCTAGTACTTTAAAATGTTTTTACGTGTAACTAGTTTTTGATAATACTTTTACTTAATTTGCAGTTACTTAGTGATTGTTAATGTGTGGCAGAGTAAGAACGTAACAGACATACTATTAAATACAGTGTTGACAAAATTTTCTTGATAGAAAAGCTTTTAAATTTCAGTAGAATATTTGTTCCTATGTGCGAGACCATGGTGTACTTTGAAATAGTTTTTCATTTTTGAGAAAACTTTGCTTTCTGGCGTAATTTTTACGATTGCAGAAAAAGACTGCAGCACATCGGAAGTGAATGAGATTATTCAAAACTGTGGTAAGAAAATATATTAAACAACTATTAAATGGCTGGTTACAGGTGAAAGTCCGGATGGTGTTCCGAGATGCTACGCTCTCCCCTAAAACTACGTATAGGTTTATCGATATCAAAGAGTACACATTTTTTTCTTAATGATTTTCTCGAAGGTATTGGCATGTCACAACGAAATTGCATATATTTCAAAGGATCTATCTATCACACGAAACCGCTATTAAGTATATTCGTAAAAGACATTATCCATTTACAGGTGGTACTGCAAGTACAAAATAGTCGAAAACTAATTTAATGGTTGGTCTGATAATATTATAAAAAATGTTTGCACGTGCATAAGCCGCCACACTGAACGGCCACAAGTGTGAGACGAACGGACGCCACGCCACTTCCGCAGAGAAATACACTCCTGGAAATTGAAATAAGAACACCGTGAATTCATTGTCCCAGGAAGGGGAAATTTTATTGACACATTCCTGGGGTCAAATACATCACATGATCACACTGACAGAACCACAGCCACATATACACAGGCAACAGAGCATGCACAAAGTCGGCACTAGTACAGTATATATCCACCTTTCGCAGCAATGCAGGCTGCTATTCTCCCATGGAGACGATCGTAGAGATGCTGGATGTAGTCCTGTGGAACGGCTTGCCATGCCATTTCCACCTGGCGCCTCAGTTGGACCAGCGTTCGTGCTGGACGTGCAGACCGCGTGAGACGACGCTTCATCCAGTCCCAAACATGCTCAATGGGGGACAGATCCGGAGATCTTGCTGGCCAGGGTAGTTGACTTACACCTTCTAGAGCACGTTGGGTGGCACGGGATACATGCGGACGTGCATTGTCCTGTTGGAACAGCAAGTTCCCTTGCCGGTCTAGGAATGGTAGAACGATGGGTTCGATGACGGTTTGGATGTACCGTGCACTATTCAGTGTCCCCTCGACGATCACCAGTGGTGTACGGCCAGTGTAGGAGATCGCTCCCCACACCATGATGCCGGGTCTTGGCCCTGTGTGCCTCGGTCGTATGCAGTCCTGATTGTGGCGCTCACCTGCACGGCGCCAAACACGCATACGACCATCATTGGCACCAAGGCAGAAGCGACTCTCATTGCTGAAGACGACACGTCTTCATTCGTCCCTCCATTCACGTCTGTCGCGACACCACTGGAGGCGGGCTGCACGATGTTGGGGCGTGAGCGGAAGACGGCCTAACGGTGTGCGGGACCGTAGCCCAGCTTCATGGAGACGGTTGCGAATGGTCCTCGCCGATACCCCAGGAGCAACAGTGTCCCTGATTTGCTGGGAAGTGGCGGTGCGGTCCCCTACGGCACTGCGTAGGATCCTACGGTCTTGGCGTGCATCCGTGCGTCGCTGCGGTCCGGTCCCAGGTCGACGGGCACGTGCACCTTCCGCCGACCACTGGCGACAACATCGATGTACTGTGGAGACCTCACGCCCCACGTGTTGAGCAATTCGGCGGTACGTCCACCCGGCCTCCCGCATGCCCACTATACGCCCTCGCTCAAAGTCCGTCAACTGCACATACGGTTAACGTCCACGCTGTCGCGGCATGCTACCAGTGTTAAAGACTGCGATGGAGCTCCGTATGCCACGGTAAACTGGCTGACACTGACGGCGGCGGTGCACAAATGCTGCGCAGCTAGCGCCATTCGACGGCCAACACCGCGGTTCCTGGTGTGTCCGCTGTGCCGTGCGTGTGATCATTGCTTGTACAGCCCTTTCGCAGTGTCCGGAGCAAGTATGGTGGGTCTGACACACCGGTGTCAATGTGTTCTTTTTTCCATTTCCAGGAGTGTAATTAATGGACTATGGAACTTGGCGATAGTTACGAAGCTTATAATTTATAATTCCCCCCAAAACCTGGGAAAGCTTCTTCCTCACGGCTCTGTTAGGAAGTGACTAATATTGTGTAATAAACCAGCATATCGTGTCAATTCACGCATTTATCATTCAAGTTTTACAATATTATTTTTAGAGATAACGTGCTGCGAAATTATTTGACTGAAGCGTTCGGCGCTTATATAGAAACTGCTTGACGTTAGGAATTAATAACACTGTTACGACTGATTATGGATTTGAGATTACAACTAGTCTATGGGGAATTTGGTGTCGCTGGAACTAATTTGATCTTATCATTAATACTTAAATACCAACTGATAAACCATCGATTATAAACGATTTAATTACGACATTTGGTGATGTAAATATCTCGCACAAGTCGCGAGTTCAGTTCATCAATGTTCTTTTTGTAACGTCGATACCGATACCCAAGAAATAACAATCTCATTGCTCTACCGCTGAGTGTTAGCCAAGACCGAAGATACGAAGGACGTTAACACGCTCGGAATATCCGTAGCTTAACCAAGTGAAATGACTTAAATAACGAAAACGCGAAAATCCGAGTTTTTCTTTCTGGAATCAGATGGAAAAAAAATCACTTCAACTCTATCTCCAGGGTCCACCTACGTCAGAGTACTTCTCCTCACCTAATCCACCGAGCAGCTGGGGGCTTCTGCGACCAGGTGAGCTGGGGACTTTGAAATATTTAGGACCGAGTTGCACTAGGCCACAGACGCAGATGGTTGGTGCGACACCAGTGATTGTTTTTGCAGCCATGTTAGGCTCCAGCTGCAGGGTGACGTTGTGAGGTCTAGCCGTGACAGCAATACGAACCGTAGGGACAGTAAGTTTTTACTAAGTTTCAGTAATTTTCAGGCTTCACTCTGAAGACTTACTTGCAGATTCTTACAATCGATATGGTTTCAACTCCTGCCACAGATGCAAAAAAAAAAAAAAAAAAAAAAAAAAAAACGCATGCACGTCTATTGCGTTATCTACCTTTCAGTTATAACATTTCAGCAATCTTTTTTGAATCATCGATTTTCTGACTTGTTTGATGCGGCCTGCCACGAAGTCCTCTGCTGTGTGAACCTTTTCGTCTCAGAGTAGCACTTGCAACCTGTGTTATCAATTATTTGCTGGATGTATTCCAATCTCTGTCTTCCTCTACAGTTTTTATCATCTACAGCTTCCTCTAGTACCATGGAAGTTATTCCGTGATGTCTTAACAGATGTCTTATCATCCTCTCCCGTCTCCTTGTCAGTGTTTTCCACATATTCCTTTCCTCGCCGATTCTGCAGAAACCTCCTCATTCCTTGCCTTACTACAGCACCTAGTTTTCAACAATCTTCTGTAGCACCACATATCAAACGCTCCTATCTCTTGTGTTCCGGTTTTCCACAGTCAGTATCTCATTGTCATAAAATGCTCTCCTCCAAACATGATTATCAGAAATTTCTTCCTCAGATTAAGATCTATGTTTGATAGCACTAGACTTCTTAACAAGGATGCCCTTTTTTCCAGTGCTAGTCTGCTTTTTATATCCTCCTTGTTCCGTCCGTCATTGGTCATTTTGCTGCCTAGGTGGCAGAACTCCTTAACTTTATCTGTGATATACAGTTATGATATAAGCTTTTCGCTGTTCTCATTTCTGCTACTTCGATCCATGTTGTACAGTCAGACTGTTCACTCCATTGAACTGGTCCTGTAGTTCTTGTTAACTTTCACTGAGGACAGCAATGCCATCAGTGAATCTTCCGTTGATATCCTTTCACCTTGATGTTCAGTTCCACTCTTGAACCTTTCTTTTATTTCCGTCAACGCTTTTTCGACGTATAGATTGAACAACAGGGACGAAAGACTACATCCCTGTCTTACACGCTTCCTAATACGTGGACTTCGTTCTTGGTCTTCGACTCTTGTTATTGCTTCTCAGTTCTTGTACGTATTATATATTACCCGTCTTTTCCTACAGCTGAGTCCTATTTTTCTCAGGGCTTCAAACATCTTGCGCCACTTGACATTGTCGAACGCTGTTTCCTGGTTGACAGACCCTATCAATGTAGTGCTCCCGTTATCAACCGCAACGTCAGAACTGCCTGTATGGTGCCTTTACCTTTCCCAAAAAACAAACTGATCACTGTACGACTTGGCAAATATTGTTATTTTATAGCGGGACGTAATTATTAGAATCAAACTTGGGCCCCTTTATGCAGATGTGCCTGGGTAATAGTTTGATACTGTCAGTATTTGTCAGAAGTTTAAATGTGCACTTTAATGTAATAAATAGAATTAATTGTAATTCTACTTTAGTTCTGTAGCTAACGAATTCCTTATTGATTATTTTTAAAGGGCTACAATTTGTTTATGTCAAATTACAGAGCGAATATACAGCATATAATAATACAAGCGCACTCTAGCAATATCCGAAGAGCTAGGAATGCTTTTTGAACAGAAGAGATGTGTTTCACAGTATAGAAGATGAGCACGTGCTCACAGCTCTCAAAATTGACATTTTAGAGTCGATGTTTACTGGACTTTTTTTCTTGTTTTTGTGTAAGGAAACTGTTCACAGGATCTGCAACGGGAATTCGTATATGTTTGACATTGTGTCAACTCTTGGGGGCAATCTGAATTGTTATATTATTCTTAAAAATGAGGTTGGCCAAGATAGCCATTAAATCTTTTTGTAAAAAACCTGGTTTTTTAAGAATAATATAGAGAAAATTTCGCAACACGCTTTTATACTCATTCACGTTTAAAATTTTCTTGGTTTAGTAACTGTGTAACTCTTGTACGTTGCTCACATTCAAAGCTGAATCATGTGGGGTACAGTCAATACTCAGATTCAAGTGACAGGACGGCAGATAAAGTCTGTGTGTCAGAAACGCTAGGCTGTCTTCCGGAGACTGTGGCAGAGGAAGCAAAAAAGTCTGCTGTTTCTTATTGCATATTACACACGTCTCTCATAACGTAGACAGGAAATAATTTTAATGCTAACTCTAGAGAAAGTAATGCAGGTTTTGCTTTTAGATATGTGCATCTGTGGACTCAGAAAATGTCACGAAAAATGATTCCAAAGGAGAACAACTGTCATTGTATACAGCCTAAAGTAAATCTGTGTAATTCGGCTCTGAATGGCGCTTTAGGTTCAGGTGTGCATCCTGATCAACGCATGCGCTTTGTTCATAATAACAACCACCTGTCTTGACAACTTGTAAGAAAAGGTTACCTCAGGAAAGTGAAATATGAAACATCGTTACGGGTCTCTTCGGACGCTCTTCCAAAATAGCGCTCCCTAATTCCTGCGCCAGAAGGTTCCACGTGCCTGAAAGAAGGGTCAATTTCTCTTCATTATTCCTTAATTGAGACTGAGCACGCCGTAATGTTGAATAATTAAATTTCTTTCTGCAGTACCTTATATCCGCCATTCCGTAAATAATGAAATGTTCCCGTGAATAGCTTACCTTCGCACACGGCAAAAACTGAGGAAATACTTCGTTAGGTGGTTGCGTTTCTTTAATTTAAGTTTTTTTGCCTCACATTCTCAGTTGTTTGTTTTCTGTAGAAATTACACGGAATATTATCTTCGGTATAATTATTAGCATAATTATTCTTTTTTGGGGTTCCGTACGTCAACCGGTGAAAACGGAACCCTTGCAGTCTGACTTGGTTGGCCGCCTGTCTGTCTGTCTGACTGTTAAAAATCTATTTTGTCAGGAAAAAGCGGGTGTGTCGAGTTGAAATTAATCTCACATACTAAGATCTACGATCCCTTGACCATGTAAAAAGTTCCGGCTTCTACAGCAAGGCAATCAAAAATTTTGAAATATGTCTGAATTCCTAAGGGACCAAACTGCTTAGGTCATCGGTCCCTAGACTTACACACTACTTAAAGTAACTTATGCTCAGAACACACACACACACCCATGCCCGAGGGAGGACTCGAACCTCCGGCGGGAGGGGCCGCGCCGTCCGTGACATTACGCCAAAAACCGCGTGGCCACAGCAATCAAAAGATATGGCCATTTGTGTCACACATTAATTTCCCCATGAACCATAGACCTTGCCGTTGCTGGGGAGGCTTGTGTGCCTCAGCGATACAGATAACCATACCGTAGGTGCAACCACAACGGAGGGGTATCTGTTGAGAGGCCAGACAAACGTGTGGTTCCTGAAGAGGGGCAGCAGCCGTTTCAGTAGTTGCAGAGGCAACAGTCTCGATGATTGACTGGTCTGGCCTTGTAACACTAGCCAAAACGGCCTTTCTGTACTTGTACTGCGAACAGCTGAAAGCAATGGGAAACTACAGCCGTAATTTTTCCCGAGGGATGCAGCGTTACTGTATGGTTAAATGATTATGGCGTCCTCTTGGGTAAAATATTCCGGAGGTAAAATAGTCCCCCATTAGAATCTCCTGGCGGGGACTATTCACTACAGGACGACATCGTTATCAGGTGAAAGAAAACTGGCGTTCTACGGATCGGAGCGTGCAATGTCAGACCCCTTAATCGGGCAAGTCGCTTAGAAAATTTAAAAAAGGAAATGGACGGGTTAAAGTTAGATATAGTGGGAATTAGTGAAGTTCAATGGCAGGAGGAACAAGGCTTCTGGTCACGTGAATACAGGGTTATAAATACAAAATCAAATTGGGGTAATGCAGGAGTAGGATTAATAATGAGTAAAAAACCATAGGAGTGCGGGTAAGCTACTACAACAGCATAGTGAACGCATTATTGTGGCCAAGATAGACACAAAGCTCACGCCTACCACAGTAGTACAAGTTTATATGCCAATTAGCTTCGCTGATGACGAAGAGATGGATGAAATGTATGATGAGATAAAAGAATTTATTCATATAGTGAAGGGAGACGAAAATTTAATAATCATGGGTGCCTGGAATTCCGTAGTAGGAAAAGGAAGAGAAGGAAACGTAGTAGGTGAATATGGAATGGGGGTAAGGAATGAAAGAGGAAGCCGCTTGGTAGAATTTTGCACAGAGCATAACTTAATCATAGCTAACACTTGGTCCAAGAATCATAAAAGAAGGTTGTATACATAGAAGAGGCCTGGAGATATCCAAAGGTTTCAGGTAGATTATATAATGGTAAGGTTAGGTTAGTGTTGTTTAACGTCCCGTCGACAACGAGGTCATTAGAGACGGAGCGCAAGCTCGGGTTAGGGAAGGATGGAGAAGGAAATCGGCCGTGCCCTTTCAAAGGAACCATCCCGGCATTTGCCTGAAACGATTTAGGGAAATCACGGAAAACCTAAATCAGGTTAGCTGGAGACGGGATTGAGCCGTCGTCCTCCCGAATGCGAGTCCAGTGTGCTAACCACTGCGCCACCTCGCTCGGTATATATAATGGTAAGACAGAGATTTAGGAACAAGGTTTTAAATTGTAAGACATTTCCAGGGGCAGATGTGGACTCTGACCACAATCTATTGGTTATGAACTGTAGATTAAAATTGAAGAAACTGCAAAAAGGTGGAAAATACTAGTTGTCCTTTAGCGCGAATTTGTTTACTTCGGAGCGCAGTAGATGGTGCAGACGCTTCCCAGCTGAAGTCAGTCATGGCAGTGATGTGTGTACGTGCCGGTCAGTTGTACGGAATCAGCACAATGAGATGACTCAAAGTCAATCATGTGCAAAGGATACACGTGAGTCAGGTCAATCCTTCTAATACTAACTGATATGTCTTTTCACCCTTACTGACCTCCCTCCCCGGAAGTTCAGTTTGCGAAGGGGCGGCTAAGCTGTGCGGTGAGGTCGATAGATTGCGCCCGGCGAGTTGAGTTGGAGCAGGCAACAAGGACATGCATCTAGTTAGACACGAACCATCAAATCCTAGAGAAATGACAGGGGAATACCATTGAACATTATTCGTTATTAAGTACCCCCCTCGAAAAACTTATTAACGAACAGGAAATTCTGTTCTAAAACAGTAACGAGATAAAACCAACAATGTTTTATTTTCTATTTAAAAAAAAAGCAGTTTTAAGAAAAATTATTTAGCTTCATACCTGATGTCAAACAATATAGACAATTTAGAATTTTAGAAGGATTACAAAAGATCGAACATATTAAATATTAATAAATTGCAGGTTACTAGCTCGATATCAGAACGGGGGACAAGATCGCTGGCAGCACAACCCCACGTGCGGACCTCGGGTCCCAGCACCCAGTGACAACAAGGAAAGCGAACAAGTTGACCTCTAAATGTACAGCAAACACTCTCTTAAACAGTGAAAGGGTGAAACAAAACAAAAGCTTTTGGCCCAGCTCTGAAAAATATCACACTTAGAGCAGGTATAAACATGGGATTAATCAAGAATCAAATGTTATTTATACTTTAAATGTAAAACAGATATGAACACAACCATGACAAACGCAAAAGCCGCTTACAAAACTAATATCCGCAACTGAGAACGTACCTTGACCCTTCTTAAATAAATGGGTCTTTATTAGGTAAGTGCTCTCATCACGAGGTGTTAAGTACTTCAGTTGACCTTGTGGAATTCCTCCTTGTACAATTTCGTATATAATTTAAAATATGCAAGCACCATTTGAATATCATGTAAAATATTCCACTTACTCCGGCAAAGAGTAGTTGTGCTATCTATCGACGGAGGTATATTACTAGCTATTAAGAACCAAGTCGCAGCCACTGATTAAAGTGGATCCCCTTTTGTAAGTTCAAAACAGGGGCAAAATGAAGTCTAAACTTAAAATTGAGCTTGGGCCGCAAATCCTTAGAACAAAAATCACAAGAAAACAACACTTTGAACTTTTACTTAAAATCGGGAGACAAAAATTAAAAAAAAAACCTCTAAAGAGATAAGCGAACTTCCATTAGGAAAGGAGTTGAGCACATGGCAGTGGGTCCTTCAAACAATCACCAATTAAATGCAAAATGCGGAAACGCAGCACAAATGAATTTGAAACCCAAGTAGAAGACAAGTACTAAGCTGTAATTCCTCAGGCTTTCCCGGCGATCTAATGACATTTTGGGTTGTCGGGTGTTCTGCCGGATATCAGCGTCGTACTTGCACGATATTTCGGTAGCGTAACTCGTTACCTTCATCAGGTACACGCTACCGAAATATCGTGCAAGTACGACGCTGATATACGGCAGAACACCCGACAACCCAAGATGTCAAGTACTAAGCTGCTTCAAACAAACATTAGACAACCGAGACAAGTTTCTGGCGAACATTACAAACGACGCTCACCAACAAACAGAAGGAGGCAGGACGTGGCTCTGTCCTCACCCGGAAGGCGCTGAGCCAGTTTCTGGCAAGATCCCACGATGAAGGCGTTAGGAGTGACGAGGAGAGTCCGGTGTACAATCCGTAGGCTTCACCGAATTGCTCTGACTTCACCAAGAGGATCCTCGAAACCACCCGAAATAGTACAGTCAGGACAGGTGGTATCCTCGCCAAGCACGTCCCGTCAACAACCATACCGTCCTTTACAGTAAACGCCGACTCACGACGCTCGCACTAAAAAGTACGTACACTAACAGCACTGGCCGATCGCTCGCCAAGAAGCACGAAGGCTCCACCAAACATCACTAGCAACCCCCGTGAGCTTCGACCACCTCCATCAGCCTCGTTCTGCTCCTTCCTTCCTACCACAGAGAGACCAAAGACTCTCTAACCGGTGGGCGCAGCCCCGAATTCTTCTGCGGTCAGAAAAATGGTAGGAATCCTCCCAAGGCCGCAAGGGTCTGAAAAACGATTTGACCGAATCCTCCCGTTTGAAGCAGGTAGCCGTTCTAAACGTTATGAATACTCCAAGGAGGCAAAGGAAAACGTATGAAGTTACAGTAGAAGATGTAAAATTTTTTCGCGTGTATTGTATGTTTAAAAGTTTTATCTTTTATCTTATTGAGATAAAGTCCAGCTGGCACAGCGCCAGAGACTAAGTCCCGCTCAAGGTCACGCGCAAAGCCTGCACAAGTGAATCACTATTTTTTGCTTAAAACATGGGAGGGGTAGGGGAAAGAGATAAGGAACATGACAGAGATAATTATATTGCTGTCTATAATACAACATACAATATGTTAGTTTGGGATGATTCGGTCCTGTTACCTGCTTCCCTACCTGGTTTCGGGAGGATTCGGGGCTGCGCCTTAACCGGCAAAGAAAGCACTCAACGCGCCGGGTTTGACCTAAGGACCTCGCAGCATAGCTCGCACAGTACATAGAAAGCTGCGCAACCCTTGCTTCTTCCCCTATTAGCCTGTTTTGCAAATGTCGGGCGCCTATCGAGTTGCAAGCCCAGATAGAGCGGCAAATCACCAAATTTCAGCATTCTGCCGACAACAGAGAAATGTCTATTTGGGGGACTTATTTTGTCGATAAACATGTCTGCAACGCTTTTCTAGGTTTATCTTTATTCTCAAGATGTTGCACCCATGGCTATAAAGTTTAGGTTGTCGCTGCTTTTATACACCACAGTGTCATATACATAGAGGGCAATTTCAGTACCTGCCAATTTTGGCACGTCGTTGGAGTGGAGCTTGTAAAATACGGGGCCCAGAACTATCCCTGCGGGACCCCAGCCATAGAATTCCTAATCGTCCTGATACGTTTGCCGCACGTGACAAAATGCTACTTTCCCACCAGGAACGAGTCAGTCTAGCTTATCATGCGTCGTGGAATGTGTAATTGGCACAATTCGTAAATTAAGGCATCATACCAGAGATTCAGCCATCATTTCAAAGTTTGAGGCGTCGTACCAGATCTGCTGCCGCACTTGAGGGTCCGCCTCACCTGACACCTAGTGCCCAATTCTGTATTAAATATCGGTCTCCAGATATTTGATCATATAGTGCATTTACGTAGAAGATATTGAAAGTAAACTCATTTTTGAATAAATCAGAAAAGCATTATACCATAAATTTAGTTTTCACAATTTAACTAATCCAGCAGAAAAATCCACCCTACTCACTATACCCAGTGACAGCATCGGCCCACCGGTAATAGTTGCAGGCGCCGGAAAATGAAGTAGATGAAACTGTGACGTTAAATGTGACTGTCCTATTACGTGATTGCGACTTTTGCAAAAGGTAACAAGAGACACATGTTATCACTCAATACTGCTCATTGGGTGCACTAAGAATTTGATACTATAGATATTCTCTGTGCATTCAAGACGTGTCGCATCGTCTTCCCACCCCTGTCCTTTAGCTCACTTGATATGTACAGGTCCCCTTCTCCATTTGAAAATTACGAATTACATCCAAGAAGGAAACTACCAAATGGGGCTTCATGTTGGTAACATAACTTCGCATGTTTACCTCCTCCTCCCTTTCGTACTACATCCATTAAAACTTCTGTTTATCAAAACGTGAGATGTAAGACCTATTTCTGATTTAGAAGGTTGGTTCTAGAGCTATGTGTGTAGTGCCTACACCTGTGTCATACGCATCTTGCCGCAACATTCGGGCGTTTTGTATCCGGCATATATTTAAATGGTGACTCAGTTTGGATAAGAAATTAAGGATCAAATATGCGTAATCACAAGGCGTATAATCCCCAAAATGCCGTGTTGTGTACTAACGTGTCATTTGAACGTCTGTCTCTGTACCAGTTTTCGTTCTTTTGTCGCAGGGAGGTTCCTACTTATCGCCGAATGAAACATTTCGTGTCACCACCTTTCAGTGTGCCCAACTCTTTCAAAACTCGCTGTAGACCTCCTGTTGCAAATATTTCCCTATTTATCCGTCACAAGCAGTTTAATCCGCGTTGAGCAGCACATTAAAATTAAACTCGACATACCGTATGCTGTGGCATCGATATTGATGGTTGTGGTGTTTGGATGAACAGCAGTGGCTTGAAATTTTGATTACTCGTCCAAACGCCAGACAATCTGACACTTCTTTAGATAGATACCTGCCTTTAACAACGCATGGTTTAATTTTTATCTGTCTAATGCTGATATGTTCGCAAACCTGCCAGTGAATGAACAGGAGAACAGTGTGAAAATAAGTTTGACGGACTCTCGGATGCTTTTATAGATATTCAATTCGTCTATCTAGTATACACAAAATATCGTTAAATGAGATTTTGTTTTTGTTTTGATATATGTAGAATAGTAATGAAAGCTGAGTGTCAACGTGACATGCGGAAAACTTTAGGATATGTCATTTTAAACTTGTGTTGTTTCCATCCTGTTCAAAAATACGAATTTACATGTTGCGCCATCAAAAAATTCTGTTTTCGACAGCTTATGCAGAAGGAAAGTCAACCAACATCGATAATCTTTTGCAAAGAATCTGTACCTTCATCATCAACAGCAGAGAAATTGCGTACTGGTCTGAATCTCTTAAAACGATCGACTAGCAGGCACCTAGTAGAATTTTGCGCAGAGCATAATTTAACCATAGCTAACGGTTTTAAGGATCAGGAAAGAAGGCTCTACACGTGGAAGAGACCTGGAGACACCGGAAGGTTTCGAGGTGATTATTATATACAATGGAAAGACAGAGATTTAGGAACCAGATTTTAAATTGTAAGTCATTTCAGGAGGAAGATGTGGATTCTTTCCTCAATTTATTGGTTATCAAACGCCGGTTTAAAATAAAAATTTGCAAAATTTTAGGAAATTAAGGAGATGGGACCTGGATAAGTTGAAAGACTAGAGGTTTTTGAGAGCTTCTGAGGAAACACTAGACAACGATTGATTAGAACCGGGTAGAGGAATACAGTAGAACACGAGCGGGTAGCTTTGAGAGATGAAACAGTGAAGGTAGCAAAGGGTCAAATAGGAGAAAAGACAACGCCTAAGAGAAATCGTTGGATACCGCATGAGATATTGTATTTAAATTGATGAAAGGAGAAAATATAAAAATGAAGCAGGTAAAAGGGAATAAAAACGTCTAAGAAATTAGACCTACAGGAAATGCAAAAATGACTAAACAGAAATGTGTAGAGGCCAAACGTAAGGATTTAGAATCATCCTTCACTATGGGAAAGACAGATACGGCCTACAGGAAAGTTAAAGAGGCTTCTGAAGAAAAGAGAAGCGCCTGTATGAATATCAAGAGCCCAGATGGAAAACGTGTCCTAAGCCAACAAGGAAAATCTGAGAGATGAGTGTGTAGAGTATCTGTACAAGTAAGATGAAGTTGAGGCCAATATTATAGTACTGGAAGAGAATGTAGATGAAGACGGGATAGGATGGGACATAGAATATTGTGAGCAGGATTTGATAGAGCACTGAAAGACCTAAGTCGAAACAAGGCCCCAGTGGTAGATGAAATTCCGTCAGAACTACTGATAGCATTGGGAAGGCCAGCCGTGACAAAACTCGTCAGTTTGGTGTGCAAGATCTTTGAGAAAGGCGAAATACCGTCAGATTCCAAAAAGAATGAATAATTCCAATTCCAAAGAAAGAAGGTGGTGACAGGTTTGAATATTAACGAACTATCAGATTCATAAGTCATGGTTGGAAAGTACTAATACGAATTCCTTAGAAAAGAATCGAAAAGCTGTTAGAAGCTGACGTCGGGGAAGATTAGTTTAAATTGCAGAGAAACGTAGTGAGCCGTGGCTGGCTCGTCTTATGCTTTGCATTCATTAAACCTTGGTTGTTATTCTGTTTTAGTCTCCCGCGGTTATCGCGATTATGCTGTTATCCTCTCTCTTCGCGAGTGGCAGAAGCAGCTTGTATCGATATTCGCACCCTTGTACTATCTTTGGCCTCGCGCTGAAAGTTTCCGGCTGTGCCGTGTGTGGGCGGTTGGTCAGTTGGCGAAGAGTAGCGAGGAAGTCTCCGTGGCGTGTAGTTTGGCCGGGGCCCTGGCGGCGTCCACGTGCGGTCGGAGTGTGAAGTGCTGTTCCCATTGCCATGAGGTCCGTGGCTCACCGATCCTGGACACGAAAGTTGAGTCTTTACTTAATCTACCAACCAACCCCAGCTGTTCACATTGTATCATTTGAATTTCGTTTTGGGCTGTTGGGACATTCCCGCGAGCAACAACGTGTTTTCAACTTGACGAAATTCTAGCAGCCCTCCCGCTGAGTTTAACTTAACTTGATCATTTTTAAATTGAAGTTCAGGAGCGGAATCTTCTGCCTTCTGGCCGTTAACGTTCCGGTTACCTGCCCTGGCCGTTGACGTAAATTCAGGCAGTGTATTTTCCTCGTCGTGTTGTGGCTGTCCAGCACGGCGTGCAGTTTGACAGCTGAATGTGTAATTCGTTGTAGGCGCCGATACCTTCTGCGTGTTCCATTGAACTCCCTGTTGTTTGCTAGTCGGGTGGAGCGGAAGTTATCCTTTTGCTTGGTCCATTGACTGTCGATTGGGTTGCCGTCGGATTGAGAATTGTCGGGCCGACTGCCTGTCACACCTAAGCGAGCGTTAGTGTTTGAATTTCAGGCCGACCCTTGGAAACTTCTGAGCGCCGTTTGATGTTCTGCCTTTTCTTATTTGTCTATGTTGTTCGTTTATGTATAGCTTCTAGCCGATTTTAAATTAAAGTTGTTTTGCCCTTAAAGTGTGAGACTGAATGGCGCATTTAGCCGGGAATTAAGTTATAAAATTTGTTTGTCTTGATCTGGTTTTAATGTTTTCTTTACTCTTGTAAAGTTTGTCAAATGAATAAAGTAGTATGTTCGAGTGCGAGTGACAGCCACTCATTCTGACCCCTTTCCACAAATTGAACTATCTGTACTGTCCTGCGGGTATTGCAGGGGGTCTCATGTAGGAACACGTGATGCAGTAATGACCCAACGACTTACCTTAGAATATAGGTTATAGCATTTGTAACTTAGAGAAAGCTTTTGACATTGTTGACTGGAATACTCTTTCAAGTTCTGAAGGTAGCAAGGGTAAAATACATTGAGTGAAAGGCAGTTGACAACTTGTACAGAAACCACACGGCAATTATAAGAGTCGAAGGACATGAGAGAGAAGCAGTGTTTGAGAAGGGAGTGAGACAGGTTTGCAGCTTAATTAAAGGTCAAGTAGAAGAGATATAAACTTTATGGTTTGCCCGTGACACTGTAATTCTATCAGAGATAATAAAACACGTGGAAGAGCAGTTGAACGGGGTGGACAGCGTCTTGAAACGAGGATGCAAGATATCAACAACAAAAACAAAACAAGGTTAATGGAATTAGTTAGTTAGTTGAATTAAATCAGATGGTGCTCAAGGAATTAGATTACAAAACGAAACACTGAAAGTGTAGATGAGTTTTGTTATTTGGGCAGGAAAGTAACTGCCGATGGCTGATGATGTAGAGAGGATATAAAAGGTAGATTGGGTATAGCAATAAAAGCTTTTCTGAAGGAGAGAAATATGTTAACATCGAGTATAGATTTAAATGATAGGAATCCTTTTCTAAATGTATCTGTTTGGGGTATATAATTGTGTGAAGTGTACCCATATGTGGAAGTGAAACATGGAAGATAAACAGTTTAATCAAAAAGAGAACAGAAGCTTTTCAAATGTGATGCTACTGAAGAATGTTGAAGATTAGGTTGATAGATGATGGAAATAATGAGGAAGTACTGAAAAGAATTGGAGAGAAAAGATAATATGTGACACAGAGTGACTAGAAGAAGGCATCGGTTGATAGGACATATCCTGAGTCACCAATGGATCACCAATTTAGTATTGGAGGGAAGTGTGGAGGGAGAAAATTGTAGAGGGAGACCAAGAGATAAATACAGTAAGCAGATTCAGAGGGATGTAAGTTGCAGTAGTTATCTGGAGATGAAGAGCATTCCGCCGGATAGTGTAGCGTGTAGAGCTGCATCAAAGTAGTTTTCGAACTGAAAACCACAGCAAAAACATTAAGTATGGGAAAGCATTGCGCAAGATGACAGTCACATTCGTTGAATGCTGACCAAAAGCGAAAACGAATTTCTCAGCAATGTTTGGTTCACTTCAAAAAGGAATGAAATTCAGATGGTTCAAATGGCTCTGAGCACTATGGAACTTAACGTCTGAGGTCATCAGTCCCCTAGAACTTAGAAGTACTTAAACCTAACTAACCTAAGGACATCACACACATCCATGCCCGAGGCAGGATTCGAACCTGCAACCGTAGCGGTCGCGCGGTTCCAGGCTGGAGCGCCTAGAACCGCTCAGCCACCCCGGCCGGCAAAAAGGAATCAAACCGGTTTTGTACACTGGTTTGTTGTAGTGAATATGGCGGGGCTGTAACATTTGATGCGAGAACAGAAAGATGAACCAAAGCGGTGGTGTAAGTCGCTGGCGCTGCGCTAACGAAGGCGAAATAAATTTCATCTGTCGGTAAGTTATGCCCCATTTAATATGGACAAAACCCAGTGTGCTTCTTGAATGTCCTGTGAGGGGTAAAACAATAATGGGTAAGTACTAAGTAGGTACAGTAGGCCAAACAGGATGAATAAACAGGTGAGACATGAATAAAAAACATATTTTTCCAGCAGAAGAATGCACTTGACAGAAAAAGTGCTTCAGGAAATGGGAAGCTGATCGATGTGAAATAAACATTGTGCACTAGATTTTAGACTCATCTAACTTTCACCATTTCATGTGTGTAAAGTAATGAGTGGTTGGAAAACACTCTGAGACTATGAAAGTTATTTTAACCTCACACGTATACTTTGCAGAATTGCCTATAGGGGACTGCAACTACTTACTGGAAAAAAAATTTGGCAGATGACTGTGTTAAGGGGAAATTATGTTGCAAAATAATGGAGCTTCGCTCGAAAATTACAGTCTCTCATTACCAGGCTGGGAACTCGTCACCTTGTCTCAAACGACACATACAGGGGGACGGAGGCTGAATGAACAACCAAGCCTCGGGTAGTCGGATCCCGTGATACATCGAGTCTGTATCTCTTCTGTCCCCTCTCCACCCCCCCCCCCCCCCCCAAAAAATCCCTTTTTTTAGCTTTGGGATCTAACTCTTTATCTCCCTTTTTTTCCCAATTTTCCACCTTTCTCCTGAGGGGTAGAGGATGACAGAGTTTGAACGAGAGGCGCATTTACTCTCAAAAGCCAACATATACGTCACAGAGTGCGCGGCTGTGTGAGTACGAGCCTGTGTGTCAATGTGTGTAACGGGCGAGGGGGAGGGCGTCCGAGCGTGTTATTGCGAGCACGCAGTGCAGCGGCTAAAGCGCCGCCGCCGTGACAGCGGCAATTCCCGCATGAAAGGCTGCATAATGAGGTGCCGAAAATTGCCTGCCGGAAGTCCCGCGTGGATATGTGTGTCTGTATGTGGGCGTGTGTGTGTGTGTGTGTGTGTGTGTGTGTGTGTGTGTGTGTGTGTGTGTGTGCGTGCGTTTTTTGTGGCATTCCGTCACCTAGGCAGTAGGCTGAGTTAGAAGAGAGCAGCGGACGCTTACGCATCATACGCACTCGTGTCTGGGAAAGAGAAGTGTTACGTCACTATTATTTCGAGACTGTACGCATGATCTTTAAGCCACATTATGATGTATGGTGGAAATTCTGGTATTATCTGACAAATTTCAACTGTATTAAAAGAGGATGCACACGGTAAATGACTGCCGTAGTGCGCTGTTCCTCGTGTATATGAGCTATGCTCCTTACTGAAGACTTACACCATTAATTGCACCGCACATTGTAGGATAGCGAGAAAACTCTACAAACCGGACTATATCTCTTTTCCGTAGCAATAACGTGAAATAAATCTGAGTAATACTCTTTATTTTGTATTAAATAATTTTCTCGTTGTTTTTTTGCCGGTTGGTAGACAATTCATTGCAGAAAACTGGAGACTATTCGCAGATTAATTATTTTATTTTTTTATGAAGTGACTGATGGCTATTATTCTCTGATATACACAGCCGGAAAAACAAAATGCGACACCCTCAAGGACTGTGTTCAGTGGCACCAGAGTGTAATACGTAAATACGTGCATACTGATGGGTTATAGTGTTCTACATCTTCATCTACATGGTTACTCTGCAAATCACATTTAAGTGCCTGGCATAGGGTTCATCGAATCACCTTCTCAATTCTCTATTATTCCAATCTCGTATAGCGCGCGGAAAGAATGAACACCTATATCTTTGCGTACGAGCTCCGATTTCCCTTATTTTATCGTCGTGATCGTTCCTCCCTATGTAGATTGGTGTCAACAAAATATTTTCGCATTCGGAGGAGAAAGTTGGTGATTGGAATTTCGTGAGAAGATTCCGTCGCAACGAAAAACGTCTTTCTTTTAACGATTTCCAGCCCAAATCCTGTATCATTTCTGTGAGACTCTCTCCCATATTTCGCGATAATACAAAACGTGCTGCCTTTCTTTGAACTTTTTCGATGTACTCCGTCAGTCCTATCTGGTAACGATCCCACACCGCGCAGCAGTATTCTAAAAGAGGACGGACAAGTGTAGTGTAGGCAGTCTCCTTAGTATGTCTGTTACATTTTCTAAGTGTCCTGCCAATAAAACGCATCCTTTGGTTAGCCTTCCCCACAACATTTTCTATGTGTTCCTTCCAATTTAAGTTGTTCGTAATTGTAATGCCTAGGTATTTAGTTGAATTTACGGCTTTTAGATTAGACTGATTTATCGTGTACCGAAGTTTAACGAGTTCCTTTTAGCACTCATGTGGATGACCTCACACTTTTCGTTATTCAGGGTCAACTTCCACTTTTCGCACCATTCAGATATCTTTTCTATTTCGTTTTGCAGTTTGTTTTGATCTTCTTATGACTTTATTAGTCGATAAACGACAGCGTCTTTTGCAAACAACCGAAGACGACTGCTCAGATTGTCTCCCAAATCGTTTATATAGATAAGGAACAGCAAAGGGCCTATAAAACTACCTTGGGGAACGCCAGAAATCACTTCTGTTTTACTCGATGACTTTCCGTCAGTTACTACGAACTGTGACCTCTCTGACAGGAAATCATAAATCCAGTCACATAACTGAGACGATATTCCATAAGCACAAAATTTCAATACGAGCCGCTTGTGTGGTACAGTGTCAAAAGCCTTCCGGAAATCCAGAAATACGGAATCGATCTGAAATCCCTTGTCAATAGCACTTAACACTTCCTGTGAATAAAGAGCTAGTTGTTTTTCACAGGAACGATGTTTTCTAAACCCATGTTGACTGTGTGTCAATAGACAGTTTTCTTCGAGGTAATTCATAATGTTCGATCACAATATATGTTCTAAAATCCTGCTACATATCGACGTTAACGATATGGGTCTATAATTTAGTGGATTACTCATACTACCTTTCTTGAATATTGGTGTGACCTGTGCAACTTTCCCGTGTTTGGGTACGGATCTTTCGTCGAGCGAACGGTTGTATATGATTGTTAAGTATGGAGCTAATGCATCAGCATACTCCGAAAGGAAACTAATTGGTATACACTCTGGACCAGAAGACTTGCTTTTAATAAGTGATTTAAGTTGCTTCACTACTCCGAGGTTAAATATAAATGCGTTGTGACTAGGGCCTCCCGTCGGGTAGACCGTTCGCCTGGTGCAAGTCTTTCGAGTTGACGCCACTTCGGCGGCTTGCGTGTCGATGGGGATGAAATGATGATAATAAGGACAACACAACACCTAGTCCCTGAGTGGAGAAAATCTCCGACCCACCGGGAATCGAACCCGGACCGTTATGCATGACATTACGTAGCGCTGACCACTCAGCTACCAGGGGCGGATGATTATAGTGTTAGTGATTCATTTGTCATAGCCGACGGCGATCAGATGGGGCTCAGGAGACCCGTCTGTGCGCCATGTGTTTTGATTTTCCAAGCAGTAACTGTGCTGAATTTAGAGGCGAATAACGTTTACAATATTCTTTCAAGAGTACAACCATACCCCGCAGAAGACTGTGTAGTCCTACTGGAGAGCTTCAGCCATTTGAATCAGGTCACATTGTGGTCCTTTGGGAAGCAGGGTGACCATATCGAGGATTAGCTGTCCATGTTGAACACAATGTGTCGATAGTGTGCCACTGCTTTCAGCATTGGTCTGTGGAACACTGAGGCACACGTGGAGAGGGTTCTGGACGTCAGCCTAGTGCAGACGGATCTCACGACCAAAGCTGTGTTCAAATGGTTCAAATGGCTCGGAGAACTATGGGACTTAACATCTGAAGTCATCAGTCCCCTAGAACTTAGAACTACTTAAACCTAACTAACCTAAGGACATCACACACATCCATGCCCGAGGCAGGATTCGTACCTGCGACCGTAGCGCTCGCGCGGTTCCAGAGTGTAGCGTCTAGAGCCGCTCGTCCACACCAGCCGGCCAAAGCAGTGTGCGAGCAGCGCTGGCCGACCGAACGTCATCCAGAGAATTCCAGGCACATGTTGCAGCTCTGTGTCACCAAGGACCATTGGTAACCGTCTGCTTGCAGCACACCTAAGGTCATATGCGCTTCTGGCCATGCTAGCGTGACACCACTACACTCCAGACATGGATCCTCTGACGTGGTGAAATAGTCGACTGGGGCATGGAATGGAGCTCTGTTGTCTTCAGTGACGAGAGTAGGTTCTGTCCGTATGCATGCACGGCGTGCACTTGGTAAGGGCCCTATTCCAGACTGCATTCGCTCACAACACACAGGTCTCATGCAAACCTTCATGGTGCAGGAGATCCTCAGTTACAACTCCTGGTCATATTTGTCGTTTCACATGGGTAAGTAGTCGCTAAATTGCACAAGTTGTCATTTCTTAGACAGGAAGGTGATGTGCTTCTCCAGCAGGTTAACGCTCATACACATGCGGCTGCTGCGAACTAACGTGCTTTTCGTGATGTACAACAATTGCTTCTGGAACCGCAAGACCCCTACGGTCGCAGGTTCGAATCCTGCCTCGGGCATGGATGTTTGTGATGTCCTTAGGTTAGTTAGGTTTAACTAGTTCTAAGTTCTAGGGGACTAATGACCTCAGCAGTTGAGTCCCATAGTGCTCAGAGCCATACAACAATTGCCCTGGCCAGAAAGACCATCAGACCTCTCGCCAACTGAATAAGTATGGGACATGATGAATTGCAATAAAATGTGCAAGATGTTTGGGACAGTCTATTGAACGTCGCCATTTGGCATCTTTATGATCGTTTGCGTGCAAGAATACATGTCTACGTTGCTGCCAGGGGAAGTACACTATGTATTGATGCAACTGTTTGGGCACCCTTTACGTGACATGTGTGATGTCAGTTTGTTGTCGTATAATCCTGCAATGACTAACTACCTGCCATATCATTTGTCCTGGAGGCTGTTGCATTTTTTTCCAGCAATTAATTAAATGTTTTAAGTACTGCCTGAATTACGTAATTAACATTTTTTCCAGATTATCCTCTAGACGAAGAATTTTCAGTAGGTTCAAGTTCAAAGTAGCAAATATCAAATGGAAAATAATGGAAAAATTTTCCATCGATCTTCTTGTAACCAAATTTATTGAATGTAGGATGCGAATGTCGACTGTCTTCGGACTATGTACAAATATTCTGTTCATCCAGTATCAATGCACTAATCCCACTTGAACTTAGATACAAAACCAGACTGAAGATTTATATTTCGTTAATTACACTATACGGTTTTTTTGATTTTTCATTGTTATAATAAAGAACAACGAGACTGGCACTCCAAATCTCCCCTCAGTAAGGAATACAATACCGCGTTGTTACGATCTCATAAACTGCACACAGAAAAGAAAAAGAAATGAATTCTGTGAATATACTGATAAGAAGCTTGGAAGTTGTCTGTTATAATTGTCAACTTACAATTTCTCGTGTTTTACGTGTCCAATAACTCGCGAGCAGTCTTTCCTAAATACATCTGTACTCGCTAGTCGATATCTCTGGGATCACTCCTGGCTCTGCTACGATGTTTTCTCTTAACCATGGTCTTTGGGAAGAGCGGTGGCTCAGTCACTGACAATGAGACAGTGAGAGCAGACAGCATGATCTGTGGGTCTGAACAAGAACAAAGACTGTTATTTGTTCCTGGTTTCTGTTCTGTTCGGTTCTTGCGTGTGCTGCGGTTTGGTAAGAAACGTGGCTTCTCTGAAATATATACAGAATGAAGGGGAGTGATGCGTGACAGCAGCCTGAGATCGCATGTGTGAATTATACTACTGGCCATTAAAATTGCTACACCACGAAGATGACGTGCTACAGACGCAAATTTTAACCAACACGAAGAAGATGCTGTGATACGCAAATGATTAGCTTTTTAGAGCATTCACACAAGGCTGGCGCCGGTGGCGACACCTACAACGTGCTGACATGAGGAAAGTTTCCAACCGATTTCTCATACACAGTTGACCGGCGTTGCCTGATGAAACGTTGTTGTGATGCCTCTTGTAAGGAGGAGAAATGCGTACCATCACGTTTCCGACTTCGATAAAGGTCGGATTGTCGCCTATCACACGATTGCGGTTCATCGTATCGCAACATTGCTGCTCGCGTTGGTCGAGATCAAATGACTGTTAGCAGAATATGGAATCGGTGTTTTCAGCAAGGTAATACGGAACGCCGTGCTGGATCCCAACTGCCTCGTATCATTAGCAGTCGAGATGGCAGGCATCTTATCCGCATGGCTGTAAAGGATCGTGCAGCCACGTCTCGATCCCTGAGTCAACAGATGGGGACGTTTCGAAGGCAACAACCATCTGCACGAACAGTTCGACGACGTTTGCAGCAGAATGGACTATCAGCTCGGAGACCATGGCTGCAGTTACCCTTGACGCTGCATCACAGACAGGAGTGCCTGCGATGATGTACTCAACGACAAACCTGGGTGCACGAATGGCAAAACGTCACTTTTTCTGATGAATCCAGGTTCTGTTTACAGCATCATGATGGTCGCATCCGTGTTTGGCGACATCGCGGTGAACGCACATTTGATGCGTGTATTCGTCATCGCCATACTAGCGTATCACCCGGTGTGATGGTATGGGGTGCCATTGGTTACACGTCTCGGTCACCTCTTGTTCGCATTGACGGCACTTTGAACAGTGAAAGTTGCATTTCAGATGTGTTACGACCCGTGGCTCTACCCTTCATTCGATCCCTGCGAAAGCCCACATTTCAGCAGGACAATGCGAGACCGCATGTAGCAGGCCCTGTACGGGCTTGCAGTTTCAATTAATGCAGTTTCAATTAATGCGGGCTAGTTCTCGTTTTCTCTGTATGGTATATTTGATTTGTAACCAAAGTGAATAAATAGTCTTTATACACCTAAAATTTCTTTACATTTTCATTGGTTTTATGTATACCTTGTAAATGAAGCCTTTATCTTGAAACTTCCTGGCAGATTAAAACTGTGTGCCCGACCGAGACTCGAACTCGGGACCTTTGCCTTTCGCGGGCAAGTGCTCTACCATCTGAGCTACCGAAGCACGACTCACGCCCGGTCTCACAGCTTTACTTCTGCCAGTATCTCGTCTCCTACCTTCCAAACTTTACAGAAGCTCTCCTGCAAACGTTGCAGAACTAGCAGTTCTGAAAGAAAGGATACTTCTGTAAGGTTTGGAAGGTAGGAGACGAGATACTGGCAGACGTAAAGCTGTGGGTACCGGGCGTGAGTCGTGCTTCGGTAGCTCAGATGGTAGAGCACTTGCCCGCGAAAGGCAAAGGTCCCGAGTTCGAGTCTCGGTCGGGCACACAGTTTTAATCTGCCAGGAAGTTTCATATCAGCGCACACTCCGCTGCAGAGTGAAAATCTCATTCTGGAAGCCTTTATCTTATCTGTTATAAACACCACATGGTTCTTGTAACACTAATAATGGCATTTCATGAGTAATCAAAAAGTAATATTATACACTCCTGGAAATTGAAATAAGAACACCGTGAATTCATTGTCCCAGGAAGGGGAAACTTTATTGACACATTCCTGGGGTCAGATACATCACATGATCACACTGACAGAACCACAGGCACATAGACACAGGCAACAGAGCATGCACAATGTCGGCACTAGTACAGTGTATATCCACCTTTCGCAGCAATGCAGGCTGCTATTCTCCCATGGAGACGATCGTAGAGATGCTGGATGTAGTCCTGTGGAACGGCTTGCCATGCCATTTCCACCTGGCGCCTCAGTTGGACCAGCGTTCGTGCTGGACGTGCAGACCGCGTGAGACGACGCTTCATCCAGTCCCAAACATGCTCAATGGGGGACAGATCCGGAGATCTTGCTGGCCAGGGTAGTTGACTTACACCTTCTAGAGCACGTTGGGTGGCACGGGATACATGCGGACGTGCATTGTCCTGTTGGAACAGCAAGTTCCCTTGCCGGTCTAGGAATGGTAGAACGATGGGTTCGATGACGGTTTGGATGTACCGTGCACTATTCAGTGTCCCCTCGACGATCACCAGTGGTGTACGGTCAGTGTAGGAGATCACTCCCCACACTATGATGCCGGGTGTTGGCCCTGTGTGCCTCGATCGTATGCAGTCCTGATTGTGGCGCTCACCTGCACGGCGCCAAACACGCATACGACCATCATTGGCACCAAGGCAGAAGCGACTCTCATCGCTGAAGACGACACGTCTTCATTCATCCCTCCATTCACGCTTGTCGCGACACCACTGGAGGCGGACTGCACGATGTTGGGGCGTGAGCGGAAGACGGCCTAACGGTGTGCGGGACCGTAGCCCAGCTTCATGGAGACGGTTGCGAATGGTCCGCGCCGATACCCCAGGAGCAACAGTGTCCCTAATTTGCTGGGAAGTGGCGGTGCGGTCCCCTACGGCACTGCGTAGGATCCTACGGTCTTGGCGTGCATCCGTGCGTCGCTGCGGTCCGGTCCCAGGTCGACGGGCACATGCACCTTCCGCCGACCACTGGCGACAACATCGATGTACTGTGGAGACCTCACGCCCCACGTGTTGAGCAATTCGGCGGTACGTCCACCCGGCCTCCCGCATGCCCACTATACGCCCTCGCTCAAAGTCCGTCAACTGCACATACGGTTCATGTCCACGCTGTCGCGGCATGCTACCAGTGTTAAAGACTGCGATGGAGCTCCGTATGCCACGGCAAACTGGCTGACACTGATGGCGGCGGTGCACAAATGCTGCGCAGCTAGCGCCATTCGACGGCCAACACCGCGGTTCCTGGTGTGTCCGCTGTGCCGTGCGTGTGATCATTGCTTGTACAGCCCTCTCGCAGTGTCCGGAGCAAGTATGGTGGGTCTGACACACCGGTGTCAATGTGTTCTTTTTTCCATTTCCAGGAGTGTATCTTTTACATTTATTAACGCACCTTCCCATAATTAAATTGAGATTATGTATTTGTATGACAGGTATTTTCAAAGAGCCATGTGGTCAACGACTTAATCTTTATTCAGCAATGGGATCCAGTTGTGATCTTTTACCTTTACCATGATTTTCTGTTCAATAAGAATTGCTTTTCATGTGGCACATACATTGAAGAAGTGTGATATTGTGCGGCATCCACAGTAGATTTCTTATAGGTTCAGGAAGGTAAGTTTCTGTTGATATTTTTAGACCTGCATCTATCGTGCCATTTCCTTCTCTGCGTTCTCTGAAACTTCAATATTATCAGATTCCTTGTAAGAAAGTGTTCTGAATTACAGTTGAGAGCCAAGCACACTCACTGCACAAGTTTTGGCAATAAGGTGGGACATAACAAACTTTTGCGAGATCAAGTGATTAGGAGGGCTGGACCAGTTCGCCATCTACGACTCCAATGCTATTCTTATGTAAACAAACCAAAGACTTGGGATCTTGTTTTGTTTATCTAGGATTTAATTAAAGGCCTATAACTCTCGTTTTAAGTACCATAATTTATGATCGAAGATGTACACTGGGTGGTCCATGTTTACCCAGGTGTCTGAGTGCTTTTAGCCTAACCTTACTGATCGTAATTTTCGACCTAAAAATGTAGGTCCCTTCCCTTATTCATGCGGTACATTCATGTATGTCTTCCATCACCAGCCCCTGGCTTACGACCACTCAGCATTATGGGAAACGACTCAGCATTCATACTCTGTACCTCGTTTGATCAACAGCAGCACCAGCACAAACAAATTCAGATATTCACAATTTTGTTATTTTCGCAATTTTCAGCAGAATATCTTACCCAATGGTGTTCTCTGTATGCACAGTAATATATGACACTACATACGGTTTAGGAGCTGTTTGCTACAGTTATGCCGATTTTCTCCCACATTTAAAGGAGACATAATTTCTGGAGTGTGATATTTTAACAAATACACCAATTATTTCGCAATGCATTAATTATCAACAAATTCAGTCCTGTTGTGTACCTTCTGCAAGGACACCACTTCCCTCGATTCTTATTAACAGTTTTGACGCAAGTCGTTACAATTCAGCCGATTTTATCCTAGTATTCCCAAGACTCATGAGACTTTTAAATGTTAATCAATTACCACAGAGGGATACTTTAACAATGTAACCCATGTGAAACAATTTCCACAAAGCGTTATTTAACAATAAATACACTCTTGCTGCACACCAAGTACATACTTCACTCTAAGGAATTTATCCCTGCATTATTAGTGTATTAAAAAACAATGATGTCACTATCGGATTGTCCTAAAGGAATCTAACACTATAAAATTATATTTAGTTTGCAAATAACGTCGGGAACATTGACAGAAACGTATATACATCGCTAAATTACAATGATGACCCACAATTTTGTCGCTAGCGCTGGGTTAGGATGGTGTGGGGGGGGGGAGGGAGGAATGATGGATGTCTTTCCTGCAGCCCTCACAGAGCCCACCCCGCGGCACTCCACTATGCTGGGGCCACCCTGTTTCTGCACAGTACGACACTGCAGACTTCGCTGGCCGCTGTGCTCTAGTAGGCATTGTGGTCACAGCGCCCGCTGCCTTGCATCTTTGGAGGAGGGAGCATAGCCGTGGTGTATGAGTGTCAGCTGCAGCCAAACGTATGTAGTGGCTGGAACAGTGGCCATCTGTGCTCCACGAACATTGCTCCCACAGATGTATTCTCGTGGATTGGCCAGCCATGGTGGGGAGCAGAAATGTCGTCATTTATCCTCACACTGACCACTATTGTAATTACAAGAAACCTTACTTGAGAAGTCGCTTCCATTTTAGCGATGTGCAGTCTGCTCAAGGGTATCTGGACAAATACGAGTCAATAATATGAGATGTGCATACTGCTTGTATCGCATGCTGTATTTAAAAAGAGAAATGGCGAGAGACAAGTTTGAAAGCAGCACATGGGATCTGCTTGGAATCGCTTGCTCTCGAGTAATCCTACACGGTACAGGATCATTACCAGGTAGGACTGATGGCCCATGGAAAGAAAATCTGTCGGTAAATCTACAATTTCTCGTTGCAGTCATGTAGAGAGACGTATTTGGGAGTAGATAATATAGTGCCCACAAACCTACAAGAATTGGCAAAGAGATCGCCTATACTACTTCTATCCAACCTAACTACGTTTCAATTTTGGGATGTAAATTCGGTTGGAAGTTGGAAACAATATGAAACAAGACTCATCTGGCCAAATGGCATTCTTCCATTGGCCCATATCGCAGTTTTCATGCCTCTGGCTCTGTGTTTTGTATTACATGCATTTAAATCGCTGGTGAGGGATTTTGGTATTCCAGCTCGACCTGAAGTTCCCTCCATCTTAAGATCCCTTCACATAGTTCTGGTGTTTACAGGGTTCGCGAGTGTGACATTCAATTCTGCAGTGACTTTTGTAGCTGTTATCTTTGTATTTTTCGTCACACTCCTCTTCAATGACTGTCCACCACGACCACTCCACAAAAACTTTCGTCTGCATTGTGACTTCGAAGATCATGTTTTCCCGCTTTTCTCGTATGCGGTATAAATCTTTCATACAGAACCTCTTGAAACACTAAAACACTTCGATCCCTTGAAGATATGTGTAGTGACAGTACATATTTGTGGGAACAACTTACGAGGCATTTTTCTTAAAAATTTATGGAATAACAAGATGTGCAATGTCCAGTCCACCATTTGCTGATAATATACGACCATTCTTTTTAAACACATTGTTTTTTTATTATATTATTCTCGGTGACAAATCTATACTAGAAGCTGATTACCTACAATAACCTACGTCAGACCCAGAGAGGAGCCCACATCCAAAATATTCCGCAAGTCAAAAGAAAAAAAAAAGGTTCAAACGGCTCTGAGCACTATGGGACTTAACATCTGAGGTCATGAGTCCCCTAGAACTTAGAACTACTTAAAGCTAACTAAACTAAGGACGTCACATACATCCATGCCCGAGGCAGGATTCGAACCTGCGACCGTAGCAGTCGCGCGGTTCCAGACTGAAGCAAGCCCCTCGGCCACCGCGGCCGGCATTCCACAAGCCGATATTTAATACAAGGTGGGGGCTATTTCATAATATCGATTTTGGTTTCTATCACACGCCCACACGCCCACACGCCCACACGCCCACACGCCCACACGCCCACACGCCCACACGCACACTATATATATATAAATAACATGTACTGACTGAATAAAAAATGATTGTCTATGTGCCTCTGTACACACCATAACCTCTTTGATGATCGCTACACCAGATACATTCTTTTAATAGCGAGATATTGCGGAATATCTCTCCAGAGCAATGACCAAAGAAAACTTGCCACTGCATCTTTAATGTACGACGACGGCATCAAGAAATCAGAATCATAACATCTGCAATTCACTGCAATGAAATTGTCTGTATATGTCTTTGTACGTGTCCCAATCTCCTTTATCACATTCCTTTGATTATCAAGCCAGAGGTGTTACAATGGTGGTAGCATAATGGTATCTGGGTCTTAATTGAATAAGGGTTTCTTCAAACTTCCCCTCTAGCGTTTTGCAAGAAATACATCGGATTTTACTTTTTTCCTTTTTTTTAAACGTGGATACCTGTATAATACAGTCCTAACAGTGTCAACGAGCCTTAGACGCTGTCGGCTACTTCGCAGATCGGCCGCAACCAGTCACACGTAATTCAGAGCAACTGTACGACTACAGAAAGATTTAGGATTTAATCACAGCATTGTTCATTATTTTCCCCATGACTATCCAAGAAAGGACTGACCATGATATCGTATTCCAGCTTGAGTGGTGCATATTTTTTTCCCCCGCATGACCAGTGCACATACGTGTAGTGGTAGTCACTTTTAGAAATAGACCAAGTACTTACACTTTGGACTGAAGTGTAGTGTTAGACCATCTAGGTGACATGCAGATGATATTTGCTGTAGCTCAGCATATACACGTAAGTCGACCTGTCAGTTCTTAGAACTTCCACAGCCTATTTCTTTTCCCTCATCTAAGGAAGTCGATTTACAGTGCATGTCGGAGGGTATATCACAACAGTATCATTGCTTTCCCTTCCATCTCGCTCTCACACAATGAGCAAGTAAAAAATGATTTAACGGACCTCCAGACGTATAATTGTCTATATATATATATACGCACTAACCCACAAATTTTTTGTTTCTGGAGAAATACACTTTGTGATCAAAAGTATCCGGACACCCCTAAAATATACGTTTTTCATATTAGGTCCATTGTGCTGCCACCTGCTGCCAGGTATTGCATATCAACGTCCTCAGTAGTCACTAGACATAGTGAGAGAGCAGGATGAAGCACTCTGCAGAACTCACGGGCTTCGAACGTGGTCAGGTGATTGGGTGTCTCTTGTGTCATACGTCTGTACGCGATATTTCCACACTCCTAAACATCCCTAGATCCACTGTTTCCGATGTTACAGTGAAGTGGAAACGTGGAGGGACACGTACAGCACAAAAGCGTACAGGCCGACCTCGTCTGTTGACTGACAGAGACCTCCGAAAGTTGAAGAGGGTCCTTATGTGTAATAGGCAGACATCTGTCCAGACCATCACACAGGAATTCCAAACTTCATCAGGGTCCACTGCAGGTGCTATGACAGTTAGGCGGGAGGTGAGAAAACTTGGATTTTAGGGTCGAGCGGCTGCTCATAAGCCACACATCACGCCGGTAAATGCCAAACGGCCCCTCGCTTGGTGTAAGGAGCGCAAACATTGGACAATTGGACAGTGGAAAAACGGTGTGTGGAGTGACGAAACACGGTACACAATGTGGCGATCCGACGGCGAATGTTCGGCGAACGTCATCTGCCAGCGTGTGTAGTTCCAATAGTGAAATTCGGAAGCGGTAACGTTATGGTGTGGTCGTATTTTTCATGGAGGGGGCTAGCACCCCTTGTCGTCTTGCGTGGCACTATCACAGCACAGGCCTACATTGATGTTTTAAGCACCATCTCGCTTCCCACTGTTGAAGAGCAATTCGGGGATGGCGACTGGATCTTTTAACACGTTCGATCACCTGTTCATAATGCACGGCCTGTGGCGGAGTGGTTACGCGACGATAACATCCCTGTAATGGACTGGCCTGCACAGAGTCCTGATCTGAATTCTATGGAACACCTTTGGGATGTTTTGGAACGCCGACTTCGTGCCAGGCCCCACTGACCAACATCGGTACCTCTCCTCAGTGCAGCACTCCGTGAAGAATGGGCTGCCATTCCCTAGGAAACCTTCCAGCACCTGATAGAACGTATGCCTGCGAGAGTGGAAGCTGTCATCAAGGCTAAGGGTGGGCCAACACCATATTGAAGTCCAACATTACCGATGGAGGGTGACACGAACTTGTTATTTTCAGCCAGGTGTCCGCATACTTTTGATCACACGTAATGTATGCCGTCTTTCTTCCCCTGATCTTTCTTCTGTACATATTAAAATAGACTCTATCGACCTATATGATCCCAGCAGCCGTATGATATGCTTGCTTCACAGATGAGCCTTAACCATTCATGTAACGTGATTTCACCAGTAGTAGGACTGTTTGATAAACCACCTCCTTCGTGGATGAATTACATTTCTCCAAGCCTGGCATGTGCTCTCTGTTTACCTATCTATCTTATGAGTTACTTTTCCCTTACGACAGGACTTGCAACCCGTATTTTTAGCATATTACCCGTCCCCACCACTAAAGCATCAGATTTGACTATCCTGGATCAACAAGTTTTAACTTGGTACACTCTTCCCACCATTCTAGACTGATGTGGACTCTGATAGACTGCAGTCCACACATCCAGTTAGCTACCGATGTTACTGTTCGTCAATACATATCATTTGACCACCAACACGTCTATGTATGTTAATAGCAGGATAGCATCCAACACTGAGCTCCAAGCTGTAGTTGAAGAATACAATATGCAGCGAGAAACAAAAGTGAGAGTGTAAAAGTGGAGTGGGAGCGACTGTGTAGCAATCTGACATACATCGGTGGTCATTTGACAGTGAGGTACAGCCCATTCCATCCAACAACTGTGTCACTGGCACCAGTAGGAGCGGTGCCAGCGCACCAATAGTCTATGTGTTTGGTAGAGGTATGTTAAAGTAACAAGCCCAGGTATCATTACAGAGTGTATTTCTAAATCATCGAAGTATTGTGAACATACGTAGTTTACAGGATGCAGTATATATTGCAGTGGACAGAATCAATCAGTGCCAGGTCTACGTTAAAATGATTTTTGATGATATTGCAAACTGTATATTGGAAATGAAGTTTATTTGATGATGATGAGCATGACGTGAAGCTAGGTTACGGTATAAGTGCAAGTATCGGAAATTCAATGCAAGACAGTACACGTGCTCCAATAGTTTTGAATACAATACATGTAGAGTTCAAAGCACACAAAAACAATTATTTCCTAAACATTGGGCTATTAGGATTGACGTGGAATGAAGAAGAATGAATGTATATGTTATGTCTTTTGGACATGTCCAAAAGAACAGGCACTATTTTGGTCCTGCAGCCACTACGAATTGTCTCTTGACGAATGACTATGTTTTAAGTTGCAGTATGTACTGTCTCTATGTCGGGGCACATGAACTGGTATTTTTTACAAGTTGCAATATGTGTTTAATTCCATTATTATTATTATTATTATGTTCGTCCGGGAATAGACATGGCATAACAGAGCGTGATAACAAACTCTTCAGTGAGGTTGACGTGTATTAGGGATTCTTTTTTTCGATCAGACGACTATCCAGTCTTAAACCTCTTTGCATATTTCTCCCATGTCCGAAGTGTGTATTGTGATATGGCACCGTACCATCAGAACACTTACAATATGTAGGAAAGAGAGACTCACCCTATGCTTACCATTGCCTGATACTGTCACTCGCTACCCCAATTGAACCATCTCATTTTTTCCTACTGCTATAGAATAGTCAAGTTACGGCTGTAGTGCTACATATGTGCTTTTTTTTACATTAGAAATCTTTAATAGGGAGTGGTTTAAGTCCGTTCTCCATACAGGTTCTTTTTATTAAGATGTACAGAATAACATTCCTCGTGGCAGTCATTTATATTTCTGTAATATCTGTTTTGACGTTCCTGTTGTGAAAAGTATGTTTCTCCTGCTTTAATATAACACTTCTGTATCACTAGCATTTAATAAAGTTGCATGAATATGTAGTGCCTGTTCTTCCAGACATGTCCCAAAGAACAGACAACATGCATTCATTTGATTTACCTGGACAGGCAATGAAATGAATCCACAACCTTCAGCGGGGATGCACATTTACGTTCGACCTCCAGTGGGAATCTAAAATTAGTGAGCGTGGAAGAAATGGACAGACACTGCAGATAGGTACTTCTAGGTGAGAATGTCAGTCGACTGGGAGCACGTGGAGATGTTCCACACATTTGAACTCTGTGTTCAGGTGAAGGAGTGGTGGACACAAGTGCCTAGGAAGCAGGAGATCCCAGGTTCGAGTCCCAGTCTAGCTTACATTTTCACTCGTCGCCGCTGATTCCGCGTAAAGTTCTGATGTAGTTGATATTAGTCCTTCTCTTTCCTTTCTTTTCTCCCATCTCCCCCTTCAATTTACACAATTTAATACATTACACAGCCCTCCACAGGGTCAAACTCTAGCAATTCATTTCGTTGTTATAAATCATAATTTAAAACCATTCTCTTTAGTGGGGAAAGAAGTAAGCGCTTCTGCTAGGCCCGTGTCAGGGTCCATTATAAAACGGCTATTGATAACCTCCTTCATTCTTAGGCCTGTGATTTGACGTAAAACATTTGTTACATATATTTTCAACTGAAGCTCTCCCATGATAAACGATATTATGTTTTCTTTTTACAATAACATTATTGTAGCCCTGTTAGTCTTCTTCTTGGACGCAGACAAGTCATTTATGCGAAGTTGATGCAGTAGTCCAGCCACTTCCGCTTTTTATGTGGATTTCTTACATATCTTTGAAATAGTTTCTGTTGCCTTCATACCAGTTTCTCATAATATGCCTCTTGATGCCGAAGTATTGCTCCTTTGTATGAGAAATAGTACTTTCGTCATAGCACAATGTCTCCTGATGTCTAGTACTGCTCCTATTAAAGTTCTCAACTTTAGCTGATGTAGTCGTAAATGTCCTTTCGCCAGAACTCGCTGTATCAGATAATATCTTTTTTGTACACCTATAAATTATTTTTATATGTGCCACTGTTATTATTATTGTCTTAATGATAACACTCTGCTGGGAATAAAATGATGTTTGTAACCCTGTGGAAGACAGGATTATGTTAAGATTGTGGACGGGGACGTAATCAGTTACTGTTGGTTGCCTTTTATTGTTACACATAATTTATTTTAAACCAGTAATTCCAGACTGAACAATGAATAAAAAATACCACACGTTATTAATGAAGGAATAAACAACTGTGTAAATAATAGTGTTTTCAGTGAGTTACAATTTAACAAATCACCATTAAATACAGATACAGCAGATATTGTTTTAAAAGCAAGCCACTGTGATCAGGGCAGAAGGCCTTGCAAGCCAGGAATGGCAATAAATTAAGAATTGTGTAAAACTCGCTGCAACTTACAAATTACCGGTATTGAAATATTAAAGGCAAGTCGCCACAAACACAGCTGAAGGCATCAGACGCCAGGAAAGGTAGTAAATAAGGTTTTAAAGACTTACTGCGTAAATACAAATACCAAATTAGAATTTTAAGGCAAGTGACCACAATCATAGCTGAAGGCCTTACACGCCGGGAACGGCAATAATATAAAAAATTTAGAAACATGCTGCAAAATAGCAAATACAATAGCAAGGTTAATTAAAAAACAAGCAACTGATCACCAACGGGTGAAATAAGATGATGGTAAATTTTGTGACAAAACCCTTAACATCCACTGAACACTACACTGCTAGACTTATTCATGAAGGCGACCATAACTATTAAATAGACGTATATAACCTTTAATGTAGGCACTACAAGGTACTATAATATATAATACACTATTAAAACACAAGGCCCAGTACACAAGTTCCTTATAGGGTACTGGGGCAGATTGTACCCGCAGAAGGTGTGGGCTGAAGGAGCGTTACACTGAACTGGCCATCAGACCTCCTTTTAGAACACACATGTCCTACAAGAACCAAGGGACCACAGACGGTGCTCCAGGAATCGACAGGAAATTGGGAAACAAAATCTATACAATTACAACAGTCAATTAATTCTACTGGTCAGACTAAGTTTAAGATTGGCAACACGTCCATCTTCTATGCAAAAATCACGCCCCCCATTTTCATGACAGGAACACTTAAATGGTTGGTATAGTCTAGCCTTTTCATTAGTAAGAACCTCCGCCTTGACTGACGCTGAGAACATTCAAGTGGAACTGAACACGTTTATCTTTATAGTTCGCTATTTCTCAAGCCATGGCTCATATATCATATAAATAGACGAGTGGAGAGCACACCTGTCACATCAATCTACGGAAGGCTACAGTCATAGAGACGAAGTATGATGTGTGGATGTCTATTTAACTACAAAAAGGAGTGTAGATGCGTCTGGAAGCTCCTTCGTTTGAAGTTATTGAAGTACAGAGTTTTTTCACAGGTCAAGACAATCTGCTTCCACACTTGCCTGGAACAGACACTTGACAGAAGTGTGCAGTCATAAGTGAGCACTTTGGACTGCCTAAAGCCTCACGGAAAACAATTGATTTGATCCTGTGCTCTCAATGAAACAAAACGATTCCGTTTCAAGTGGCACAATTGGTACTTTCTCAGATTTTGTTTGAGAGTGATCATTGGACGTATTGCCAGCAGTGTTTCAAATAAATTATATGCTCTCCAGCTATGTGTGTCAGCTCGACATCCAGCATAGAGTCCCTCAGCACACTCTGGCTTGATATTAGCAAACCTCGGTTCACTATTGTGGACTCTCGATACAGCCAACGATGGCCTTCGCTACAGCTTGATTTCCTTCCACTCTTTCTAGACATGAAAGCGGTGATCAATTCTGAGCAGTTCACACAAAATATTCTAGATGCCTTCATGGCAGGCTGTAAAATTCTGCCTTTTGGCTGCTGAAGGAAAAAAAAAAAAAAAGAACTCGCACCTCCCTCCTGACCTGCCCGGCATCCGTCACTTCCTTAGTCTCCTTCGCTGTCATATCCAGCGTAAAAATTACTTCTGTTAAGCATGCAGTATAACAGTTGTTGGTGTTAAACTGTCCAGAATCAACCAATTAGATTAGTGAACTAATAACCCCACTTAAACTTTGATCACAAATGATATAAATATGTTGATCTAATCCACCAAATTATTAATTATTAATTGATTATGTAAGGAGGTAAAAAAATAGCTGCGTCTTACATGTTTATTTATGCATATATACAATTTATAATATAACACTGCCTAAAAAATCGTTGTTTTCATTGAAAATGCTCTTGCTGTAGCTGAAACAAGTCTCCAACACACAACACACGAGGCAAGTGGAGGTTGACATGTAATGCAAACAGCTATATGTTTGCATGGAAGAAGTAGGAGTCTCATTTCTTCCTAGAAGAATATTTTACACAGGGGGTTATTGTCGATAGCACAGATACTCATATGGTTTTCTGATGCTACTTTCAGGGCAACTTTTTCAGAATTCAGAAAATTTGCTATGGGTTGAATATTAGCCGCATCCTTTGCAGTAATAATCACATCTCTCTTTTAACAAACATTGTTCACTGAATCTTCCCCCTTTGCAAGAATCAAAAACAAAGAATTGGAAAATCACTCAGCACACTGAACCCATGGAGTGTGCATTTCTTACCAGCCTCTCAACTTTCCACCACAGTGGAAACATGTTGTTTGATCTGCATTACTGATTAAAATAATCCAGCTTCACTTAGTTTGTCAGGATGTTGCTTATTAGCTAACAATCACCCATCACAGGATACCAGCGTCACATGTTCTATATCTACGGTGAGCTAACCCAATGTGTTTCACATCATGCCTTGAAATGTGCAATGATGGTAACTCGAGAGATATAGGCAGACATATTTTCATCCTCCACAGGTTACAAGTATCATGCAAAAAGGACTTCGATATTGAAACATATCAGGCTGGAGCAAGTCTATCACTTAATCTCTTATTACTATAATTATTTTTTCGATCATGCAATCATTTTTTCCCTTTTCTCTTTTGCTTCAGTAATCTAAACTTCAAATGGGACACGGATATAGCAGAGATCATAACATCCCTCTAAAAATATAAATTCGATTAACTGTGTTTGATCTGCATGTGATACTGGGCCGGTAAAACAGGCCTAGTCTCCTTGAGCCATCATAGCAATGGGCATACTGCCAGCTGCAGGAGGGGAGGCCCATAGTGCATAAACTAAGCTCGAGTCCTAACAGACAGACCACATGCACTACATGGTGGGCCCTGTCCGAAGGTTGGTTGCCTCTCATCTGGCGCCATGGTGGTGCAGCTGGGACACTTTTTTGGAGAAACTTGACAGTTGTCTGGTGAACGGGCCACATGAATAGCTTGTTGAACTATGGAATAAAGAAATAGCTTGAACTGTCGGAAATCTGTGAATTTATTTATACAGTGACCCATTCAACTGATTTTCTCACCAGCAGTGCTTTCTGGCCACAGGCCAGGTGCTAGTCATAAAATAATAGAATCTGCTGGCTGGAAAGGCAGATGATATCTTGCCAGGTCAGTGGGAGAGCAAAACTTGAACGTTGGGGCAACTTTGAGAAAAAAAAAAAAACAGCTGGAGGTTTTTGACCCAATTGCTGAAGAAGAGAGCAGAACACATGATGATTGGGTGGTACCTAAAAAAGTAGGCAAAGTGGAACATCAAGTGTTTTTTTCCAAGAAAAGAAAGCATGGATTTGCTCGCATTGGTCTAAGCCATAACTTTTTTCAGTAGTGGGAGTTGATTATAAATTTCCAGCTTTTGTTTAGTTTGGAAAAGTAAGAGGTTGGCTAGCGGGTAAAATATTTTGGAGGAGAGAGAGCAAGCTTCGTTATGTAGCATCCCATTGGAAGTGCCTTAGACAAACTTTCCCTCTGGCACGAAGGTGTTTTTGGTGGCTTCTCCATGGAAAACTCGAAGACATATCTTCCTTGCTTGGGGAATCAGCATGAGATTGTTCACATGGAGAAGTAGAGACTGGAGATCATCTTTGCATTGGAGAATTCGGTTTGGGGGTTTATGCCTCTGGGAGGTGGTTGCAGTCCATCTTCTCGTGATGAAGAATTATGGTAAATTAACGGAACCTTGTTACGAGGGTTGACTGAAAAGTAGTGCCTCCACCTTCGTAACTCTTCAACAGTTGGCAGCATTGGTATGCGGCAGGTACTGGTTTGTTCCGTAGCCTCTTCTCTATAGTTCCAGTTGGCGGGAAGCCTTAGCATTGAACGATTGCGTTGTTACATTGTAAAGTATGGAACCCTGCGCAGACGGTCGCTCAATGCGATTTAAGCAACGTGCAGTCATTGAATCCTTGACAGCAGAAGGTGTCACCCCAAAGGAGATTCATCAAAGAATGAAAGCAGTTTATGGCAATTGTGTTGATGTGAATACTGTGCGTCGTTTGGCTAGTAAATTTCAAGATGTTGAGGCGGGAACATCTGACCCGCGTGACAAAGTAAGAGTTGGACGGCCTGTGACAGCAGCCACTGAGTTTCACAAGCAAAATATTGACAGATTGATTGAGGACGATCGTCGTATCACTCAGAGAGAAACTGTAAGTCCAATCGGCATTTCACAAGAACGTGTGGGTCACATTATTTATTGCCCTGCTTGGCTATCGGAAGATCTGTGCACTATGGGTACCTCGTATGCTGACTCCTGAAATGAAAGTGCACAGACTTGAAATTTGCCGGGAATTCCTCTCGCGTTATGAGAATGAAGGTGACGCCTTTCTCCATAGTAAAAGGCTATCTGCAGGGTCATCATTATGCTTCTGATGAAGAGAGAACTGTGAGACTGTGGTTGCGGAAACAGAGTGTCAACTTCTTCCGTGACGGCTTCAGAAAACTTGTTCGTCACTGGGAAAAATGTATCCATCTGGCTGGTGATTATGTGGAAAAGTGCATATAATTAAAGATCACATTCTAAGGATTATTTCTGCGTTTGGTTTATTGAAATATTCCCATCCAACCCCATTTAACGAAGGAGGCATTACTTTTCATTCAACCCTCATAGTATTTACCTTCTGTATTCGGAAGCTCATTCATAATTCAGGCATTTGGGTTTCCTTCATGTGATTTCCTTTACGCCACAGTTGATCGATGGCAAAATCATGTCCTATATGGAACTGCTTGTTGGATTTGCTTTGGAGGAGCAAGGGATGCTTACGACATTCGTTTCTCTACCGCTTCCCTATGGGGTTTGCCTTAAATGCTTGTATTTAATTTAATTTTATGTAAGGATTTTGTGTTCCAATTTTCTCTGATCGCCATTGGTTTGAAGAAGTTGCTGTTTCATTTGTAAACCATATTTTTGATCTCCTATTGCATTTTTAAAACAAAAAACTATGGTCAAAGTAGTTGTGTCTTTGAATTCAGTAGATGCATGAAATCCGCATCTCCAATTCTTACTACTGAATTTGGCAAGGACTACAACCAAGATTCATTTGTTAGGGCTAGTAATTTACATATTGCCCTGTTACACACAGTTTTCCACTTCACATCAGAGTCAGCTGGGGGCGAGCTGCATTTCGAGAGGAATCATTCGATGCTGATCAGAGAAACGCTGTTTACAATTAGCTGTAGCTCTGTTGTATCCTGTACGGTAACATTTGATCCATCACAAATACATCCACGTTACATCAGCGGTAGTGTCTGGAGGCAGATGCACCAACACAGCAGAATCCACAATGTTAGAGAGTTAAACAATTGTCTCACACGTCATGTGTTTAGCTGCACAACGAAGTTGATTCATGGGTTGAATGTAGACGCATTTCCAGGTTACAAATATCATACAAGAAGTAGTTCGCAGTGTAACGTTCGTCCAGTCACAAATCTACATTCACACCTATACCTCCACAACACACCAAAAATGGTTCAAATGGCTCTGAGCACTATGGGACTTAACTTCTGAGGTCATCAGTCCCCTAGAACTTAGAACTACTTAAACCTAACTAACCTAAGGACATCACAGACATCCATGCCCGAGGCAGGATTCGAACCTGCGACCATAGCGGTCACGCGGCTCGAGAGTGAAGCGCGTAAAACCGCTCGGCCACACCGGGCGGCACAACACCCCAGACATCCGCTATGTTAAAGAGAGGCTTGCTTTCAAAGCTTCTTATTTAAAAATCCAATACGGTGACACTTCCAGTTGCGTGGTCATGACGCCACTTCTGGCAACATATTCTACATTTGCTTGTAGATGCAATCCAACTGTAAATCCCTAGACCAGTTGCGCTATTTTATGTACATGTGTGCCAGTTTGTTACAGAGGGTGCCCAAACCCTACCCCAGACCTACCACTGGAGGATCCATCTTAGAACACTATGCCAGGTGTAGCGTGGGTGGATCCATCCCTGAATACTTCCCCAGATATAGCATGGATGGATCCACCTCATAACACAGTTCTCCGAGCCATTCACTCAGATGTAATGTGTGGTGAATCCGCCTTTGAACCCAATCCTGGACCTATCCTGGACTGTGGGAGCCTCCCAACGCCAAACAAATACACACAGACAGAATAATAGCACCATTGAGCTAGGGGATTGAAATTGGATTTTATCTACAAGCAAACGTAGAATACTTTTGTAGAACAGACTTAAACCATTCCCTATTAAAGATTTCGTGTATAAAGCACATATGTATCACTACATCTGTAACTTGATTGTTCTATAGTGGAAGAAAAAAATACATACGGCACCACTGGAGTAATGAGTGACAGTATACATACAATGATGAGCATGGTATATGCATCTCTCTTTAGCAGATTTCTCACATATTATTTTAAGTGTTCTGGTGGTACTGTGACATATGGCAATACACACTAGTTTATGTGAAAAGGGGAGAAACAGACTTAGAGATTCAAGAGTAGGTAGTAGTCTCATTAAAAAAAATACCTTGATACATATCTTGCTCACTAAAGAACATATTGATTTTATTAGCTATTCAACCTGAAAGGCATTAAATAGTGTGACAGTAATGCTATATTGTAAGTGAGGTGACATAGAAATCAAGTATTACAAGCTTCGTGATCTGTATTAGATGTACCATTTATTAAGATGGTGAATATTTCTTAAGGTTTGAATTAAGATAAAGTGTTTATGTTCTATACTATGTGTAAAAGGATTTAAGCATTAATATATAGCTGATTAAAGTTTGCTATAATAAGTTTCATAAATAATTAGTGTAAAAATATTGCCTTATTCATGAAAATTATAATTCGGAAACATGCACACACAGAACAACAGTGATAGCTTTTTTACATGTATTGCTAGGCTGACAAGAGGGAAATTTGGTGCAACAAAGTATCCGAAGCTGTGCTCTTACCGCCTTATCGAATACAGGTGAGAAGGCAACGTAATTAAAATTAATGCAAATCAAGACAGGTGAGTTAAATGTTTACGGTTCATTTGTATCCTTTTACATCTTTTATTACGTGAATGCTTTCTTTTGTTTCGAGTCGAGTCCAAGAGCCGTCAGAAATGGTGTACTCACAGAACACCACAATATCAGAATTCCAAGGCCCACGCTACAACACGGAAACAGAGGACAACAGCAGTGCTTCAAGTGGCATGGGGGTGAACTTTGAATACGAGAAACATGGCACGGAAATCCGTATTATTGGTTATCGAAATACGAGTGCTACATGATAATATTTTTCATTTAATCTTTATGGGTGGGTCTGGTAGCCTGGTGGTAAAATAAACCCAGTATTGCAATTTCGACCGTACGGCTGTTACGAAGTGTAAATAATGTTCCTGTCTATGAGCTTGTAATGCGTATTGCACTTAATATGTTCCTCATAATCTTATTAATTTTCTCTCTCGTCCATATATTAGGTGGGATAAATGATTCCATATTTGTTTTTGTTTCGTATGAAACAGAAACTGATTCCATCGCATGGTTTCTGTGTGCTCATGTCTGTTCGTTACTGCATACTAATCTGTGTGTGATTTGCTCGATTTAAATGCACTGTAAATATATTGCACGTATTCTACGTTCTCTTTGTTATCATCCATTTTTCGTACTCTCGTATTTAATGGAGATACCGAAATTTTCATTGATTTCTGCTAAAATATACTTTTTGTAGGACTTGTTAATAAAGTGTGAAAACATTTGCATCATTACAGTCGCATTTTTAGCATTTTCAAGGAAGACTGCAGTAGTTATTTGGAGATGAAGAGGCTTGCACAGGGGAGAGTAGCATGGAGAGCTGCATCAAACAAGTCCTTTGAGCGAAGACCACAACAACAAGGAAGAATGCTCTAGTGACAAAGTTCTTTACTAAATGTGAGAAATTAGGGAAAACGGATGCAAACAAAAATAACGTAGAGTACGAACAATATACTTGCAAATTATTTAAATCGAGCAGTTCACACTCAGCTTCGTAAGCAATAAAAGATACACGTATGTCCACAGAACATCATGCAACGAAATCAGCTTCTGTCTTATAAGAAACAAAAACAGATTTGTAATAATTTAACCCACACATTTACACATGCGAGAAGAAAGCAATCAGAATACGAGTAACATATTTACAATGCAATACAAAGAGTGTAATACACACGAGAAGTGGTTATCAGAAACACACTACGATGAAACCAGCTTCTGTTATCTACGAAACGAAAACAAACATTGATGACTGAAAACCAACCAGTAAGAAGGCGAGATGATGGACTGATGAACTTGTAGCGCTCCAAGTTGCATGGCAGCGAAGCAGGGGCGTCTCCTATATGACATTCACCACTGTAGCCGTACTTTCTACTGCAAAAACTGAAACCACGGCCAGCTGTAACAAGATGATCCTTCTCGCGACTGTTGAGAAACTGTGGTTTTGAATTTGTATTACTTGATCCTACCGTAACTAAAAGAAAAAAAGAATCAAAAGCATCTGTTATGACATTCTACTGTTGTAAGAGCAAGCCGACTGTTGTCTGCTTGTATAATCATGCGTACCGTGTTATTTAATACGAAGGCAGTAAAAGTATTCTGAGTTGAAAATTAGGTTCATGTGTTTATTTCTAAAGGGAAGACGTGAAATTATTTTCGGAAGAGTTTATAACAGTTCATACGATCTATATGTATTTCTATTCAACGAGAAGAAGAGTTTCGCTGCTTTTATGTAGTTTAAAACTGCTAACACTGTCTGAGATAACTGAATTGGGTACCAGTTTCACCAGTATACAGCATATTTGGCTGATTATCATCGGAATCGCAGTTTTACAGAGAAGAACTGAGTGAATTTTTCTCCAAACAAGTCTCTTTGTTATACAAAGGTCTGCACCTTATCAAACAACTAATTCGCTATTGTACTTCAATAATTTGATGTGGCTTACCCTCTAGTTTCATGAAATCAGCGCATAGTCAAAGACATTCACTTCTTCAGACCACAAGTATAACGCTGCAGCTGCCACCATCCAGTAACCACAGAATTTCCTGACTTTCCTAATAAAACATTTATTGCATTGACTGACTGTGCCATCAGTTCTTGGTGTGTTGTTGTTGTGGTCTTCAGTCCTGAGACTGGTATGATGCAACTCTCCATGCTACTCTATCCTGTGCAAGCTTCTTCATCTCGCAGTACCTACTGCAGCCCACATCCTTCTGAATCTGCATTGTGTATTCATCTCTTGGTCTCCCTCTACGATTTTTATCCTCCACGCTGCCCTCCAATACTAAATTAGTGATCCCTCGATGTCTCAGAACATGTCCTACCAACCGATCCCTTCTTCTAGTCAAGTTGTGCCATAAGCTCCTCTTCTCCCCAATTCTATTCAATACCTCCTCATTAGTTCTGTGATCTACCCATCTAATCTTCAGCATTCTCCTGTAGCACCACATTTCGAAAGCTTCTATTCTCTTCCTATCTAAACTATTTATCGCCCACGTTTCACTTCCATACATGGCTACACTCCATACAAATACTTTCAGAAACTACTTCCTGACATTTAAATCTATACTCGATGTTAACAAATTTTTCTTCTTCAGAAACGCTTACCTTGTCATTGCCAGAGTACATTTTATATCCTCCCTACTTCGACCATCATGTTATTTTGCTCCCCAAATAGCAAAACTCCTTTACTACTTTAAGTGTCCCATTTCCTGATCTAATTCCCTCAGCATCCCCCGACTTAATTCGACTACATTCCATTATCATTGTTTTGCTTTTGTTGATGTCCATCTTATATCCTCCTTTCAAGACACTATCCATTCCGTTCAACTGCTCTTCCAAGTCCTTTGCTGTCTCTGACAGAATTGCAATGTCATCGGCGAACCTCAAAGTTTTTATTTCTTCTCCATGGATTTTAATACCTACTCTGAATTTTTCTTTTGTTTCCTTTACTGCTTGCTCAATATACAGACTGAATAACATCGGGGATAGGCTTCAACTCTGTCTTACTCACTTCCCGACCACTGCTTCCCTTTCATACCCCTCGACTCTTATAACTGTCTTCTGGTTTCTGTACAAATTGTAAATAGCCTTTCGCTCCCTGTATTTACCCCTGCCACCTTCAGAATTTGAAAGAGAGTATTCCAATCAACATTGTAAAAACCTTTTTCTAAGTCTACAAATGCTAGAAACCTAGGTTTGCCTTTCCTTAATCTTTCTTCTAAGATAAGTCGTAAGGTCAGTATTGCCTCACGTGATCCAACATTTCTACGGAATCCAAACTGATCTTCCCCGAGGTCGGCTTCTATCAGTTTTTCCATTCGTCTGTAAAGAATTCGCGTTAGTCATTTGCACATCTGTCAACACCTGCTTTCTTTGGGATTGGAATTATTATATTCTTCTTGAAGTCTGAGGGTATTTCGACTGTCTCATACATCTTGCTTACCAGATGGTAGAGTTTTGTCAGCACTGGCTCTCCCAAGGCTGTCAATAGTTCTAATGGAATGTTGTCTACTCCGGGGGCCTTGTTTCGACTCAGGTCTTTCAGTGCTCTGTCAAACTCTTCACGCAGTATCATATCTCCCATTTCATCTTCATCTACATCCTCTTCCATTTCCATAATATTGTTCTGAAGTACATCGCCCTTGTATAGACCCTCTATATACTCCTTCCACCTTTCTGCTTTCCCTTCTTTGCTTAGAACTAGGATTCCATCAAAGCTCTTGATATTCATGCAAGTGGTTCTCCTTTCTCCAAAGGTCTCTTTAATTTTCCTGTAGGCAGTATCTATCTTACCCCTAGTGAGATAAGCCTCTACATCCTTACATTTGTCCTCTAGCCATCCCTGCTTAGCCATTTTGCACTGCCTGTAGATCTCATTTTTGAGACGTTTGTATTCCTTTTTGCCTGCTTCGTTTACTGCATTTTTATATTTTCTCCTTTTATCAATTAAATTCAATATTTCTTTTGTTACCCAAGCGTTTCTACTAGCCCTCGCCTTTTTACCTATTTGATCCTCTGCTGCCTTCACTATTTCATCCCTCAAAGCTACCCATTCTTCTTCTACTGTATTTCTTTCCCCCATTTCTATCAATTGTTCCCTTATGCTCTCCCTGAAACTCTGTACAGCCTTTGGTTTAGTCAGTTTATCTAGGTCCCATCTCCCTAAATTCCCACCTTTTTGCAGTTTCTTCAGTTTTAATTTACAGTTCATAACCAATAGATTGTGGTCAGAATCCACATCTATCCCTGGAAATGTCTTACAATTTGAAACCTGGTTCCTAAATCTGTGTCTCACCATTATATAATCTATCTGATACCTACTAGTATCTCCACGGTTCTTCCGTGTATACAAACTTCTTTCATGATTCTTGAACCAAGTGTTAGCTACGATTAAGTTATGCTGTGCGCAAAATTCTGTCAGGCGGCTTCCTCTTTCATTTCTTAGCCCCAATCCATATTCACCAACTATGTTTTCTTCTCTCCCTTTTCCTACTCTTGAATTCCAGTCATCCATGACTATTAAATTTTCGACTCCCTTCACTACCTGAATAATTTCTTTTATCTCATCATACATTTCTTCAATTTCTTCGTCATCTGCAGAGCTAGTTGCCATATAAACTTGTACTACTGTAGTAGGTGAGGGCTTCGTGTCTATCTTGGCCACAATAATGCATTCACTATGCTGTTTGTAGTAGCTTACGCGTACTCCTATTTTTTATTCATTATTAAACCTACTCGTGCATTACCCCTGTTTGATTTTGTACTTATAAACCTGTATTCACCTGACCAAAAGTCTTGTTCCTCCTGCCACCGAACTTCACTAATTCCCACTATATCTAACTTTAACCTATCCATTTCCCTTTTTAAATTTTCTAACCTACCTGCCCGATTAAGGGATCTGACATTCCACGCTCCGATCCGTAGAATGCCAGTTTTCTTTCTCCTGATAATGACCTTCTCTTGAGGAGTCCCCGCCCGGAGATCCGAATGGGGGACTATTTTACCTCCGGAATATTTTACCCAAGAGGGCGCCATCATCATTTAATCATACAGTAAAGCTGCATGCCCTCGGGAAAAATTACGGCCGTAGTTTCCCCTTGCTTTCAGCCGCTCGCAGTACCAGAACAGCAAGTCCATTTTGGTTAGCGTTACAAGGCCAGATCAGTCAATCATCCTGACTGTTGCCCCTGCAACTACTGAAAAGGCTGCTGCCCCTCTTCAGTAACCACACGTTTGTCTGTCCTCTCAACAGATACCCCTCCGTTGTGGTTACACCTACGGTACGACTATCTGTATCGTTGAGGCACGCAAGCCTCCCCACCAACGGCAAGGTCCATGGTTCATGGGGGGCAGTTCCTGGTGGAACATTTTATACATTATGAATGAAAAAACACGTGATACAAGCATAATATCCTATGTTTTTAAAAATTATTTTACAAACAGGTTTTCTTCTGTTACTCAATCATCAGGTACAAAGAAGATTGTTTGTGGCAGTGAAATTTTTGTAGGTATTAGGGATGGCTCTGTTCAAATTTACCTCTAAATTCAGCTTCTTCGAATATGTCATACAGTTAGGTGGCTGAGGTCAGACAGGGAAATGCAGTAAGATGCTTAAAGATTCAAACCTCAGAATGTCCGTCCAACATGCAGCGCAAAATGGGTACGTCCCAAAGTGACGACAGACATTGGAATGAATGAAGGGATATGGCGTCTGAAGAATGAGTCGCCAATAGGCTTTTATGCTTCTAGAAAGCGAACTCACTATCTCTTTCTTCCTCTCTAATTCCTCTCTCTCTGTGCGTTGCTATGTTGTGTGATGCCCTTAGGTTAGTTAGGTTTAAGTAGTTCTAAGTTCTACGGGACTGATGACCATAGATGTTAAGTCCCATAGTGCTCAGAGCCATTGAGCCATCTGTGCGTTGCTGAATGACTTACTGACTGTTCACTGATTGCTCATTAACTGCGTGACCACCCACTGATCTCCGACAGCTTGACTGTGTTTCGTCTCGGCTACTTTTGTGTGACAGATTTGTTACTGACCTCTTCCAAGGTACTGAATTTTTCGCTGTCTCTTCTTTGTCAACGGTGAGCTGAATTTACAATCCAACCCAATGAACGATCCGTGTTTTGTAAGCATCCATCTCCATATTCACACAAAATGAAAATTTCAAAGGTTGTGGGGCTTACATGTAACCTAGCAATTCCTGTGTTGTCCTCACACTGGCCTGTTGTGGCATCTCTCAACATGGGTTGCTGCCATCCCAGCACATTGAACACTCATAGGCGTTGATACAACTGCTTATCTGGATTCCTGGGTTGTCGATAAGGCAGCCATTCAACAAGAAACTGGCTTGTTTGTAAATGGAACGCCTGTGCTATGCTCAAGTGTCCCAGGTGTTTGTGACTTGGCAGCGTTCATCTATATCTTTCCTCACTGGAAACTTAGTTAAATATTAATGTGCTCTTGCAATGGCAAAATCAGTTCAGAATTCCAACGCAAAGCGTTTGTGAAGTAGTAACAGGGAGGAGCATTGCTTTTACTAACATCAATCAAAAAAATATTATTGATATTTGAGGTTCTCGTAGTTCACTTTTAATTAGACATGAACAAAATAATGATTTGATCACACATTAAAAATTACATTACGTTACGCAATACAATTCCATTAATATGTAAGACAACATAGTGTAATTAAATTTCACAAATAAGCTGATCGTTTAACTGTATGAGAAGAGGGTAGGGTTATATGGAATATACATATGTCGGTAACTCCAAATTACTTATTACGGGTGAGAAATGCTTTGGGGCTTCCATCAGCCGACTGCAGTTACTATATCTCATGTAGTGAGATGCCTGAAAAGCACCATGTTCCAAATCAACTAAAGAAAGCTTTATTACAACGTAACAGGATATTAGCTAAACAAACTTCTTCTGACAAAAGTTAATACCGAACTCTCATAGACTTCGATCAGGTGTTCGCCTGGAAAAGAACAAAGTTAATTAAATGAAGCAGTTGGTCGTAGATAATTCTCGGAGGCCATGCTGGAGAGGTTCGTGGTCGCGCTGCGATGGTTCCAACCGGGACCTGATTGAAGATCTGGTATTAGCCGACACGTGAGTTGGCTCAGAGCGTCGGCAGAGAACTGCCGATGAGTGGAGCTGGGCCGTTATAAATAGCCGGTGCAAAGAGGTACACTTGTGGTGTATTCCCGCGCCTATGAATCGGTGGAGTGAGATTCTCAGCGAGAAGGACCTCTGGTTGCGCTTGCCCCGCTGTCTATCGACTACGACATGACACTCACCGGCGGCCGAAGTCCTGGGAGGCGAAGCTATGGAGGTATTCACGTACCCAGTGCGTCACCATCTGTAGTGTTGCCGAACAGTCAGGCGCACAGCTGGTAGAGGTCGCTCAGGATACGGTGGCCGACGCGCAGTGACCAGTTTTCGTCCAAAGAGCTGACCGAGTGCATTCGTTTGTTCAGAAGGGGGGCCGGCAAGCTTTTTCCACATTTCGGCGGGTTGGCGATGACAGAATCGACGTGCACGCCCTGCAGTCTTTCTCAAACGGTTTTTACAGAAACTATTCGGTATAAAATTTTCTTTTCTGATTTACTTGTAACTTTATATACCAGGTTCGTTACGATGTGCCCATCATTTCGTTAATGGTCATAGCGATTGGGATAGTTAAGTGGAAGTAACACACTACGCGAAATACACTCATGATCAAAAATTAAGGTTACTACTAATATATGGTGAAACAACGCTCTGGTGGGTGGTTTGCGGGTTTAAATCACGTCGGGGTAAGACCATGCGCTGCATTTTACCTGCGATCGTCGCACGGTGGAGCTGGCAACAGTCAACATACACAGAGGTGTGTTGGTGCATGTCAGAGTACTGTGCAGCGAGTAAGTGTGCAGACGTTTTCAGCCGTGCTAATGGTGACTGTGTGTTGAAAATTGCTCAAAGAATACATAGTGATGACGTTATCAGGGGTAGAATACTGGGGCGACTGGAGGCTGGTCAAACACAGCAGGTCGTAGCACGGGCCCTCCGTGTGCCACAAAGTGTGGTCTCAAGATTATGGCAACGATTCCAGCAGACAGGAAACGTGTCCCGGGGCCACAGTACGGGACGTCCACAGTGTACAACACCACAAGAAGACCGATATCTCACCATCAGTGCCCGAAGACGGCTACGGAGTGCTGTAGGTAGCCTTGCTCGGGACCTTACCGCAGCCACTGGAACAGTTGTATCCAGACACACAGTCTACATATGACTGAACTTACATGGTTTATTCGCCCAGAGACCTGCAAGGTGCATTCCACTGACCCCTGGTCACAGGAGGGCCCGTGAAGCCTGGTGTCAGGAACACAGTACATGGTCATAAGAGCAGTGGTTCCAGGTTATGTTCACGGACGATTCCAGGTACAGTCTGAACAGTGATTCTCGCCGGGTTTTTATCTGGTGTGAACCAGGAAACAGATACCAACCCCTTAATGTCCTTGAAAGGGACCTGAGGTTGTGGTTTGATGGTGTGGGGTGGGGTTATGATTCACGCACGTACTCCCGTACATGTCTTTCATAGAGAAACTGTAACAGGTCAGGTCTATCGAGACGTCATATTGCACCAGTTTCTCCGCCGTTTCAGGGGTGCAGTGGGTCCCACCTTCCTCCTGATGGAAAATAACGCACGGCCCCATCGAGCTGCCATCATGGAGGAGTACCTTGAAACAGAAAATATCAGGCGAATGGAGTGGCCTGCCTGTTCTTCAGACCTAAACCCCATCGAGAACTTCTGTGATGCTATCGGTCGACGTATCGCTACACGTCTTCAAACCCCTAGGACACACTTCAGGAGCTCCGACAGGCACTGGTGCAAGAATGGGAGGGTATATGCCAGCAGCTGCTCGACCACCTGATCCAGAGTATGCCAACCCGTTGTGTGGCCTGTGTACGTGTGCATGGTGATCATATCCCATACTGATGTCGGGGTACATGCGCACGACAGTGGCGTTCTGTAGCACATGTGTTTTGGGACGGTTTTCTCAACTTATCACCAATACCGTGGACTTACAGATCTGTGTCGTGTGTGTTCCCTGGGTGCCTATGCCATTGGTGCCAGTTTTGTGTAGTGCCACGTCGTGTGGCACCACATTCTGCAGTTATCCTTAATTTATGAGCATGAGTGTACTTTGCAATGAAAAATAGGGATTGCTATGATTTTGTGTGTGATGCATATTACACAGTATGTTGCTGCATGTGAAATTTAACTAACATATTGAATTTTTGCTTATACTTGGTTGCAGGTCTCTATCTGTCAGCAGTCTCAAGAAAATTGATCTGATGTAGCGTACTCATTTCTGATCGTACCGCACCATCGATAAAGCCAGAGTAAAATATACACAACATTCCTCATATTTCATAAACGGTTTGAGATATCGAAATGAGATTTTGGCAAATGATAGCACACAAAGACGAGAGCATTTTGCCTTATGGTTATTATGCAAAACCTCATTACCTACTGTATAATTCCACTAACTACAGACCTTTCCGATGAAAGAATGTAATTTTTAAGGACCATCGATAGCTGGTGAAACGAGAAATGCTGTGGGTTCTGGAAAAACATAACTGAAGCCATTACACATTTATTTTATATCGAGGATGTGCTTTTTCATAAGATGAAGACCTTACTTTTCCTCGGTTCCTCACTTAACAAACTTAATAAACCACTGTTTCAGAATTGGCGCGTAATTGCGTCTGCACAACATGTTAGTGAGGAGAGACTGTGTAAACTCCGCTGAGTTTTGGCAAAAGATTTTAACATCGGAACAAGAGAAAGGTATAGGTTTTACTGAAAATTGCTCACTCGTGACTCTTCCCTGAAGGTTACAAATGGTCAACAAACCAGGCGAAAATAAATCGCTTCGTTTTCGGCAGAATTCTTTTTAGGTACTAACCAAAGAAAAACTGGCAGATCTTTTTGAATGGTCACCATGCAAGTGTGGGCGTGGAGGGGCCCCACTTAATATTTACCAAAAATGTGAGTGTAGGCCTCAGTTTAGAACGGCGCTTCCCCTTCAGCGACTGTCGTTTCCCCTACAGCACTCTGAGCGATCCCCCACCACTGCCACTCTCCCCATGCTTCCTCAGCCGACTGCGCATCTAGCGGCCATGGCATTTTGCGCGCACCATATATGACATTGTACAAACTAAGCCATGCTATAGGTCAACACGACTGCATTAAATTTTGCCTCTCATTACCAAGATCGTGAAGCGAGCTTTTAAATGGCCCGCTCGCCATCCGAGGAAATTTAACATCAATCGTAGTTGGGGGTTCACTGCTTCCTACCACCGTGATCGTTTGAAGCTGACAGGCTGAAATGCCGACCATGCCGAAGATCGTCGAGCCAAAAGCATCAGTACCTCCCCTATCTATTTGTGATTCGTGATTTTATGTTTGGCGTGAAGGCGAACGAGTGAGACCAAGTACACAGTAATGATCCATGGGTAGAGGCATTCATCATTGGCCATAATGGCAATTAATTCACAAGTTAATACTTTTCTATGACAGTGTTTTCCGCTGTAAAGGAGACCTTGGTGTAGAGTATGGACAGTCCTTCGCTCATTAATACACCAGAGGGACTCCAGAGAAGTGGTCCTGGCTGTTGGAAGAAGCCACCGTCTAGCACCCTAATGTAGCTGAGCAACCTGTCCAAAACGTCCAAAAGAGCACAATTATGATGGCTATGAAAAGCAGAGCCCTCTGCACAGTCAGCTATTTTATTCGACACCAGTGGTGTACAAAAACAGTTACCTTTGACATAAAATTCATTATGGTAATAATGTTAAAATTTTATGAGTGCAGTGTTTTATTAATCTCTCCTGTAATGGCGAATTTCTCTAGCCTAAACGATTACAGAACAGCTGTACTTGACAGTATTCACAAAGACACGAACTAAAACGTCAGATTTCTTCAGGTATCTCCGTTACTCAACCAGATTCACGACACGAACTAAGAGAGTCAGATTTTTTCAGGTACCTCTGATACTCAATCAGATTCAATTATTTCGTGTTCAGATCAGTCTTAGAATTTATTTTAATACTGCTGCAGTTTAGTGATATTTAACTGAGTTTCTGTTCCGTGTTTCCCATAGTTCCACACAAGAAGACAATAACAGTATGAATAACACATTTCATGAATTAGAATGGCAGGTGGCACCCAATTTAACAATAAAGACATAACTGCACATACATTCCAGGACTGAGTTAAATGCTTATGTTTCGACAGACAGATATAGTGCACAAACACTTAAACATGAAACTAACGATATTCTGAATATAGTGCCAAGTGATATGTATGAAGGAAACCAAGACGCCAGGAGATGATGGCGTTTCAACAGAAATTATTAAAGCTGGTGGAACGTAATATGCAAAAAGGTTGCAAGATTGTTTACAGAATTTTTGTGAGGAAAGGCAACTCTCATAAACTGGAAGAATGTAATTGTTCCATTTTATACGAAACAGCATGGACAACATGACTTATAAAATTGTTTGTAACAGCTTGTAATTCCCGATAAAAAGCGCTACCTCACGTGAGGGACGACTGCTTTACTAGTCACATCATTCAGTTTAATGTTCGACAAAGTTAAATAGAATATTAATTGTAAGATAAGGATAGCTCTTTCGAATAGTCTTACTATACCAGAAACTGAGATATTTGGAAATATATGGTTATAACGTCTAACCATTAACCCCACCGTCCCTTTGTCAAGCTTACACAGCCATCTAGTGAATAAACAAATGCAGTCAGTGATGGGATGGTTTCTTCAAATAAGTAACAGTGGATTACTCTTCGTCGGACTCATTCTCCGATGATTCTGACGTCAAATTGGGCAAAACCTCGTTACTGGTCGCGTGGCATAGGCATATCCAGCAAGATATTCTGCAAGTTTAGATAACACTTCATTCTGCCACCAAATAAACCATGTTTTAGCAATAATTGAGGAGCATTCAATTGCTGGGAGACCTTCTTATTAAATGTCGCATAATTACGTTCAGCTGTTCACCTCCTCTCTCCCTCCGAGCCCTTCCCCTCATCTTGCCTTCCCACCCCTCTCAGCTGTATCTCCCAGTCTGCAGATAAATGGCACCGCTGCCTCCCTGCGGGAACTGATGTTTCATCCTCCAGGCGACGCAAGAAAAGTTATAATGCCATCACGGGCCTAAAATTAAATCCCATAAGTCGAGAAACAAGTCCCCTGCTTTTCTCCCGAGTTTCTTTCCTCTTTTCCTTAGCACTTTATTCCATCCCGGTGACGGAAAGCCGTTACCCAACATCTAAGCTTGTACAAAAGACGGAAAACGTTTTTAGTAACAGTCAGTGCCAGTATGATTAAAATGTTTAGAGCGGACTCCGTGAAAAGGACTAATGAAAACTATAGGAGACTAGTGAACATTACACGGGTAGATCGGATAGTTCATGCAGGGGTACCGAATCGCACCCGGGAGATATTCGCGGCGTTTGTGACGCAGCTGTCGAGTTTTACTTTGTTAACAAATTTCCTAGGAAGAAATGTTGACAGTAGGCTAACTGTATAGCGAACGTCGTTTTGCTACAAACAGTCTCTAGCACATGTAGTACGAATACTTCACTTTTACGTATACATTTTTGAAATGAAATAAGTCAGTGAAATCATCATACAATAGTAGCAAAGTTGACGGAAGTGTGGTCAGTGATTTCTAACAAGAACTATCAGCATTGCATATACGTAACAAATAACGTAACCACAGAGAAACGCGCGCACACACACACACGTGCCAACGACGTTATTATTAACCATGCACAAAGATAATACTGCAAATTTTGAAAACAACATACTATCGAAATTACTAAGCGGATAGTACAATACGGTGATACTAATGTGATCACATTTCAATATCTAATGCTACCAAACTATTCCGTGAAGCGAAAATACGGCTCTCTAAACTGAATTTTAATGTCATGTAGTGTTAATGAACAACTCTAAATAATCATTCCATATCAATACAGTAGTTAATTTTTTCAGTTAATATTTTATAAGAGACACATTTTTATCGAAATGGGTAATGCATTCATTAAAACACTGGAATGACTCACAAGTTACTTTTGAAAATTAAAACTGGTCAAAAAAAGCCGAGAGCTGCACTTTACAAAGTTTGGAAAATTTTTCTCTGTTGTTTGACTTACTGTCTAAATAGGCATGGTAATTTCAGTAGCTGATTGACATTTTCTTATCTCTCGCAGTACCTTCGGTGTTATTTTGTGAGTAATACCCCATGGAATCAAACATCTCCTACCATCCTCTGAACATACTGCCGCTTTATTTCCAGCGTTGACATTTCTTCCGCAAAACATAGCCGATAAGTACCACAGCTGTTCAACCGCACTGTCGACACCTGACTCCATTCGCGCAAACTAAGTCGACAATCGGCGCCGTGACACATGGCAGCCATCGCAAATGAGAAATGCCTTTGCAGTCGCTGCCAACAGACAGCTATCGCGTTTAATGTCCTCTCTCTCAATAACAAATGATGTCTCCATCCTACCTCATGCAACTTGCTCTTCAATGTAAACAAAATTACACACAAAGAAATATTACTTTTCATGTTCTATATTCTGCCTTTCGAATTTTATTTAAATCTTCAATAAAACAACTGAAAACACATGACAGAAAAATAATAATCAAAGGAAACTGAAATGATAATTTCTCACAAACAGTAAAAGAATAGTACACGGGAATGACAAGAGTTCGTTTGATCGCTACGACGGTAAATTTGTAGGCGAAGCACCCTGCGTCACGTGAACAATTATAAAATAACGCTTAATGGTAGGTCCTAGGGAAGTAACAGCTGCCTCATCTCCCCTTTACAGCGACTCGCATTCGGAAGGACGACGGTTCAAATCCGCGTCCGGCCGTCCTTATTTAGGTTTTCCGTGATTTCCCTAAATCGCCTCAGGCGAATTCCGGGGTGATTCCTTCGAAATGGTACTGCCGATTTCTTACCCCATGTTTCCCTAATCAGAGCTTGTCCGCCGTCTCTAATGACCTCGTTGTCGACGGCACCTTAACTCCGTAGCTTCCTTACTGGCAACTGCGATGAAAGAAGTGCACTGTGATGTTACAAAAGTTGACGGTTACACTGATGCATTAAGTGACAGCTCATCAGAAAAATTAATGATTGATGATTAATGTAAACTATTGTTTTCCTCCCTGTTAGCAAACACCGAAACATCTGGAATCTCCATACTGCAGGAACAGCCTCCTTTTGCGTGGAGTAATAGTTCTTCTGATATTTATTCAGAATATATCTTGCAAACACGTTTGAACAGCGTAAACCTTCTTGATTACTTAATTTTTACTTGGGAAATTTCACAAGCTGTATCATAATCTGCAGCGTTCGTTGTCACCTTCAATATTTGCTCGAGATTCTGATGGAAAAAAATTAGTGCGTTTACTAAATATCTCATTACAGTATTAAAATATTTTTTTTCGTCACCCCAGCACCACACAGAGTTCTGTTGTTTAGTAACATAGGATTGGAAAAATTGAATACAAATTCTGTTGTTCCTAAAAATGACTTTGTTTCTTGTTCCTTGGTCCAAGACACTGTAAAATTGCTTCTAAACAAGATGGGTCAGGTTTAGCCCCTGTACTGTTTCAAATGGGTTAATTTTGTGTGCTCCTTGGCAATGAAAGACTTACTTTGTGTTAGATGCGCCTGGTCGCTGAAATGCAGCTTCGGTAAGATAGTTCATATTATTGGGGATAAGCGTAGACAGTGAATATCTACAAAGTTATTTCTTTAATTGTTCATGAGATATTTGCAATATATTGTTAAACTTCCACTAATTCACTTTGTGAATTTGCTGTTGTTGTGGTCTTCAGTCCAGAGACTGGTTTGATGCAGCTGTCCATGCTACTCTATCCTGTGCACGCTTCTTCATCTCCCAGTACCTACTGCAACCTACATCCTTCTGAATCTGTTTAGTGTATTCATCTCTTGGTCTCCCTCTACGATTTTTACAATCCACGCTGCCCTCCAATACTAAATTGGTAATCCCTTGATGACTCAGAATATGTACGACCAAGCAATCCCTTCTCCTAGTCAAGTTGTGCCACAAATTTCTCTTCTCCCCAATTCTATTCAATACCTCCTCATTAGTTATGTGATCTACCCATCTAATCTTCATCATTCTTCTGTAGCACCACATTTCGAAAGCTTCTATTCTCTTCATGTCTCAACTATTTTTCGTCCACGTTTCAATTCCACACACGGCTACACTCCATACAAATACTTTCAGAAACGACTCCCTGACACTTAAATCTATATTCGATGTTAACAGATTTCTCTTCTTCAGAAACGCTTTCCTTGCCATTGCCAGTCTACATTTTATATCCTCTCTACTTCGACCATCATCAGTTATTTTGCTCCCCAAATAGCAAAACTCATTTACTACTTTAGGCGTCTCATTTTCTAATCTAATTCCCTCAGCATCACCCGATTGAATTCGACTACATTCCATTATCCTCGTTTTGCTTTTGTTGATGTTCATCTTATATCTTCCTTTCAAGACACGGTCCATTCCGTTCAACTGCTCTTCCAAGTCCTTTGCTGTCTCTGACAGAATTACAATGTCATCGGCGAACCTTAAAGTTTTTATTTCTTCTCCATGGATTTTAATACCTACTCTGAATTTTTCTTTTGTTTCCTTTACTGCTTGCTCAATATACAGACTGAATAACATCGGGGATAGGATTCAACTCTGTCTCACTCCCTTCCCAACCACTGCTTCCTTTTCATACCCCTCGACTCTTATAACTGCCATCTCGTTTCTGTATAAATTGTAAATAGCCTATCGTCCCCTGTCTTTGACTCCTGCCACCTTCAGAATTTGAAAGAGAGTGAATTTGCCATGAATTCAATATTCAATATTTGGGCTCATGTTCCATACATCATTTCCAATCCATTGTGTTTGTGAGGTCGGAAGCTATGAGGAGTGGTACAGATTCCGACTTTATTCACTTAATCCGAAGAATATTAGTGGGCCAGTGCAGTCGATATCTACCGCTCATTATACCTCTCTGGACTTCGTATCCTAATGACAGGTTCTCCTATTATCGTGCCACAGGCCGCGTGACTACACCTCTAGTGATTTAGCCACATGTGCACTCTTTCCCGACCTCAGAGCTCGCTCGTTCTTGCTCATAGTAGCTAGCGTTGCCTACTGAGGGCAAATGTCCGGTTCATCTTGTTGTGGATGGCTATGGATAGAGTTGCTACCATATCTGAAGAATTATTGCTCCCCTCTGGTTTTGTGGCCGCGGGTTTGCATTCTTAGACTCGACACATTTCTTATTTATTTGATTTGTGGATGTTGAGCTGCCAGTATTTGCTACACAGCCGAGGATTGGACTAGAAATAAAAACTTTGAACATCTTCCGTTAAATCTGATTAAAATACTTGTTGTAAAGTCAGTAAAAATAGTTTTGATCGCACAGACATTTATTAAAAATATGATCGGTTCCGGCCTCTAGTTGTAGGCCATCTTCAGATAATGCACCATCCGGTGCGACGCCACTGATTAATGGTAAAAGTAATTACAGTGGTATACGCTCAACAAAGAATATTTATCACACGTATTGTATTTAAACTTCAGATTTGTCGGTGACATATAAATATTCAATGAACTACTATATAAAGGAAAGACGCCATGTTATCTTCTTTTTGTAACACGCCTTTTTGATTTTGCTTACCTCTTGTCTTGTGTTGGGCTAGTGGCTCTGTATGCCATTCGATGTATAGAGGCTTGCTACCTATTCGTGTAAGTTGAATTACCGTTAAATAAGGATTATCAGCGTTGAATTTCAAAAACGCGTTCTTACTGTCAAACGGAAACTTTTTCCTCTCCTTAACATTTACGTAAATGTGGTCAATGCCTTGCATGAGTGAAAGCTCATGTGGTATTTTAATTTAATTCCAAAAGGTAGCTTAAAATTAGTTTTCTTTCATTTCTCACTCTCTACTTTCTGAACAACCTGCACTTTAAAGTTATTTACGAAGTCCGATTTTCAGTTAACACAGCACGATTATCTCTGATTGTTGAATATTCATCTTTGCATACAAAGACACTAGCAGAAGTTTACACTAACTTTGGCTTGAGCTTGGCGAAGTAATATTTCAGAATTAAAAGAATTTTCAGTTTATTTCGAGTCAATTCCTAACATCACGTTAGTTTCGCTTTTTCGTAAACGATATATTAGAAGTACAGTTTCCATTATTAAATGTAGGAATTCATAATAATAAAAGGTATTCGTCCTTGCTTTCCCAATAATTGTTTATGGAGATACTTTCTCACTTTCCCTTAATAAAATCAGGTAGGATCTAATTTACTGGCTGACGATGATGACGCTTGGCACAGCTGTGCAATATGGTGCATTGTCTGAAGATCGCCTGCTACTAGAGGCCGAAACCGGTCATATTTTTAATAAAGGACTGTGCGAGCGAGACTGTTTTCTATTTAACTGATAGGTCACTGTTTCCCAAAAGTCTTGTGTAAAATTATAAGTACCGGTTGTGATTCGCGGAAACCCTTGTTCTTTGAACGGGGCTTTGTTTTAAAGACATAGTTTGTATTCTCACGTTTTATATTGTCTAGCTTTGAGTAAAAACCGTTATTTTGGTCTTAGTCCCCAACGTGAAGCATCATTCCGGTTCTAAATACTCATATTTCAAATTACTACAAATATCACGGAATCATAGTCAAAACCTGAAATGGTATTTTGCGAATTTTGGCCGTGCGATTTACAATTTATATGTGTTGTTGTTACCTTGTGACAATGCGGTTTCAGACTTTACACTGAGTGCGTTATAGTAGACCTAACCCAGGCTGAGTAAAGGGACCGAAGTATTTCTAGGCTAGGTTCAAATTGGTCGTCTTAAGTTAACGTCTGCTTAATGGCCGGATGTTTTTGTTTGAGGTCTATCAATTGAAATTAATTTTATTAATGTTACCACTGTTCAAATTTTGATAATAATGATTCCCTCAGTGTTTATCGTATCCAAAAGTTATATGTACAAACTTTAATATTTTCTTTTAATGTTGTGGGAATCATTAACGGTTTTATGGTGGCTGTTATAAAACCAGTTTTGGATTGTTCATTTTGTCAATCTTAAATTGGGGCTGAAGCAAATAAATGTTAGACTATTAGTATTCTTCAGCAGCTTACCACTTCGAGCTCCATGCTCACTAGCAACTTGTCATGGCAGTCACTTTTTCCATAATTTCTGCTCAGTACGGAATCTTGTACAAATAATGATTACATTTTACGGATTAGCTAACAGTTACCGAAATGCACTGAGAGATCTATTATTATTCTGTCATTCTTATTTAACCATTCAACTATATATACAGTGGTCCGTAACATGCCTTCTCTTTTTTGCTCTCTCTGGTCACTTATTTGCTGTTTAACTGCACTAATGAAGCCAATACTGTACAGCCATTATGCGATGGCAGAAGAATATACGCACTGTTGGTACATTGCTTGACTCATTATAGGATTATCGCATGGTATTTTCACATCAACGACAGTGTCCAGTGTTCTGAGCAATACGTATCTCATTCTGTGCATGTAGTCCACAATAAAGACGGTAAGTGTGACTCTGATACAACTTGCAGATACGCTGTACTTGCCCCCAAAAAAGAGTATGTGTTTAATGTTTCATATTTGTTATAATTACAAACCGGGTTTTACATCCCCCTTGCATCGCGACCGACTATACGTCTTGCTAAAATACGCTCATTATAACCGGAATCTTAGGTATGATGTTTCGTGTTTTCTTATGTTCAGTTATGTCTTGCTACGCCTGATAATTTCCGTTGCGCCTTTAAAAGTGTGAGGTGCTCAAATACTCGTATTTTTCAACTTTACACTGAAGTCAGATTGCGTTCATTAATTGATTTCACAGGTAATTACTTTCTCTATTGCAGGTCATAGCTTGTTCGAACCAGAGTATGTAGAGATTTACTGTAGGCTGTTAATTCAAATTTTACGCTGAGGAGTCACCTTACAACGTGCGGACGTTAAGTTGCTGCGGTTTGCGAGCAGGAAGTTATGTACACAGAATTTCACTTATTCCCTTCCTCGATAAATAGAGGAGCTAATCTATTATATTTATTAAGAATTCTCCTTAGTCATACAATTAGTTTTGGTTTATGCAACTATTAACGAGTGTTTACATGGAACGCCTCCACCTATCGCTTTGCTGCTGGCTGTCGCAGACAAAAAACTGGAACCAGTGACTCGAACTGGCAGATCGGACAAACGTATGATCCTGAGTGGTCGTGGTTCGTTTCTTCCACCATAGTGTTGGATCGCACACCGTTACTTACATGTCCAGCAGCTTTACTTGATGAAAATGGAAAATGATCTATAAATGATCCTACAGTCGAACAAATGTTAGCTGGGAAAGTTTGTGAAACGGTAAATGAGTGACATAATCCCGAAGGCTTATAAACAATAGCTGACTCGAAGGATCTACGTTAGATAAAATCAGTAATTTATTATCTATTTTTATCGATTTACAAAGAGATTGGCGGAAATAAATGATATGTTATTTAAATAAATGAATTATGATACATGCAGTTAAGCTTCCGTATTTGCAGAATACTTACACGCCATTTCGCATATCTATCTACTCATCTAAGAGGACGCGCAAACATAAAGTCCGGAAACGACATAAGTTCATAAAAATACCGTAGCTAGATCACAAAAATGTAAGTCACTGTGTACTAAAACTTAAATTCAAATACACCTAAAATATTACAGACCATACGGCACGTCAGGAACAATCAGGAGATAGACTCAACTACTACAAATCAAGAGATACACCGTGTCTAATATCTGCAAAGAGTACAAACTGGTGCGGCCGTTTCGCTGCCCACAAGCACTCACTTTAACTTCCACACCAAACGACCAAGCTCTGTTTCCTGGAGTGAGGCAAAGACCACAAGTACTCTGATGCGGAGGCTTGGATACACCCCACTCTGACGTGCACGTAACAGTTAAATTTAACAAAACTGACCACCATTCAAGTGTGTCGTTACTTAAGTATACAATTAACATGTTAATAGGACTGCCTCTCTTTGTTGATCGTTTTTTTTTTTTGTAAATATCTGACGTATAGTTGTATACTTTGGACAAATGATAAAATGCGTGAAGAGAGGAAACTGAAAATGTACTAAGCGACAAGTCACATTGTAACCTCCCCACAGAAATATTTAAATAAAAAATAATAAATGGGAGTCAAGTGTAACCTCCCTGCAATTATAAATCTAAAGGCAATGACAATTAAATGTAAGAATCGCAATCTGACCCAGGTGTAAGCTCCCCACAAAAAATGAAAGTCAATTCAATAAATATGAAATCTCAGTGACAATGAAAACGCAAATAGACCGAAATGTAGATCTTAGGCCCTGTTCACTAATTAAACTCAAATTTTTACCTCAGTAAAACTGCATCTGCTCTTATTTTTCGCTATAGCTTGGAGGAAATGTATCGCAAATATTCTTCGAATTTAAGTGAAATTTTTCTTTAAGGAAATGCATGGGAAACTTTCTTTCAATAAAAATGTTTGTTTTGTTAAAATGCTTGGTTTGAAAACAAAATTATTATTGGGGCGATTCTTGAACAAATTAATTACACTTAAGATGCATTACATTATCAGATGAGCGCAAATGCTGCTTCATTACCTTATTTAAAAATATACCTCGTCCTGAATCTTGACCAGAGTCCCATGTCGACGCCCGCCGACTCCTCACACACAACTGCGACCGACTACAACTCGCAACTCGACCGCAACTCCCTGCATGCAACTGAACTGTCGCGCGGTCAAGCGCAGACTAGCAACGATAAATAACTCTCTGGTCAGAGATTCTGTCATGGCTCGCCATCGCTGGTACTGAATACCCTGCATACATACATGTTTCAACATCTTTGTAAGAATATTAAATTTTTTTCCAGGCAACTGCCAGCTTCCTGTTCTTGCACATTTTCATGTTTTCAGCATTGTTTTCTGTTTTTTTTTAGCCTCTACTACGGTGTTAAGTATCAATTTTCAAACATTTTCAAACTTACCTGGTTAAATAGCATATATATGCCCTGTGAAGTTGTTAAAATAGATATTTTTCCGCTGTGAAATGTTTCATGATCGAAACCGGTAGTGAATAAAAGTACTGTAAGACAACGCAGTATGTTCTCCATGCATGTAAGAATAGTCAAAAACCATCTGTTTCTTTTTGTACGTAACTTGTTTGTATTCAACAAAATGAGAAGGTATTCTGATGGCACAGAATTATGCTAATTATGCTGCTCACATCATTGATGCAAAAAATAATGTGGCAAATTCGGAAATAAAAAATTTATTGGCAACGTTCTAAGTGCCATACAAGGAAACTGACTCATAAGCGCCAACAAGAAAGTTGTCTTTAATATAAAGGGTGTCCCAGCTATCCTTTCCACCCAAAATATCTCTGGAACAATAACAGCTATTGGAAAAAGACTTTCACCGGTATCAATGTAGGGCTGGGTCCCATGAATGTACATATTTGGAAACATTCTAAAACGATAGCATATGTGTTTTTTAACACAAACTTATGTTTTTTTAAATGGACCTCCTACATTTTTTATTCAGCAACCCATAGCACGTCAAAGCACTTGCACAATGGCGTTGATTGCATCGCAGTATTCCCATTACATATTGAGACGCGAAGTTGACGCTTGAAACACCCGACATGTGCTGCTAGCGCACTTCCTGAGGCTCAGGCGTGAACCCCACGCTGCCCGTAATCGCGATGTGATTGACATGTGTAATCACACCTCCATACTCATCAAGAGGATGGCAGCAGACCGTATTATTCGTTTCGGACCATCGCGATTACGGGCAGCATGGGGTTCACGCCTGAGCCTCAGGACGTGCGCTAGCAGCGCATGTAGGGTGTTTCAAGCGTCAACTTCGCGTCTCAATATCTCGGGATGTAATGGGAATATTGCGATGCAATCAACGCCATTGTGTATGTGCTTTGTCATGCCATGGATTTCTGAAGAAAAAATATAGGAGGTCCATTTAAAAAAAACATAAGTTTGTGTTAAAAAACACATATGCTTTCGTTTTAGTATATTTCCAAATATGTACATTCATGGGCCCCAGCCCTACATTGATACCGGTGAAAGTCGTTTTCAAATAGCTGTTTTTGTTCCAGAGATATTTTGGGTGGACAAGATAGCTAGGACGCCCTGTAGAGGAACTATTGTTTTATTTGCGATAATACGAGCACAGAAATACGGCAGTAATATTTTAACTAGTAGAAATGAAGTCAACAAAAATCATTTCTCATTTCTTAAAAATTTTTTCAAGAGAATAACAATATTTAATTCAATCTCTTCTGTCTCTTATGAAACTCTGTTCGTGGGATTAGATATTGCAGAGTTTACTACAGAACTCTCTGTGCTGTTGACAAAGAAATGACAATATCTTCAACAGGTCTTTCTTCTATGTAACTCTACAGAACTCTCTGTGCTGTTGACAAAGAAATGGCAATATCTTCAACAGGTCTTTCTTCTTTGTAACTCATAAACATGGTTGTGATGTTTCAGATGCAGTGCAGCACGGCAAACACGACATAGTCTTTCCCCTTTTGAATACATTCAGAATTTTCCATTATTCTGTTTCAGACCGCAAATTTTTAATAAATATTCGACATGGATAAGTATGAGAAACTGCATTTTAGGAGTTTCAAACGCCTGCATTGACGAGAATATTTCAGCAGCAACTTTAAAATCGAAGAAATCAGTTATGTGCTTTCAAATTATATGGAATGAGTTCATAGCTTTAGCTGGCTCTTGTGTAAATCTCGTGGGAAAAAGGCTTTACTTACCTTTCTCTACCACTGCAAAATCTCTGTTGCAGCTCAATAAACTGAACCCACTGAAATCAAGCGTGGTACACATCTAGAACCCTCCGATACCGATGGGTATCAATATTTTCATTTGTAAGTAGAAAAGTATGTTTATTGAAAAGTATGTTTATTAAAAGCCGTTGTTTCATGCATGACTGTTCATACTACATGTGATCAGCATAATTTTGTATTGTTAACATTAAAATATGTAAATTTATTTTCGCAAAGTTTTTTTAAATATACATAAGTTATCGAAACAATGTCTTTCTGACAGCGGTGTAAATCATTTAAACTTGTTTGCCTGAATCATAATCTTTGTACTTACTCGCAATTGACGGGAGAAGTTCTTATAAGGCAACTGGGGTTTGGTTATTGCTAGAAACAGCGGAGTTCTGTTGTTGGCGTTGTAAAGAAGTAATGTTTTTGTGTGGAGTTAAAGTTTGGAAGTTGATGGATTTAAATATTGTCTCACAATCACGAGAAATGTTTCAGTATCTAGCGGTTAAGAGTGTGAAAATTTCTCAATTCGTAATTAGTGACCCACTGAATATTTATAGTCGTGGAAAGTTTTGATTTCTTCGTTCAGAAAGCCTAAGAGACGATTATACCCATGAACAGAAGACATCGAGACCAGCAACAGAATTAGCGAAGTTACAAAGTACTAAATTCATTAATGTGGGCTTGCCTTTCAGTATTAGTAAAAAATGACGAACATCCTTGAGTGGGTACGTCATGAGACTGGAATTCTTTATTGAAACACCGTGGTACACCACTCTCCGACAAATTGTGTATTATCTCTTCAAACCATTTCAGGCCAAACAGAGTAAAAATTGACGTGTAACAGTTGGAACCCGTGAGTAAAGCCCTTGTTGGCACGAAGACGATGCACCATCTAGTAAAGAATGATTGAAACTTTTCCTCCATGATTTGACACTTGCAGTAACTTCAGGAACTTGCAGCAGAGTATCGAGAACGCAACAGCACTGAAACCATGTTTTGCGAAAAAATGGCACTGTCAACATTCTTGCTAAGATGCTGAAAGAGGGAAGAGATATTCTACAACAGAGAGTGTACATAATCTGTTTAACTTGTAGGAGAGAAAGGATCCCAGTGGAATGCAGTCCGTCATCTGTCAAATACCAAAAAAAGACAGTCAATGAGATGCAGTAACTATAGAGGAATTATCTTACTATACACAACTTATAAGATGCTGGGCATGTTCTTGCTGAGGCGGCTAACACCATATGTCAAAGACGTACTTTCCATCAAGCATGATTTAGAAAGGGAAATCTAGCGTAGACAAAGTTCATATTACAAGGCAAATGCTATCAAAGAGCTAGGAATTTCGCAGAGACGTTCACTACCTTTTCCCGGACTTTAAAAAATCGTATGGTAGTGTGATCAGACAAGAACTGGAAGCGACTCAGGTTCCTAGAAAACTGGTCAAACTGACACAATCTCGTATACCAGACACAACACGTACGGTGAAAGTGAATGGAGAGGCGTCAGAGAAATTTACGGCGAAGACTGGAGTGCGACAGGGAGACAGCCATTCCCGCAATCTGTTTAATCTTGTTTTGGAAAGAGCACTGAAAAAGGTAACAAGCCTGGAGAGAGAAATACAGTTGGGAAGAAGGATCAACACTCTGGTCTATATGGAAAACATAGTTTTAATAGCACAGAATGAGCAAGATATGGCTCAGATGGCAAGAGTGTTAATGGAAGAGGCATTGAGACCAGGGCAGAAGATATACAAAACCAAATAGCTCGTTGTGAGCAGAGAGGATCAAAACAGACTTTTAGATGTTGATAGTAAAATCTTTCAGGGGCTAAACAAATATCTTGGGGCAGTAGCCAGTGAAAGGAAGGTGACAGACCAGGTAATAATGGCAAGAATCCAGGGAGGAAACAGATCAAGCATTGAATTTGGAAAGCTTCTGAAGTCACTGCTTCTATCGAGATTAGGATAGCCGCCCGGAATGGCCGTGCGGTCGCAGGTTCGAATCCTGCCTCGGGCATGGATGTGTGTGATGTCCTTAGGTTAGTTAGGTTTAATTAGTTCTAAGTTCTAGGCGACTGATGACCTCAGAAGTTAAGTCCCATAGTGTTCAGATCCGTTTTGAGATTAGGATCTAGAGGCAATACAGCCTGTCGCCCTCTACGGAGCAGAAACCTGTACTATAACACAAAAGATATAAAGAAAACTGGCGTTAGAGAATGCTGTTCTGAGACAGATTGATGGTCCAATGAAGGATGGAGACGACAGGAGAAGAAGGAAAAACCGCGAATTGATGGAATTGTACAAGTCGCTGGACATTGTGGCTGTGATTATAGAGAGGACACTGAGGTGGTACTGGCAAGTAGTGCTTCGAGAAGGCCAGATCACCGGGCAGGTGGTGGAAGCAGACACCAGAGGCAACAGACCGAGGGCAGACTCACGACTGAGGTGGATTGACGGAATCAGAGAGGATATATGTATGTTGGGTCTAGCTGGAAAAGACTACATGGACCGAAGAAGGTGGAGGACACTGACTGGCGAGACCAGAAACCGATTACAGTTTGTGTGCCCAACTTATTAAGGGGGTAGGACGTCAAATGGGCCGACTTGGAGCAGGAGAGGCACCACAGGACATTTTATTTTCTACTGACTATACTTTTACAAATAAATTCATAAAACTTTGTCAGCATGACAAGGAAGGATTCAGGATTCACACTCATAGCAGTGGAAGTGCAAAAACATAAAAAAATAGATTTTTTTTTTAGATATGAAATTTCATCATTTTGTCACTTACTGTTGGCTGCATTTGTTGCTATAGGTACATTTTTTTTACAAGTAAGAGAGATTCTTTGATGAATTTTGCACAGAATACAAACCACACTTATAGGTGTATGAAACTCTAGAAATCTTCCAAATCTATTAAAGACTATGGTAAAAATTGAGATAATTAACTAAAAAATTTGATTTTTTCTAAACATAAAGTTTAATACGTAACAACTCATTCATTTTTTCATAAATTAAATAGATTCTAGAGTTTCAGACACCTGTAAGTATGGTTTGTATGCTGTGCAAAATTCATCGAACAGTCTCTCTTACTTATGAAGGAAAGTGTACCTATAGCAACAAATGCAGCCAATAGTAAGTGAAAAAATGATGAAATTTCACATGTAAAAAAAATTATTTTGTTATGTTTTTTAACTTCCGCTGCTATGAGTGTGAATCCTGAAGCCTTCCTGGTCATGCTGACAAAGTTTTATGAGTTTACTTGTAAAAGTATAGACAGTGGAAATTAAAATGCCCTGTGGTGCCTCTCCTGCTCCAAGTCGGTCCGTTTGATGTCCTACCCCCCTTAAGTAATAAGTATAACGTTTCCGATTTTCAGACTTCAACAACGGGCTGCCGATTTGCTGTTGGAATCCATGTTGTACTTCGGGAGTGAATGAGATTCCTTTACACGCTTATGCGAAGGAAATCACGTGAGTTCACCATGAAAACTCGATTAGGCACGGAAACATTCTAGCTTACACATTAAATTGTCCATTTTTGTTTATATGTGTGTTGATGAATTGAAGATGTTGCACTATCGACATAAAACTACCCATCTCCGTTGTACTTCTGCGGTTTCCACCCATCGGGACGTGGTGTGCCAGAGCGAGTGTCGCCAAGCAGTTGACGCCGCCTCGCAGCCCCACAGTGAGGTCTTTGTGTGAAGGCAATACGACTGCCGGAAATAACATGGCCGCCAGAGGCCGCCTCTTTCGCGCCTCCGGAGCCCTTAATCACGTGGCATGACAGCGAGAGGTGGCGATAAACGCCTCACACACTCCTCCACACCCGCTAATAGAGAAAGGGCTCTGCCGGGCGCTGTCTGGAGTCGCCATTGATTACTGCGAGGAATTCCACGAACGGCTGGGAGGCGCCCGGACTGAGGTGATTAATAGTCTGGCCCGCGCCACATCCGGCCAACGCCTGCCCCAGCTCAGAGCAAGTAGCCCTCCCTTCCGTCAGAACTGGCTGAGGGATGGACCGGGATATTTACTAGCATCGTATACTCTTTCAAAATCTTGTTTTCCCTTCTTTTCTCTTGCTCTACAGTTTCTCTCGCTAATTATCTTTCCTTTACCAATACCCTATTCGATGATACTTGGGACGCTACAGAGAAGATATCCTGGACCCTCAGCGAATTCGAGAAGCGTTCCACAATTTCATGTGTTAGTGGTATAACGAATAATTTACTCAAATTACACTTAATTTAAAAGGATACCGAAAGCTGCACTACACAATTAATGATCGTAGACACGAGATCATTTTCACACTGTGGAGAAATCATTCATGTAATGTTAAAGTATAAGCTGAACCACATATTACAAATGTAACAGCACTAAAATTGACGCTTCTCAGAGGAGCAAGCTTTAAACATCAGAATTATTTTAAAAGGATCTTATTAAACCGATAAGATTCTTGAACAATATTTCAGATGATTAAGCTTTGTTCTTTCGAACGCGTCAGTTTTAGTGGTGTTTGTGATATGTGGTTGAGCCTACATTCTAATATTGAGTTTAACAAACATTAGCTCGTATTCATCGTGAATAAAACCAAAGATTATCGGTCGGCATGGCACCAAGCGGATTCTCTAAGGGGACTACACGTCCGCCGGCCGGAGTGGCGGAGCGGTTCTAGACGCTACAGTCTGGAACCGCTCGACCGCTACGGTCGCAGTTTCGAATCCTGCCTCGGGCATGGATGTGTGTGATGTCCTTAGGTTAGTTAGGTTTAAATAGTTCTAAGTTCTGGGAGACTGATGATCTCAGCAGTTAAGTCCCATAGTGCTCAGAGCCATTTGAACAATTTTGACTACACATCCGCACTTAGAAGGCTGACAGGGGAGTTACCAAAAACCCTGGCCTATCCCATATTTGATTCCATGGGAATGATTGTGTCCCACGACCGTGATGTAATCCAGGGCAGAAAGGATGTCAACATCGATCGTAACGTCGTCTGTCTTTTTTTATCGCACTGCAGATCTAGATTTCAACTCGCAGTGCAGCTATCATCGATGCGTTATAAATAGTGATGTAGACTGAACGTAATTATAATGACACGTATTCCAATCTAGCGCTGGCATGTGCAAGTAGTAACCCGACTACAGTTGGAGATTACAGCGTTAGATTGGAATATGTGACTTTATAATTACGTTCAGTCTGCATGACTTATGATAACTGCATTGTCAGTTGAAATCTAGTTGTGCAATACAGTAAAAAAGACAGACGACATTACGATGTTTGACACACTTTCTGTCCTGTCTGGCCTATCTAACGAACTTGTGAAGAATTAAAGGCCAAGAGCACCTAAGCAACACAGGTTGTATGGTCTACCTAAAATAAACAAATAATACTTACCACTTATCACATAACCACTTTGTTGCTCTATAGAAGTTAATACTTAGCTAAGATCTATGATAATGAAGATAATCTTTCTTCCCTGCAAATATCTCCGCCTGTAAGAAAGTCTGGATTCGCCGTAATTTCAGGACCGAGTGTCCTGATTGAACAGTTCGGCGAATTGATGTCGCCGAAACAGTTAATTTATTTATAGTCGTTGTTTATTCGCATCACGAAGTGACAAAGGTTTCGTGCATGAATGGAGAAACAACATTGACTTACTCCAGCTATTGGCGCCGTTCCTTATACAGTATACAGGGTGGTCCATTCATAGAGACCGGGCCAAATATCTCACGAAATAAGCGTCAAACGAAAAAACTACAAAGGACGAAACTCGTCTAGCTTGAAGGGGGAAACCAGATGGCGCTATGGTTGGCCCTCGAGATGGCGCTGCCATAGGTCAAACGGATATCAACTGCGTTTTTTTAAAATAGGAACCCCCATTTTTTTTATTACATATTCGTATAGTACGTAAAGAAAAATGAATGTTTTAGTTGGATCACTTTTTTAGTTTTGTGATAGATGGCGCTGTAATAGTCACAAACGTATAAGTACGTGGTGTCACGTAACATTCCGCCAGTGCGGACGGTATTTTCTTCGTGATACATTACCCGTGTTAAAATGGACCGTTTACCAATTGCGGCAAAGGTCGATATCGTGTTGATGTATGGCTATTGTGATGAAAACGCCCAACGGGTGTGTGCTATGCATGCTGCTCGGTATCCTGGACATCATCCAAGTGTCCGGACCGTTCGCCGCATAGTTACGTTATTTAAGGAAACAGGAAGTGTTCAGCCGCACGTGAAACGTCAATCACGACCTGCAACAAATGATGAAGCCCAAGTAGTGTTTTAGCTGCTGTCGCGGCTAATCCGCACATCAGTAGCAGACAAACTGCGCGAGAATCGGGAATCTCATAAACGTCGGCGTTGAGAACACTACATCAACATCGATTGCACACGTACCATATTTCTATGCACCATGAATTGCATGTGGACGACTTTGAACGTCATGTACAGTTCTGCCACTGGGCACAAGAGAAGTTACGGGACGATGACAGATTTTTTGCACGCGTTCTATTTAGCGACGAAGCGTCATTCACCAACAGCGGTAACGTAAACCGGCATAATATGCACTATTGGGCAACAGAAAATCCACGATGGCTGCGACAAGTGGAACATCAGCGGCCTTGGCGGGTTAATGTATGGTGTGGCATTATGGGAGGAAGGATGGCAATCTAATGTTCTACCAATGTTACTACAAGATGTTTCACTGCATGACAGAATGGCGATTTACTTCCAACATGATGGATGTCCGGCACATAGCTCGCGTGCGGTTAAAGCGGTATTGAATAGCATGTTTCATGACAGGTGGATTGTTCGTCGAAGCACCATACCATGGCCCGCATGTTCACCGGATCTGACGTTCCTGGATTTATTTCTGTGGGGAAAGTTGAAGGATATTTGCGATCGTGATCCACCGACGGCGCCTCAAAATAATAAATGTGCCGAAATAAAACCAAAACATTTAAGACATCACTCAACAATAATGCTTAAGCTACACGATGTAATAACTTTTTCTTTATAGACTGGATTTTGTTGATAATATATATCCTAGGCCTTTTCATTAACTTGTACAGTAATTACTAAATGGTTTTCGTGTATATATTTTGTAAACATAGTTTCGAAAAAAAATCAATGTTTTATCACACTTCGATTATAGATAATCATAATTATGTGTTAGGTATGCAGACAAAGTTAAATCAGCCACTCAGCACGATATCAATGATTGTTCATAGCGCTTTCTTACTTAGCTTATACATTGTGAGGCGGTAATGAACGGTTGAATTGGCCGGGAATTCAGCTACTTTACAAACTGAGACCGTTTAAGAGCTATTTGCTCTCCTGCATACAGATCGGCAAAGTAGTTAATTAAATTATTGGCTCCTACTGTCGGTCATTGTGGGCAGCATATTAAGAATTCACAAATGTTTATTGATATTACAAAGAAGACGGGAACGAGCCCAAGTGAAGTCACGCTCAGCCTCGATGTGTTCTCTCTTTTTATGAAGGTACCAGTGTAAGGCACCCTAAACCTATTGGCGACTCATTTCTCCAGTGAAATTTTACAATCATTTCAGTACACCCTGACGACCATTTATTTGTCGTATGGCGGAAATTATTATGAAATAATTGAACAGCGATGAGTTCGCCACTGTTATCAGGCTTAGTGCTTCCTCACGTCCATACCGTTTCCTCAGACGCGTTGCCTTTCCTAGATGTGTTAGTCGAGTGTAAGTCGGGTGGGTGTCTCGGATACTCTGTGTATAGAAAACTTAGGCGTGCACATCTTTATATCAACGGGTGTATCTTTCATCATCCACCTCAGAAAAGAGGCAATGAACACTCTAATAGACACACAGCCAGGATTGCTTCCGACAAACAAACCTCAGCTCCGAGATTAACTGTGTGATAACAGTGTTCAGATGCAAGGAGTATTTTGTCCGTGATATTTTGCCAAAGCTGTCAAAGAAACTGACGAGACGCTGTCCAGCCAAGCCAAGAGGACCAACACAGCCCGGCTTCCATTCTGTGGTGAAATCTATGAAGAAACGTAGAGTCCTAAAGAGGCAAGAAATCAGACCAGTCTTCAGACTACCAGGGAAATTAAAGAACTGTTGCTACTCAGTAAAAATAATCTCGGCCTGTGAGTGCCAGGGATTCACAGTATTCCTTGCAAGTGTGGCAAAAGTTACCTGAGTCAGTCTGTACGGACTGTTGCCAATCGTTGTGATGAGCATCAGCGTCACCTTAAATACAATAACAAAGGCGTGACGTAAAGTCATGGAGGAAGTTAGCGACCATTCTGGTAAGTATGAGCAGATATGTAGTCAAGCTGGCTAGGTCACATAAAAGTAATACAGAAGGTAAAGAACGACTATATTGATCAAGAAGTATGCAGACGAGTTTCGGAATTCCTTCCATCTTCAGAAATCTAAAGTAGAAACATAACAATCAAACTGATGTACAAAAATACATTATAGTAACTTGTTTAGATAGTAATAACTATACAACATTAAACAAAAGTGCAAACACAAGTGCAAAGGTAGCACAAGGGTAAGAACGTTACCATTTGTGTACATAAGACGAGATGACAGACTGAAAGCGAGTTCCCATGAAACCCCGACGAGATGACAGACTGAAAGCGAGTTCCCATGAAACCCGGATAAGACGACAAAATTGACACTAGGCAGCAGCAGGGTAAACAAGGTGATGCTGTATCATGTATATTATGACAGCAAATTACATAAAATAACAAAATTAAAAGTGGTACATCAGTGCATCGAAATAGTAGAATGTAATGAGCTATTTTAATAACGTAATAAGGAGACATCAGAAAAGTTACGCGTAGATCATATGATCCAAGTACGTGGCTTTATGCGTCCAAAGACATACAGGGTGACAATTTTCGAACTATATGAAAAAAAAACGTAAATTAGTTGCAAACTACGGCTTGAATACACTTTGTTCAACATGTAAACGTCACTACAGGTAATTAGATTTAGGTTGTGGCATATTCGATATGCCTGCCATCAATGGCGATGATGTGGTGTAGACGAATTGCTATTTTCTGCATGACCCGCTTAAGTGTCGGAACATCGATGCTGTCGATGACTTCCTGAACTGTTGTTTTCACCTCAGCAATGGTTTTGGGGTTATTTATTGCTGTGCACCTTGCCTTTAATATAGCCCCACAAAAAGGAGTCGCATGTGTTCAGATCCGGAGAATATGGTGGCCAATCGAAGCCCATCCCAGTGGTCTCTGGGTACACAGAACCAGAATGCGACCCCAAAGTGCTCCTCCAAGACATCAAACACTCTCCTGCTTCGAGGTGGTCGAACTCCGTCTTGCATGAACCATATCCTGTCGAAATCAGGGTCACTTTGGATAATGGGGATGAAATGATCTTCCAAAACCTTCAAGTACCGAACGGTAGTCACCGTTATTCCGTGACTGGACATTGCACACCACACAGTCACCCGTTGAGGGTGATGAATCGTCTCGATCGCGAAATGCGGATTCTCAGTCTCCAAAATGCGCCAATTTTGCTTATTGACGAACCCATTCAAATGCAAGTGAGCTTCGTCTCTAAATCAAACCGTACAGCGCACACTAATTTCCATCATTCCGTGCGGCCAACCGTGCAGCTTGAACGTCCTAACGCAAACCGTTGAGAAGTTATTTCATATAGTTCAATAACTGTCACCTGGAGATAGGTCATTGACCACCAATTCGTAACAACGGCATAATTTATTTTAAAACGATATCGAGCCAACATTAACAATTTGCTGTGGTAGTACTGGAATATAAAGCGGAAGAAAACCATTACAATAAAACTGACATATCCAATACAACAGGCGCATGGGAATGCAATAACAGGACATTAAAATAACAGAACGTTAATAGAACAGATTTAAAATACAAACTCAAGAAATAAGAAGAATTGAATATTAAGTTGTCGATGGGGGTGGGGGGGAGAGGGGAAGGGACGAGGGTTAGGGAGGATTTACAACTATGAAAATGAAGCAGGGTGTTAAATATAAGGGGGGAAAGAGGGGGGCGGGAGAGCGGGGGAAGAGGGAGTTTGTTGCTGGAAATGAGTGGTCAAGAGAAGTAGGGAGCAGAGGAGCAGAGGACATAAAATGACGGACCATATTAAAACAGTAATGTGGGATATATCTCGGAGTACATAATAGCATGAGTAATTAATAACATGAGCCACGAAATACGTCAGTGCTGGTAAGCATATTCCGAAATGCTCTGCCCCACATGGGGTAAAATAACAGTCCGTCTTATATACACATATTTAACGGCACTTATTGGAAATGAATATGGCTTGAAATTAATTTTCGAAAAACGTGTGTGCAGAAGTGTTGAAAAGAATTGAGTGGTGAGAAGCAAAAAAGAGAAAGGGGGCGGATGGGAGAGTGAAGAGGAGGAGGGGTGAAGAGGAGGGGGGGCAAGGAAAGAGGAGAACGGAGTATTGACTAATATAAATTAGGATGCACAGACACACACACACAGACACACACACAGACACACACACACATAGACACAAACACACACACACACAGACAGACACACACACACACACACACACACACACACACACACACAGAGACACAGGCACACACAGAATCACACAGTCACAGACAATCACACAGACACAGACAATCACACAGACACAGACAATCACACAGACACAGACAATCACACAGACACAGACAATCACACAGACAATCACACACACAGACAATCACACACCACACAGACAATCACACACCACACAGACAATCACACACACAGAGACAATCACACACACAGAGACAGACAAACACACACACAGACAATCACACAGACGATCACACAGGCAATCACACAGACAAACACACACACACAGACAATCACACACACAGAGACAAACACACACACAGACAATCACACACACAGAGACAAACACACACACAGAGACAAACACACACACAGACAATCACACAGACAATCACACAGACAATCACACACACAGACAATTACACACACACACAGACACACACACAGACACACACACACAGACACACAGACACAGACACACAGACACACACACACAGACACACACACAGACACACACACACACACACACACACACACACACACACACACTCATAAGGGATTATAATGATCTTGGAAAACGTCAAAGTATCACTTTCTATTAGAGAGAAACTGTTCGTTGACAATATCAAGTCTGTTGCTGTTAAGTACAGTTCAACTTCTTCTAAAATATGTAGGTTAAGTCCTTTAATTTCAACGTGCAGTACCGTAAGAGAATTGTCAATCAAACCTAAAATATGTTTATTTTCAGTTTGGCTGTGGAATTTTTGGTGGAATCTTCTTTAAATCTGGTAGGAAACTGGCATCCTGTTTGTGCTGTGTAAAAGGTACTACATGACCCACATATGATCTGATGAACTGATTTTAAAAATATATTTTGTTTACCATCAACCGAAGTATGTAAAATAGATTTAAGTCGTCTATGTGTTTGGAAACCGATGCGTACATTAGACTTCTTAAAGGCGTTAACCACTTACTCGCCAAAAGGGCCTGAATAAGTCAGAGAAGCATAATGGAGGGGTTTCCGAGTGGACGTTAAGGAGGGCTTTGGTTTATTGAATATCTGGTCCTGGATACTTTCTATGTCGGAACTAGTGGAACCATTCGTTAAACCTAGCAACCTCGATCTCTTTCACTGAAGAAAAGAAGACCCGCTTACACGAAGGGATGGCAGGAATCTGCATTAATTATTACACTGCCCGACGTGGATCTTCGGTAGCATTGTCTTCTCTTTCCGATTTTAACAGCAGGTATCATGAGTACATGGAACAAGTTTGTTTCCAAAAAAGGCAGACAGAGTAAATGTGCGCAAGAACTCAAACGAAATGCAGTAGCTCTTTAACGAACCGCCAGGGACCACAGGTCCCTCATACCAAAATACTCAGAGAACAACCTCCGAAACTGCGTAGCTGGGTTTCAGTTTCACTCTCCTTCTCGGAGCAGACATTTATACTTCAGTAAATATCTCAGAACATGTTTAAATTATTTCTAGCTAGACGCTGATGTCGAGCTGTCAATTGTTTTTAGGGGCCATTTCAAATTGAGATATATACTTCAGTGCCGAATTTTCCATTGTACGTCGACGTTAGACACATCTGCTGAGACATATATTAGTGGTGTTCCGACCCAGGGAGCAGCAGTCGCTTTGTATGCAAGGAGTCGAGTACGGAGTGTGGGAGAGGGGTCCGGAGAAGAGCCTGGAGGCGGAATCTGTGACATTTATCCGCCGAGGTGAGTACACAGAGCAATAAAGTTGCTTCATTGCGTCATATAGTGGCTGGGTCTCAGTGCGTGCCGTAAAGAAGTGCTGATATGCTTCGTCTGAGAGTCGTGACATCAGAGCAGCAGGCCTGTGTGTTGTGCGGGCGGCAGTGTGGCGATGGGTAGGGGTTGCCCGCTCCAGATGTTATGCAGTACAGTGTGTCCCTACACCTCAATGTTCTCGTGCACAACTTGTTGCGCGTTGAGGTGAGGATAGCAGACACCGTGGTTCAGGCTGTCTGTTGTCATGAAGGTTAGGCACTGGTCACCTACCATGGGTCGAACAACACTGCAGCAGATGTTCACGAGTGAGATAGATGGCAGCGCGCACGCACCACGCACAACTCACAGGTCGCCTGTCAGTGACCCTAAGTGGAAAGGGGGCTAGCACTGCATGTCACTTCTCCTTATCTGTGATGTCCCAGTAGGCAGCAACGGCAGGCAACGCCTATGGTTTGCATCGTGTTGGCTGTATCTCGCACTGAAGTCAGCAAGCAGTAGCAGACAGACCGTCATCGATCAGTTTGTCGTGGTTTCACTGAAACGCAATAGGCGGACATTCTCTCTGGTTCAGGCGACAGGGAAAGAATAGTGCCATGACGGAAATGTTTGAACTCCGAAAGCCCCGTTGTTTAAAGAGCCTAGCCTACGTCTGTGAAGCGGCGGATGTGGGAGCATGAGCCAATGTGCACTCGTTTATTGGTCTCGCTTTACCGTGGTGACTCAATAATTATTCTGGATTGCCAGATTGGGTTTTCCTGCAAGGTTTGACTATTGCAGTGGCGCTCTGGCGGTTGAAGTTACGGAGCGTTACTTCATACTGGACTGTTTTGTTGTACTGCGGAATTTGCTCTTTTGATTCCGTCGCTAGCTGTTTGTATGGCTATGTTCGCCTGGCACACTGTCTTCCCCCACATCGGCGGTACGCCGTGTTGATATTTCGAATGGCACATCAGCTACGTGCTGGCCTCCTTGGCTCTGAACTCGCCAGGTAAAATTTTAAAAATTTTAAGCTTTCGCACGGAATTTATTCTGGGCCGCAACAGTTGTATCCACACCCTGCTCGAAACTCCATGGCACCTCCTATCACATACTGACACTATAGCTGAAGTGTGGCCAAAACTGAGGTATGTGTCTCACACCATGAAATTTGCACATTTTATTACCAAAATGTTAAATGCTACCAAGGTCAAATGAAGGGCCCGCAGAACACGTCCTGACATTCCATAGAATAAGTTAAAAATTAAACACATGTTTATTTACTGTGTTAGTGCTGCTGTCACGAGTGCGTTGTCGCAAGATATTTTTATTACATACTTCGTGCTTGCGTGAAACAGGTGTAATTTAAATAATTCGCAGAGGTAAGAATTGGGTCGACTGTCAAGTACGAGAAGTTGAACAAGAAGGGCACTGTGTGCCCTTCGAAATTAGTCTCGAGAGTGGAGAAAACATTCAGAATGCACGCGGAGCTAATGCCAACAATGAAAGTGTCGCAAAAAAGCTACAGTTTTCTTTTGGGAAACCGATTTGTTACATCCGGGTGATATTAAATGTGTATATTACAATAACACAATTAAGTCGTCACATTAAGCAAATAATACTTTCCACGCTGGACTCAAAGATGTAATAAGGAGTATCAAACGTCCCCTTAGAAAAATTATGAATGTATGAAACATCCCCTTAGAAAAATTAAGAATGACTGCGCTGGTAAACTTCTATGGTACTTGATTTTCAAACAGCTGAGCAAAACTGAACGTACTCAGACATTTCTCTCTTTACTTAATCTGATCATCACTAAACTGACGCACAATATTTTTAGCGCAACGCAGTCTGACTTTCAATAATCCCTACAAAAGAATGGCCCTGACTAACAATAACCTATACCTATCATGAATCACTTACTTCACAAAAATGTTCGTTACTCGAACTACTGCAATACAGCGAGCGCCAATACGCCAGCTGCCAGCTAAATAAAAGATTCTAATTACTGAAGGCACTAACTACTGATAGGCATAGTTAGCAAATGAAAGATTTTGATAGAGAACAAACAATGTATTTACCTTATTACTGTTCAAAAGTCATAATATATATAATCAGTTCATGATATCCAGTGTTACAAATTTACTCTTTCTGGCGGACACACGTCCAGATCGTCCGCTCAAAACTCTGGCATCTCTCTCCCCACATCCACCACTGCTGGCGGCTCACCTCCAACTGCCCAACGCTACGTGCTGTTCACCTCCACCTCTTCAACACTACACAACAATGAGTTCAACCAGCTACAGACTGCACACAGCACAGTCAGTGATTTTCATACAGAGCGCTACGTGGCGTTACCAACCTAAAAACATAAACAGCCTACTTACAGGAGTGTTTCACCAACAGATATGCGATTTTCTATCATTTATCTCGTTTGTGAATAGCAATGAGAATTATTCAGCTCCACCTTCATGATAACTATCATTTATTGACGAAGATGATTGAGATTCATATTTGCACGAGAATCCTTTTCGCAGTAACGTCGGGATTGGTACAGCTATGACATACGACTGTTTTATCAGTGTAACCTCTCAATCAGTACGTGTCACTTGTACTGTATTTACAAGATACAGAAATTGTGTGCATAAGTACCCTATTCCCCCTCCCTGTTTTTCCTACCGCCTACCTTTCCAGTTGTTTCTTCTGCTACCATATCCAGGAGGCGTCTTACATGGCGACGCTGTTCTTCAATCTATGCTTTTCTATGGCTAAGGAAAAAACATTCTGGTGCTACTGGCAGCAACTTTTCACTCAATATTGTCTGATGGCCATTGAAAATGAAGATCAGTTCATTAATCAGTGACTGTTGCGCAATGTAATGTTAAGCGCAAATAACGTTGATTCACATTACCACCTGTGTACTTGAGCTCAATTACTTATTGAAGACTGATGAAACAGATAATCAACGAAATTTGTCACTAACCTACTTCTGCCAATAGTATGCAGCTCTAAAGATCCACCGAGCGAGGTGGCGCAGTGGTTAGCACACTGGACTCGCATTCGGGAGGACGATGGTTCAATCCCGTCTCCGGCCATCCTGATTTAGGTTTTCCGTGATTTACCTAAATCGTTTCAGGCAAATGCCGGGATGGTTCCTGTGAAAGGGCAGCGCCGCTTTCCTTCCCAATCCTTCCCTAACCCGAGCTTGCGCTCCGTCTCTAATGATCTCGTTGTCGATGGGACGTTAAACACTACCCACCACCACCACCACCACCACCATCTAAAGATCTGTGATTGAACCATATGACCAAAATTAGAGACTAAGACACGCGACACATAAATGTTTTGCCTGATTTCTTAATGAGACACTAACTTTAAAATTTAAGAGTCCTGTTTAGCTTTCAAGTTACACCCTTTTCTTGTGAATAGCTCATGCAGATAATAACATTAATTAAAAAAGTGTTAGAAACATTGATCACACACGCAGGGAAGTTATGTAATTCAATTTTTACAAGACGCTAATACCATAAAAGACCTGGAAATAAAAGCTTGTCGTACACTTGAGCAATAGATTAAAGGACCATCGAATGCAAGGCTTCGAGAAAAAGCCATTAACTCGTACATTATGAAAAACTGACTCTGCACGGATAAGACTGACTCACAATACTGATTTTAAAGTCTGTTTGAACAAGAGTAATAAGATGAAACTTTCTGTGGATGTCATAGCGTAACTTGAAGTTTGTAGTACCTCTTGCCAAATGCTGGTGATAGGTGACCCTTATATCTTGATAACTCCCCACTTTCAGCGTGTCTTCGCAGCAAAATGGCTGCATGCTAAAAGTAAGAAGATAAGAGAGAGTAACAGATAACATAAATTTTAAAGTGTAGGGGAGATCTTGATCGTAAAGGAATCATTATAGGAGGAATGTATATATAGTTAGAATGCCTAGCATTGCAGCGCTTCACTTTAAGATAAAAATGCGCATACAGTATCTCCCGTGTCACTGGCTGTCACTTTTGCTGCGTTCCTTCCATAGCGCAGTAAATAAAGATGTGTCTTAATACAACACAAAATTTTACCATTTTCGGTCATATTAGCTTGTATACAAAAAACACGCCTTACATGAAGTGTCCTAAGACGCTTGTTAATTTGATGTTATACATTGTGTAAATATTCTGATATTTTTATAAATCTTAAATTAGTAGTCGGTAACGTTTTAAGTAAATAAAACCAAAAAAAATTATAGATTTAACTTACTATTAATGTGCAGTGTGTGATAACACCGATCATTTATTTCGTCTGTACTATGTCATTAACTTAGAACGATAGTTAAATATATACCCAAGCACTGTGCACGGATGTCAAATTTACGTAATTAATCATGTTATCCAGCGTGTCTGAGCTCATTGCTGATAACTTGGAATCTTAAGTTTACCTGTTTCTGTTAGTCCTCAGTACGTATTTGTGTGGATTTTCCTCTTCTCGTTGCCCACGCCAGCATAACGCAGCCGGCAGTCACTAAGCACCTTCAGGCCAGCTCAGTACAATAGGCAGCGCTTAAGCGTCCGGGGCTCGACGTTCCCATTTCCATGCATACACCAGCAGATAACTTTTCCTAAGCCTTTCCTACATGGAAATCGCTTTACTCGCCATGCTAAGCTGCTCCTAGCTGGGCAGGCTGATCACAGCTGATGCTGTGATAACATCTGTATACATCTCGCCGTCCAGGAATTTCACAACGCGCTCAAAGCGAAAGCAAGTTTTCTCTCTTGTAAATCCTCTCTTAGCCCAAACTTCACGACAGAACGCTGCGACACTGTTCACCACTTAGATTTAAAACATGGGGAAACTTCCCCTTACTTAACACAGTTGCAGGTGCAATACTGTCATCTTACTTCTTGGTGCAAAACTGTCTTTTTGCAAGTTTTAACTGAGTGAAAGATCCCATTAATAATTTAACAAGTTCATGATTGGCTGTGAAGTACGCTGATTCTAGAAAAAACAAGTAAGCAGAACACGGAAGCCGTATAACTGCTGTACGGGAGCACTTAATTGACAGTTAAAAGCATTTCACAACCTTACGCACCTACACACAAAATTGAATTTAAAATTCCTGCACGTGGGATTCCTATTTCATACCACACTTCCATAACACACGGGCACATGACTCGAATCGGGACTGCACAGAGTGTTGACATGTGAAGGGCTTATTTCAATAGTGGTACAATCCATTTTTGTTCATTGTGAGATACAGAGACCTAAAGTTAATGATCACTGAAAAATCTGCAGTTGAGATACCAGAAATATCCCAGCATATGGCTTCTTGCTAGAGATGAGCCTTTCTTTTTGTTTATTTGGATCATTAATTGCAGAAGCATTATAGGCAGAAAAGTGGAGGTAATGTACTTCTACCACTAGTGAAATAAGCCCTTCATGTAATGGCTTCCACGCTGGAAGAGTGGCCTGCTTGTGCCGTGGAACGACGCACACCGTCCCTCCTTACTATTACCGAAGAAACGAATCCGCCCTCGCTGAGAATGACTTGCCCAGGTGAAGCCGTCAGTGAGCCAATGTTGCAGCGCGGAACGGCTGTGATGAAACTAATACGCTGCTAGCGCACGTACTTCATTCTGCCTGGACTAAGCTGTCGGTGTGTAACAGGTTACAGGTTGTAAATCCAACATTGTCTATTGCAGTGACAAGGTAGTGTAGCGTAGGATTTGAGTGGAGTGGGGTTCGGGCTACGGGTTGTGCAGGGGTTGGCTCAATTAACTAATAATTTAATAAACATAAAATCGGCTTGACAACAGATCAGTTACAATTAAACAGAAGTTAATTTGCAGCCCTAATACTTCTACAAAACAGTGGCAAGCATAATAATGGTTACAAGATATGGCCCTTAAGAAGAAAACACAATAATAAAGATTCTGCAATTAGCTACAGGATACTAAGACAACTCTTGAATTTAATAAAATCACCCACATAGCACATAGACAGGGCTGTAAAACAATCGTAGCCTTTCCGTACACTATCCTAAGTAAGCGCCGAATACGGAAGTTTTCCTAATACAATTGGTCAGCTAAGATTGTACCCACGTTAACTATACGTTAGCTGTTTTGCATACCTATAAGGCGTTACCTCATTACGATCGCTTTGTTTGTGTATTCCTTCAGTGTCTTACTAGATTCACCTAGAAACCGGAAGCCGTGAACCGTCTAGAAAATAAGTGAGGGTACATAAAGGGCCGGGTAAGCTACGGAACATTTTTGTTCTACACAGTTATCCTCCTCTCTGTTACTTAAAAATAAATGGTATACATAACAAAATTGAAAATGTCGATGTTTAATTCAGGTTTTATTCGGAAATGGTTGATTTTCAATGTGGAATAGAGGGATGGTGTGGTAAAAATAAAGAAAATACAGCTTTATTATATAGCGACAGAAAACAATTTCTTGAAAAAAGATAAAAAAAAACGCAAAACAAAAAAATTTTAAATATTGGCTCAATATTTCACCGAGCTTATATAAAACACGTTTCTGATGTTCATAAATAACTTTCACACTTATCAATAAGAAGAGGAAGCTCTTACCTTTGGTCATGATAAGAAAGTTCTATCGAATACAAAATGACATTAGTAATTGTACAGATTTTTTATATTTGTGCACGTTGACTCTGCTCGGATCAAAAATAATTTCTTTGGTTGTATAAAACTGTAGAAATAACGCTTTCAACTAATTTTTATTACTTATAACATGGAATTTATATGTTGAAGGTTATAAAATACACAATGGACTAATACTGAAGGACGTGCAGTTCTAATTATGTGCAAAACAAACAAAGAAAAAACGATAGGTAGTCGCCGGCTCCCAATCTCTCTCTCACATATTCAGTTGTGTTCCTCTGCTTACCACAGCTACCAGAACTCCCCACAATCCTACCATTCACTGCGTCACTTATGTACTGTACCAAACCTCTCCAACCATATCTATGGCAGAGCGCAATTCTACACACAGCCAATCATTGGTCTACGGCTACTCCCATCATCCAGCAGCCACTGCAACAAGCCCCTGTCAACTATCTATAGGACTGCCTATGTACATACCTCAAAAGCTCTTCTGTATAAGAAAACATACACTGAAGAGCCAAAGAAACTGCTACACCTGCCTAATATCGTGTAGGGCCCCCACGAGCACGCGGAAGTGTTGCAACGAGACATGGCATGGACTCGACTAATGTCTGAAGTAGTGCTGGAGGGAACTGATATCATGAATCCTGAACGTCTGTCCATGAATCCGTAAAAGTACTAGGGGAGGGGGTGGAGATCTCTTCTGAACAGCACGTTGAAAAGCATCCCAGATATGCTCAATAACATTGATGTGTGGGGAGCCTGGTGGTCAGCTCAAGTGTTTAATATCGGAAGAGTGCTCCTGGAGCCGCTCTGTAGCAATTCTGCATTGTCCTGCTGTAATTTCACAAGTCCTTCGGAATGCGCAATGGAGATGGATGGATGCAGATGATCAGACAGGATGCTTACGTACGTGTCACCCGTCAGAGACGTACCAGGGGTCCCAGATCGCTCAAACTGCATACGCCCCACACCATTACAGAACCTCTACCAGCTTGAATAGTCCCCTGCTGATATGCAGGGTCCATGGATTCGTCAGATTGTCTCCATACCCGTACACGTCCATCCGCTCGATACAATTTGAAACGAGACTCGTCCGACCAGCATGTTTCCAGTCATCAACAGTCCAATGTCGGTGTTGGCGGGCCCAGGAGACGCGTAAAGCTTTGTGTCGTGCAATCATCGAGGATACACTAGTGGGCCTTTGTCTCGGAAAGCCCATACCGATGATGTTCAAACGTGTGTGAAAACTTATGGGACTTAACTGCTAAGGACATCAGTACCTAAGCTTACACACTACTTAAATTATCCTAAGGACAAACACACACATCCATGCTCGAGGGAGGACTCGAACCTCCGCCGGGACCAGCCGCACAGTCCATGACTGCAGCGCCTGAGACCGCTCGGCGAATTCCGCGCGGCATACCGATGATGTTTTGTTTAATCGTTCCCACGCTGACACTCGTTAGTGGCCCAGCATTGAAATTTGCAGCAATCTGCGGAAGGGATGCACTTCTGTCACGTTGAACGATTCTCATCACTCGTCGTTGGTCTCGTTCTTTGCAGGATCTTTTGCCGGCCGCAGCGATTTACCGGGTTCCTAATATTTACGGTACACTTGTGACCGCCCCATCAGCTGAGTGGTCAGTGCGACGGATTGCCGTCCGAAGGGCCCGGGTTCGATTCCCGGCTGGGTCGGAGATTTTCTCCGCTCAGGGGCTGGGTGTTGTGCTGTTTCCATCATCATCTCATCCCCATCCGGCGCGCAGGTTGCCCAATCATCATTTCATCCCCATCCGGCGCGCAGGTCGCCCAATGTGGCGTCGAATGCGATAAGACCTGCACCAAGGCGGCCGGACTTGCCCGCAAGGGACCTCTCGGCCAACGACGCCAGACGCTTATTTCATTTCACGGTACACTTGTGTAATGGTCATAAGGAAAAATTCCCACTTCATCACTACCTCGGAGACTATGTCGCATCGGTCGTGCGCCAACTATAAAACCAATTGCAAACTCACTTAAATCTTGATAACCTGCTGCCGCGCGGAATTAGCCGTGCGGTCTAAGCCGCTGCAGTCATGGACTCTGCGGCTGGTCCCGGCGGAGGTTCGAGTCCTCCCTCGGGCATGGATGTGTGTGTTTGTCCTTAGGGTAATTTAGGTTAAGTAGTGTGTAAGCTTAGGGACTGATGACCTCAGAAGTTAAGTCCATACGATTTCACACACATTTTGATAACCTGCTATTCTAGCAGCAGTAACCGATCTAACAACTGCGCCAGACACTTGTTGTCGTATGTAGGGGTTGCCGACCGCAGCGCCGTATTCTGCCTGCTTACATACCTCTGTATTTGAATACCCACGCCTATACCAGTTTGTGTGTGTGTGTGTGTGTGTGTGTGTGTGTGTGTGTGTGAGTGCGTGTGTGTGTGAATTCCTAAGGGACCAAACTGCTGAGGTCATCGATCCCTACACACTACTTAAACTAACTTACGTGAAGGACAACCCACACAGCCATGCCCGAGAGAGGACTCGAATCTCTGGGGGGGGGGGGGGGGGGGGGCGGGGGGGGGGAGCGTGGAAACCGTTACATGGCGACTCAGACCACGTGGCGACTCCACGCGGCTATACTAGTTCTTTGGTGCTTCAGTGTATAAATGAATCACTTTCACACAGCAAAATAATATCGTAACTTTCTTTCTACATATGGCATAAACTAACCAGACACGCCCACAGTGTAATAAAAATAAGATCACCTCCTTTACAATAAAAATACAAATCAGTCACTCCTACGTCATGTAACGAACTAATTACATTTGGCCCCGCGTATTTAGACAACATACTCGCATATCCAACGTACTATCACACAACAAGCAAAACATATCGCACTATAACCACGGACTTCGCGTGAGTAATATTACTTGTGAACCAATACACTTAATGCACTCAATGTGCTCTATACAGTACACTGTATCGGATCACTTAACTCCGAAGATGCAGCTATAGCAAGTAGACAGCATGCTCCTCTTGAAATGCAGAAGCCCCTTTCTTCACCTACACTGGAATCGCCTTTCTGTGTCTCGGGAAAAAGACAGGAGCCGCTTGTTGGTGTTCATACAGCAGTTACACCCCTCGCTGACCATTAGTGACGTCCCCGTAGACACCTCCTTTGTGTTGCAGCTTGGGGAACGCTTCTCGTTGTTGGCTGCGCGTCAGCTGACCTCCAATCGTCGGTCCTTGATCCACCTCGGCCGCAACAGTACTCGAGGCAGTCACGTGAGCGTGCGGCCCGCCCTCTGACGGTGCAGCGCGACACGCTACCAGGCATGATTATCTGCCAGTGGACAGGACAATCGTTCACCGAGACAGGTACAGGACTGGTATTGATTTGTTTAAAATTACTGGAATTTCAGCAGGTAGAAGAAAAGCCTTATAATAAAAAGTGAATACTTCTCATTGATATCTAAGAACGAGATAAATGGTGAATACTCGTTTTTCTGTCGGTGAATCCTTCCTCATTAGTGCTGTAATAGAGTCCGACATGGGAAAATCCTTGATCCGTCCCATTATTTGCTATGCCAGTGTTGCCTGGAACTCTGCCCCCTCCTAAATTCTGTAAAGCCCTCCAAATGCTTGAACTCCATGCGCTCTGCCTCGCAGGAAAAATGGAAAAAAAAATCCGACATGCTACGTATTATTTGATCAATAGGTGCGATTTAACCATGTTATTTTAATACATTCTTTAAATATCACCCATTAAAATGTCATCTTTATGGTAATGAATAATTTTCATAGCTCTTGTGAGAAAATGACTTCTGAACTAAACTTATTTTTTGTATCTGCACAGTGCGTGCAACGCTGTGAAACCGTTACTGTCAGCACAAATGTAACTGTACTAGTCAAAGTGTGTCGACAACAAAGCTGGGGAGCTGAACCCTGACAGAGAGAACGATACTCGATGTGTGAGTCAATGTACAGAGGAGCACGGAGTCAGAACACCGCTTAGAGACGAGCACAGAGATAAAAACAATGTGCGACAAGCACAAATGACTGAACACTAGCATGTGGAAACAGAGGACGCCATGCATCCAGATCTTCCCGGGTTCGATTCCCGGCGGGGTCAGGGATTTTCTCTGCCTCGTGATGGCTGGGTGTTGTGTGATGTCCTTAGGTTTAAGCAGTTCTAAGTTCTAGGGGACTGATGACCATAGATGTTAAGTCCCATAGTGCTCAAAGCCATTTTTTGCATCCAGATCCGAGATTGTTGAAATCAGGGTAAGAACCGTTGGGACATGATCTATCGCTGCCAACAGGTAACCACCTGGGTCAAAGGTTCTGCCCATACAATGCTACACTCACTCTGTCTGTGACAGCTTATCTCCCATGAGATCCAGTCCAGCTCATCTGTGTCCATATCATTACCGACTGGTGACGATACTTCATTAATATTACACATAATGAAAGTCATAGCAGCGATTACTGGGAAAGAGAGCCCACCCCTGCAGTTGGTGAGCACTCTTAACAGATAGCTCAGAACAAGGTTCAAATGGTTCAAATGGCTCTAGGCACTATGGGACTTAACAGCTGAGGTCATCAGTCCCCTAAAATTAGAACTGCTTAAACCTGACTAACCAAAGGACATCACACACAACCATGCCCGAGGCAGGATTCGAACCTGCGACCTTGGCAGTCGCGTGGTTCTGGACTGAAACGCCTAGTACCGCTCGGCCACTGCGGCCGGCTCAGAACAAGGCCCGAATAAGGAAACCAGCAGTTTGTGACGTGAAGAATAGGAAATTTACGCAATACAACAAAACATGAAACCTCTTACTACCATAAATTATAACCAGGGTCTTCTTTTCAAATGGTTCAAATGGCTCTCAGCACTATTTGAGTTAACTTCTGAGGTCATCAGTCCCCTAGAACTTAGAACTACTTAAACCTAACTAACTTAAGGACATCACACACATTCATGCCCGAGGTAGGATTCGAACCTGCGACCGTTGCGGTCGCACGGTTCCAGACTGTAGCGCCTAGAACCGCTAGGCCACCCCGACCGGCTCTTCTTTTCCACTTGTGAATAATTATGTAGCACCACTGAAAGCGTCTTCAGTGTATAAGCAATGGGCTGCTCGGTGCCACCTATTCTAATGTCACAGAACTGCACCTATGCCATTCTGGGACGTGTTGATGACTGGGGATAGCGGTTTAACCAGCGTAAAGGAAGCCAAGAGGGGAGCGGAACAAAACACTGCACGAGGGACTTAAAAGACTGTTGACAGGCCACAGACTATGCAAATGTGGAGTCCTTTTGGCGAATCTGATAGAGGGAATAGTAGACATACATGGCCTGGGAGATGAACTTGACATAATAAGTACTGCCTAAAAAGCACTGGCGGTGTTAAGTTGAAAATGAGTCTGACCTACTTGTCCATACGGATCTATCTACATCTACATCCGTACTCCGCAAGCCATCTGACGATGTGTGGCGGAGGGTTCCTTGGATACCTTTATCGGTTCTCTCTTCTATTCCAGTCTCGTATTGTTCGCGGAAAGAAAGATTGTCGGTATGCCTCTGTATGGGCTCTAATCTCTCTGATTTTATCCTCGTGGTCTCTTCGCGAGATATTCGTAGGAGGGAGCAATATACTGCTTGACTCCTCGGTGAAGGTATGTTCTCGAAACTTCAACGAAAGCCCGTAACGAGCTACTGAGCGTCTCTCTTGCAGAGTCATCCACTGGAGTTTATCTACCATCTCCGTAACGTTTTCGCGATTACTAAATGATTCTGCAATGAAGCGGGCTGCTCTTCGTTGGACCTTCTCTATCTCTTCTATCAACCCTATCTGGTACGGATCCCACACCGGTAAACAGTATTGAAGCAGTGGGCGAACAAGTGACCTGTAATCTACTTCCTTTGTTTTCGGACTGCATTTCCTTAGGATTCTTCCAATGAATCTCAGTCTGGCATCTGCTTTACCGACGATTAATTTTATATGATAATTCCATTTTAAATCACTCCTAATGCCTACTCCCAGATAATTTATGGAATTAACTGCTTCGTTGCTGACCTGCTATATTGTAGCTAAATAATAAAGGATCTTTCTTTCTACGTATTCGCAGCACATTACACTTGTTTACATTGAGATTCAATTGCCATTCCCTGCATCATGCGCCAATTCGTTGCAGATCCTACTGCATTTCAGTACAATTTTCCATTGTTACAACCTCTCGATGTACTACAGCATCATCTGCAAAAAGCCTGAATGAAATTCCAATGTTATCCACAAGGTCATTTATATATATTGTGAATAGCAACGGTCCTACGATAGTGCACTGCGGCACACCTGAAATCACTCTTACTTCGGAAGACTTCTCTCCATTGAGAATGACATGCCGCGTTCCAATCACAAAATTGGTCTGATAGTCCATATGCTCTTACTTTGTTCATTAAACGACTGTGGGGAACTGTATCAAACGCCTTGCGGAAGTCAAGAAACACGGCATCTATCTGGCAACCCGTGTCTATGGCCCTCTGAGTCTCGTGGACGAATCGCGCAGCTGGGTTTCACACGATCGTCTTTTTCGAAACCCATGCTGATTCCTACAGAGTAGATTTCTAGTCTCCAGAAAAATCATTATACTCGAACATAATACGTGTTCCAAAATTCTACAACTGATCGACGTTAGAGATATAGGTCTATAGTTCTGCACATCTGTTCGTCGTCCCTTCTTGAAAACGGGGATGACCTGTGCCGTTTTCCAATCCTTTGGAACGCTACGCTCTTCTAGATACCTACGTTACACCGCTGCAAGAAGGGGGAAAGTTCATTCGCGTATTCTGTGTAAAATCGAACTGGTATCCCATCAGGTCCAGCGGCCTTTCGTCTTTAGCTAAGCATGAAGTGAATACTGAACTTTTGGGGAAAAACTACATTTTTCCGGTTTACAATGAAGGCGGTTCTGCACAAGTCATCGGTAAGCCTTCTGCAGATTTCGTGAGTACTCTTCTCACCTGGAGATGGAACACTAGAGGTCATTGTGGTAGCTGATGTAACAAGAAATGTCCTGAACCAACTGCTCCAAATATAACTTTTAAATTACTGGCACAGACGAAACTCCAGTGTGCAAGAAACTGAACTGGTAGATCCTAAAATGGATCTTGAGCACCAAGAAGCTCCAAGAAGCGGCGCCCTGTGGCTACTACAGGTACATGTTTTCAAGCAAGTCAGTGTTGGAAAAACACTGGCCCCTGACAACTTCACCAACAACTCCTCCGGCCACAGAATAGGATAAGAGTTGGAGCACATTGTGCTTCGACTATCTGTTTAAAACTGCTGCAAAGGCACATGGCGCCGTCTGACATCCGAAACACCACCAAAGGGAATGAGGTGAGGTAGATAAGATTTGGGTGTTGCTGACGGCTTAATGCAGATGTGTGCCACGAAATTTTCTGCCCATCCATGGTATTCTCAAAGTGCTCGTAGTACCACCTCAGTATAGCGTCTAAATCTTGAAACACTAAATGTACGTACTTTGTCCACTATATGGAGTGAAAAAAAGAAAATGGAGTCAAAAACTACATTGAGTCAATATTAGAAAATGCGTCCAACTAAAAAATGTTTTCCGCCAAGTATGATTTAACCACTTATATAATAAAGTGCTGTTCTGCACTGTTGTAACGTGCTGAGACGGGGAATTGCCCACTCATAGGAATAAATTGTTTATTATAAAACACAGTGGAGAGACAGTTGCAGTGCAGCGCATCCCATATTGACCATCGCTCCCATACCTACTTGAAATTTTCTCGCTCTTCTATGACCAACGATAGCAGAATACGCTGTGTGGCCTCTCACTGACGGTCTGCAGCTCGCTGTCAGAAAGGGGTGCCGAATGGCCTATTCTTTGGTATACCCCACAAATCGTGCCTACATATGGGCAGCACTGTTTGAAATGTACCACATGACAATAGGGGCAGGGATTGTGCATTGATAGCATAAACAGGTGTGGAGAGAGAGCGATTCTGAGATCCAGAAAAATATCGCACTTGGGACCACGGCTTCTTGTACCAGTTGGCCTTGACTGCGTCGAAGGCTAGAGGCGACGTGCCATCATAGCAGTCGAACCGTCAAAAACGTCATCACACGTTAGGTCAGCGGAAGGCACAAAGCAATGGGGGCTGTTTGCCGCACGCAAATAACTTTGCCACCTGCGAATTCTCGAAAGTACATCACTTTCCGCCACTGTAAGTTTATGGGAATCAGCAATCTGGGCTACGTCAGCTAAGGAAGGATCCTAAAGAGCCAATGCTCTAGCTTGAACCTCGGGATCAGGTGCTAAATGCGGCGATCATGTCCCTAATAAGCGACTCTGCATACGAGGTAGTATATTGGGAACACGTAGGCAGTTGCTTGTGGTAATGGTTACACTGCAACGGTGCTGTCACCACATGGGCTTGACGACAATACTGCATTAGCAACTAACAGTACCTCAAAGTTAAGTTTCTCCTGCTCGGTGGTGGCTTCAAATTTTGCACGATTTTGTACGACTCCACACTTCTGGGCAATGCCGGCCGAAGTGGCCGTGCGGTTAAAGGCGCTGCAGTCTGGAACCGCAAGACCGCTACGGTCGCAGGTTCGAATCCTGCCTCGGGCATGGATGTTTGTGATGTCCTTAGGTTAGTTAGGTTTAACTAGTTCTAAGTTCTAGGGGACTAATGACCTCAGAAGTTAAGTCCCATAGTGCTCAGAGCCATTTGAACCATTTTTGAACTTCTGGGCAATAAAAAGGTGGCTCCATCAACTGTATAGACGAAACTCCTTACCCGGCAGTGCAGCAAGATACGGCGCAGGTAATTTTCCCAACTTTCCTCAGACTCGTCAAAGCCGGTGAATGGCGTAGGGAGCGGAAGGGGAAAAGCACGGCGTGAGTACGGAGCAATTCCACATTCTGTTTGAGCAGTTCCTGCATCTGCTCGTGCTGCAGCTTTTGTTGCTGCTCCTGGAGGCACAACTGTTCCTGCCAGCGTGGCTAAAATTACGGGTCCATGGTGGACGCAAATTGACATCACACGTTTAGTAACGTCCCACAACACCACTTGGGTGTATCTGCGCAGGACGTGACAACACCATGAAACCGTCAGTGTCTACTCGATTGTAGCTACACTAGCCAACGGTGGACAGACAACAAAGCCGGGAGGGCTGAAACACGGAAGAGGGAAGGAAATTCGACTTGCGAGTCAATGTACGAGGGAGCTGAGAGTCCAAAGCCCGCACAGAGATGAACACGAGGATCAATAACAAAACTCGACCAGTGCAGACGACTGAACTCTAGCACGCGGAAACAGGTCACTGCCTGAGGCGGAAACCACGTCTGAGGTAGTAGAAATCAGCGTAAGAACTGACGGGCCATGGCTCATCGCCATCGACAGCTAAACAAACACCTGTGTCAACGGTTCTGTCCAAACAATGGCTCGCGCACGCCGTCTGTGACAGCATTCTACACTGTTCATCCGAGAGGATACTGCCAGCTCATTTGCGTCCATATCGTTATCCGATGTTGGGGATTTACTTTGGCCTCATCAGCTCCATTATTGCTTATAGACGAACGGAAGCCTAAAAGATATATTTTCCTTGGCTACATGAGCGCGTTGTAAGCGAATTAAGCCAGTTTTCATTTCGTAAATAGCCGTAAGTATAGACATAAAATTTGAGCTTTTGACTAGAGACGAAGAGAAGTTTTTGATTTGGAACGCGTATGAAAAATGAGGAACGTACAGCAGTGAAGTGGTTGTGAATACAGTGACGTCATCATCATAGATAAATTACATCTGTGATGAGACTGAGTTTTTAGGTAGCAGATCTTTGATTTTTAATTGCGACGTTCTCCGCACTGCAAACAGATAAAAGGGAAATTTCTGTCTTCCATAGCGCGTTCATCAATACGCTGTCCGAAAAACGAACAGACTGCGTTCTGGTATTTGCGGAGCTTCAGTTTGGCTTTCACAGCCTTTCATCGGGAGATGCGGCCCACATCGACAGCAAAAGGAGATAGGACGTCAAACACTGAGATACGTGAAAACCTGCGGCATCATGTATAACATTTTAATTTGTTAGTTCTTTGCCACTAACTCTATTCGCGTAACATTTCATAGAGAGTAGCAACATACAACACTGAAAGTACCTAAAAAATATAGTTGTACGACACATAGTTTGGGAGATATGGGGTCATAAACATTGAGATGCGTGAGAAATTGCCATATCATACATGACGTTTACAACTTCCTTACGACCACCACTATTCACAAAACATTTCTGAGACAGTAATTACATATACCACTGGACGCACCTGCAACGTTATATCCTTCTACACCACATAGTTCGGGAGATACGACGTCATAAACATTGAGCTGCGTGAAAATGAAACTACAGGGTGAAATTTGCTGGAAATACAGGTGAAATATGTGTACAGATACATGTGAGTACGTTAAATATGAAATAAATATGACTTCTGTGGACATGAAAAACCTTTCCCGCCGGAGGTTCGAGTCCTCCCTTGGGCATGGCTGTGTGTTGTCCTTAGCGTAAGTTAATTTAAGTTGCTTAAAGTAGTGTGCAAGTCTAAGGACCGATGACCTCAGCAATTTGGTCCCTTAGGAATTCACACACATTTGATAATTTTTTGACAGAAGAAATTCACAAGTGAAAAGCTCATCCTAGAACTTAGAACTAACCTAAGGACATCGCACACACCCATGCCCGAGGCAGGATTCGAAATTGCGACCGTAGCGGTCGTGAAATATTAAGATAAGTTTCTAAAAAATGGTTCAAATGGCTCTGAACACTATGGGACTTAACATCTGAGGTCATGTCTCCTAGAATTTAGAACTACTTAAACCTAACTAACCTAAGGACATCACACACATCCATGCCCGAGACAGGATTCGAACCTGCGGTCGTAGCGGTCGCGCGGTTCCAGACTGAAGCTCCTAGAACCACTCGGCCACACCAGCCGGCGTAAGTTTATATATTATTAGACTGCCCTATAGTACCGCTGGATAATTTTTTTCAGTCGATGACGATATATGAAGAACGCCAATTGTCACAGAGGAAGACTTTTGGAGGTCGTTCAGAGAACAAAAAGTTAGATCGATGTGGAAGAAAACAACGTAGCTAACAAAGAAACCAGCATTCCAGTTCCTGTTCCCATTAAATAAGAAATGATGATCATTATGAAAAGTACGGGGAGCTATTTAGATACGCACTGAAATGGCAAAATAGAAAACGAAACGTGGATGCCTCGAACAATTTGCCGATAAACTTTAAAATTGCGTAAAGGCTTTCAATAATAACACTCACAAGAGTAAATTTTGGCTGAGATTCGACGTACTGCATAGTAAAAAGAAAAAAAAAAACAAAAAACATCGAGATCGAGAAGACACTTGCTTTTTTCATATGGAATGCTTAGGACATAGTTCTTTTAACAACACAGTAATTTCCTAGAACACTTTATTAAATGTACCCATTCAGGTTTTTGTAAGATAAATCGAGAATATTTCATTCTCATTGATACGAACTCATCTTCATGTAGCTCTCACCTAAAATAACATAAACACACACACAGCGACGTTGTGTCCCACACACAGAGGAAAAAAAAACCCCAACTAGATCCTTTAGAAGAAACAGCAAGTTTCATATCTGACATAACATTCTGGCAGTATTTTGAATGTACTGACTGACCCAAACAAAACACAAAGAAATCATCAGATATTTGCTTGGGGTTATTATGTTTGGTGAACAGTGCAGTGGAGTATCTGGGACCAGTCTTTAAAAATAACTTCAGTAAAATGTAAATGACACTCACATCTCCCCAAGAAGTAGCATCCATCATAAAACCTTTAAAATCTAAGTATTCCAGTGGATATGATAACATATCAACAATCAAAGAGTGCTCAAACAAGCTGAGTTCTATATTAACTTATTTGTATAATCAATCTCTTATCAGTGAACATTTCCAGACTGGCTTACAAGAAGAGGGATAAAGAGATACCATCAAACTATCGAGCAATTTTTTTGCCAGCTTTCTCAAAAATATTTGAAAAGGTTGTATTCAAGCATCTCCTGAAACATATGACTGCAAATAACGTATTGTCCAACTCACAGTTTGGATTTCTGAACGGTTCTGACACAGAGAAAGCTATTTACACTTACAGTGAGAATGTACTTAATTCGTTAGATAATAAATTAGAGGCTACTGGCATTTTCTGTGACCTGTCAAAAGCCTTTGAGTGTGTGAACCACAGCATTCTCTTCAGTAAATTAGAATATTATGGTGTCACTGGCAATGCTGCGAAATGGTTTGAGTCAAATCTATCTAACAGGAAACAAAAGGTGTCGTCGTGAAATACCTGTGCAGTAACCAGTCAGTCTGCAGCTGACTGGGAATTAATTACATGTGGTGTTCCTCAAGGTTCCATCTTGGGTCCATTGCTTTTCTTGTGTACATTAATGACCTCTCATCTGTTACATTCCCAGATGCTAAGTCTGTTTTGTTTGCAGATGATACAAACATTGCAATAAGTAGCAAGTCAAGTACAGATTTAGAAATAACTGCTAATCAAATTTTCACTGACATTAATATGTGGTTTAAAGCTAATTCACTGTCATTAAACTTTGAGAAGACCCACTATATGCAGTCCAGAACCTGTAAGAGATTTCCTTTCAGCATGAGTATAACATATGAAGAGATGCAGATCGAAGAGGGAAGGGCATACCACAGAATTGCTTCAGCGCCTAAACATGTCTGTGTTTGCCATGAGAATGATGTCAGATGTAGGAGATATAAATATAAAATAACTTGTGTACTTTGCTTCCTTTCATTCTATTATGTCATATGGGATCATATTCTGGGGCAACTCATAAAACCGAGCAAAAGTTTTTAGGGTGCAAAAGCGTGTGATAAGAATCATTTGTGGTGTAAATACAAGAACATCTTGTAGAAACCTGTTCAAGGAACTTTGTATTCTGACCACTTCTTCTCAGTATATTTATTCCTTAATGAAAATCGTTGTATGTAATACATCTCTATTTCCAACCAATAGCTCAATACATGTCATCAATACTAGCAATAAGAGCAATCTCTATAAAGACCTAAAATCACTTACCTTGGTAAAAAAGGGATCCAATATTCAGGAACACACATTTTCAATAAATTGCCAGCAACCATTAAAAACTTGGTTTCAGATAAAGCATGGTTTAAATAGAGTTTGAAAGACTTTTTGATAGGCAACTCCTTCTACTCCATAGATGAATATCTTAACAGAGACTGTTAAGCCAGCTTAAGCAAAGAATTTGAGATTTCAGTTTTGACAATGCTTGGTCACAACAGTCAAGATTAGGTATTTCGTGTATGATAAATTTATTAATAGTGCATAACAGCGTTTCATTCTGATAGTGTGTTAATTCTGTAAATATTAGCTGTTCCAGTTTACTGCATTGTATTTACGTATTTCGACTATCTCCTGACAAATGATCAGGGTAGTAAGTATTATATTCAAATGTTTTAAGTTATACTTTCTGCCATGTTTTACACCCATGAGAATCATCTTATTTTTTGAGTCTATGGAACGAAAACTGAATCTAATCTAAAAGTAGTATTGTTTTCAAACGTTCTAAATGTGTATTTTTTGTTTGACTTTTTTATTCTGCTGTATATCTAGGAAATGTGACGTCATGGAGAAAAATTGATTTTACCAATATATTCAGCACCCTAAAATTAGATAAATCCACCCATTAACAAACCAGATGCAGAGAAAAAGTTTAAATTTGTTAACTAGCGTAACTTTCCATCCGATTTATATTTAGACGTGAAACACGCAATGGTGTCTGCAAATAGGACGGTATTTGTCTGATGACCATCCAGCTGAAGAGTGCCACAGTGTCCTAAATTGCTTCCATATCTTTTGGTGACTCTCCATCTCACCGTCAATAATAATGTTGCTTGTTGAGCTTTCTAATAGTAAAGGCAGTTGCACGTAGAATGAAAATGTATTTTCTTTAGTAGGAGTGACTACAGTGCAAAATCAGATCTTCTTGAACGCCATGAAATTAAAAACAGTTGGTTTCTCCCAATTCCAAGGATTTTATCGGCCTAGTTGATGCGTTGATTAAGACACTGGGATTCCGTTTGCACAGATCAGCTAACCAGATTTTGATTTTTCCTAGTTTTCCTAAATCAGCTAAGGGAAATGCTACGACGATCTCTTTCATAAAAACACGTCATTTCCTTCTCGCAATGAGATCCTTTGCTCAGTGTCTAATGACCTCATGTTCTGTGGGACGTTAAACCCTAATCTTTCTTCCATGGCTTTTGAAATGATATTCGCGATCAGGTAGAGCTGGATCATTTCGGATACTATGGCGCGTTCCTACGGCAATTTTCTATGTTCCGAATATTTTCTCGAATGGTCAGGATACAAATAATGTGGTGCGTCAGTTCTGTGTCTTTAATGGTGAAGTGTCACCCGTTCAGTCTTCCAATTCCTGGCACGCTTTCCTGTGAGAAAGATCTGAAGTGATTCATACCTCACAGCGGAACTATAGTGTTAGCAGATACCAAAAACTTGACAAGGTCTCTGAGGGTATCCTGAGCATTTACGGTTAAGCAATTTCTGATCACGATAAAGCAGAGGTGTATCCAGGCGAAGCCAGTGGCTTAGTCATAGTGTCACTTGAGGTGAGAGCCTTGTTTTGTAACTCATCAGCAGTGTCTGCCTATGGCATACAGTTAAGTGGAGGAGGAAAGCAATTTTGATTTGATAGCATTAATGAGCATAAAGTCGTTGATTTTCGTACTTTCATGTCAGCTCCCAATCTGTTTGTAAACTTCATGGTGGAACAGTTGTGCTTTGCCAATAAGCTATTCAGAGGCGTCGAACATTAATAATCCCCCAAAGAAGATCTGGCTAAAGTGGATGTCATCGCGAGAGCAGAGGACGAGAATCAGTTAAGAGAAACAACGTAGAGATCTGTTGGGCAGTCATTATGTAGATGAGGCACAGCTGCGCGCCATGTCCTTAAAACTCCAGCCTCGAGTGGATTCTTAGACTGCGGGAAAGCTCCGGGAAGACGAAAGTCTGCTAAGAAAACTTCTGAGACAGCTGCAAATCGTCTTCACTTTTCACCTGCACTGGCAGAGAAAGAAAAATCACACAAGTGTAAAGAGTGAGTAGGTTTCTTCTCATTGCTTCAAATCAGAATTTCGACACATTTAATAGACTATTTGCATTTTTGAATATTCCAGAGGCACAAGCATGCGACGACAGTTTGAAAATTATGATTGTTAACTCTCCACGTGATGTATAAACGCCGAAATCTGTGACTTCAGTAATGTCTCAACACTGTCAGAAAGTGTAGACATAAAAGTGTTTTAGAAATATTACAATGTTATCTCTGCCTCTTGGAGTTTTGTCAGTTTGGTATATGCGATATTTGTTCATTCTTTACAAGCACTGTTTCAACGACGTTTTGACTGTGTTGCACCCGAACAGAGCATATAAGGAACCTCAGCATCATTTCTCCATTTGTTGTTGCTCGTGGTTGATTTATCCGACTTTTTTCGTTGCAGAAGTAGATATGATAGTATAATAATGTTTCACGTTTACATATCTATTCCACGTATCTTCCTTACTTTGTACAGCAGCCTTTCACCTTTCTCACTTTTCAATTCTCAGCAACTTTTGATGTAGGCCTCCAGTTCAGCCATTTAATGTTCCCCTTGTGCCTTGCAAATTTTCATCCATTAGTGTAGCTTTATCTCAGAAATTTAGTACAGGAGTCAGCTTTCATAGCTTGACATAACTTTTTTTTCAGACCTTTGAGAAGAGCCCCTGGAATCTGCTTTGTACTGGATTGAAGGACAAATATGTAGATAACTATCAGTGTTTTAGTGAGATTAGATACTCAACGTAATAGATACGTTTTGTTATTTGTGCAGCAAAGTAATTGCCAATGGGAGGAATTAGAGAAAATACACTCCTGGAAATGGAAAAAAGAACACATTGACACCGGTGTGTCAGACCCACCATACTTGCTCCGGACACTGCGAGAGGGCTGTACAAGCAATGATCACACGCACGGCACAGCGGACACACCAGGAACCGCGGTGTTGGCCGTCGAATGGCGCTAGCTGCGCAGCATTTGTGCACCGCCGCCGTCAGTGTCAGCCAGTTTGCCGTGGCATACGGAGCTCCATCGCAGTCTTTAACACTGGTAGCATGCCGCGACAGCGTGGACGTGAACCGTATGTGCAGTTGACGGACTTTGAGCGAGGGCGTATAGTGGGCATGCGGGAGGCCGGGTGGACGTACCGCCGAATTGCTCAACACGTGGGGCGTGAGGTCTCCACAGTACATCGATGTTGTCGCCAGTGGTCGGCGGAAGGTGCACGTGCCCGTCGACCTGGGACCGGACCGCAGCGACGCACGGATGCACGCCAAGACCGTAGGATCCTACGCAGTGCCGTAGGGGACCGCACCGCCACTTCCCAACAAATTAGGGACACTGTTGCTCCTGGGGTATCGGCGAGGACCATTCGCAACCGTCTCCATGAAGCTGGGCTACGGTCCCGCACACCGTTAGGCCGTCTTCCGCTCACGTCCCAACATCGTGCAGCCCGCCTCCAGTGGTGTCGCGACAGGCGTGAATGGAGGGACGAATGGAGACGTGTCGTCTTCAGCGATGAGAGTCGCTTCTGCCTTGGTGCCAATGATGGTCGTATGCGTGTTTGGCGCCGTGCAGGTGAGCGCCACAATCAGGACTGCATACGACCGAGGCACACAGGGCCAACACCCGGCATCATGGTGTGGGGAGCGATCTCCTACACTGGCCGTACACCACTGGTGATCGTCGAGGGGACACTGAATAGTGCACGGCACATCCAAACCGTCATCGAACCCATCGTTCTACCATTCCTAGACCGGCAAGGGAACTTGCTGTTCCAACAGGACAATGCACGTCCGCATGTATCCCGTGCGACCCAACGTGCTCTAGAAGGTGTAAGTCAACTACCCTGGCCAGCAAGATCTCCGGATCTGTCCCCCATTGAGCATGTTTGGGACTGGATGAAGCGTCGTCTCACGCGGTCTGCACGTCCAGCACGAACGCTGGTCCAACTGAGGCGCCAGGTGGAAATGGCATGGCAAGCCGTTCCACAGGACTACATCCAGCATCTCTACGATCGTCTCCATGGGAGAATAGCAGCCTGCATTGCTGCGAAAGGTGGATATACACTGTACTAGTGCCGACATTGTGCATGCTCTGTTGCCTGTGTCTATGTGCCTGTGGTTCTGTCAGAGTGATCATGTGATGTATCTGACCCCAGGAATCTGTCAATAAAGTTTCCCCTTCCTGGGACAATGAATTCACGGTGTTCTTATTTCAATTTCCAGGAGTGTATAAAATACAGAGTGGCACTAGCTATAAACGCATGACTGAAAACGAGAAACCTGCTAATATCGATGATAACTATGGAAGTGAAATAAAACATCAAACGGTTCAGAAAAGAAGAAATAAGTTGTCTGAAATTTGGTGACGAAGAGAAATGCTTAAGATTTGACGGACGTATCGGACAGTTGATAAGGAGGCACTGAACTGAAATGGGGGAAAAAAGAAGATTGTGGCATAACTTGACTAAAAGAAGGGTCGGTTTATAGGACATATCCTGAGACATCAACGTATCGCCACTTTTGTAATAGAAGAGACTGTGGAGGTGAAAATTGTGAAGGGAGACGAAATATAGCAAGCAGGTTCCAAAATAACAAGAAAAAATTGAAACACTGCGATAAATGCGTACTTGGACATAAATGCAGATGCTAACCAAGCCCGCAGGTGACGCTGTCGTGTTCGATCATGAACTGCACCTCTGTTCAATCCCCTCAATATGTTGCAAGTGTCAGCTCTGGTCAGAACAGTGTTCTGTGTAATTGTGAGTGCATTACGTCGGAGTGTAGTGAATTCGAAAGTGAGAATAAATTGTTGGTGCACTTATGGTGGGTACTTCCGTAACCAATGCAACCGAAGTGTTCGGTTTTTCAAGAGACACCGGGTCGGTGATTTTACCGTATACAAGTAGAGTGGAAAAACATCATCCGCTAAGGGACAACATAAACGAAACTGTGTGCTGAGTGTTTATGAAAGACGATCATTGAAGAGGATAATGACGAAAAATAAGAGGACCACAGCGGCAAAAGTAATTGCAGAACTGAACGCCGAACTCGCGAACCCTCTCAGCACCAAAACAACACAAAGTTAGCTCCAAAAGCTGGGAACTGCAGGGTGAGGTGGACATCCAAATCCACTCATCCGTGATGCAAATGCCCGTAAAGGAAACATGATGCCGAAGCCAGAAAACCTGCGCTGTGGAGCAGTTGAAGGAAATCATTTGGTCGGATAAGTCTTGTTTCGCACTGTTTCCAACCTATGGCCGAGCTTACGTCTAGCACACGCCATCCCAAGCCAGACCACCGGCTCCCGAGAGTGAAATATGGTGGAGGTTCAGTGATGAGTTGGACAACCACATCGTGGTAGGCCTATACCATACGCCCCATGATTACTGATCCAGACAGCATTATGTAATCATGTTGGCTGATCAGGTCGATCCCATGGTACACTACTTGTTCCGCAGTGATGGTGCTGTATTCCAAGACGACAGGGCACCTGTTCATACAACTCAAATCGTCCAGCCCTAGTATCGTGAGCACGAAGTTGGATTTTCACATCTCTCCTGGTCACCACAATCACCAGATCTCAGTATTATTGAGCCGTTGTGTTATACATTGGAGAGAAGGGTGCGTGACCGCTATCTATCTTCATCATTGTTACCTGAACATGACATTGTTTCGCAGGAAGAGTAGTACAAGATCCCCTTGCAGACCACACAGGACTTGTATTTATCCGTTCCGACAAGACTGGAATTTCTTTGAATGCTAGTGGTTTTCCTACACCGTATTAGGCACGGTAATGTGTTGTGTGTTTGGTGTTAACGTATGTTTAGCCTCCCCTTGCGGTGCTGTAGTTGTGCAGGGGCGAAAGTACAAGGGTCACTCCAAAGGAAGAGCACTCTATTTTTTAAAAATCCATCTTTTATTCTACAGTTTTGAAAGTTTTACAGTGTGTAGATACATCATTTAGGAACAATATTTTTATTTCTCCACATAATTTCCATCCCTCTCAGCTGCCTTACGCCATCTTGGAACCAGCGCCTGTATACCCGCATGGTAAAATTCTGGACCAACCTATTGGAGCCACTGTCTGGCAGCGTGCAAATCTTGTTCCATGAAGAGAGTCTTTCATTTTCCCAAAGAGATGACAGTCACATGGAGCCAGGTCAGCACTGTAAGGCGAGTGTTTCACTGTTGTCCATCCGAGTTTTGTGATCGCTTCGACTTGACTGGCTGACATGTGATCGTGCATAGTCCAACAGCAAAACATCCTGCTTTTGCCGATTTGGTCGAACACGACTCAGTCGAGCTTGAAGTTTCTTCAGTGTCGTCACATATGCATCTGTCAGCAGTCACCAGTTCGTTAACTGTCTGCACATTGTCTCCCAAAGAGATGACAGTCACATGGAGCCAGGTCAGCACTGTAAAGCGAGTGTTTCACTGTTGTCCATCCGAGTTTTGTGATCGCTTCGACTTGACTGGCTGACATGTGATCGTGCATAGTCCAACAGCAAAACATCCTGCTTTTGCCGATTTGGTCGAACACGACTCAGTCGAGCTTGAAGTTTCTTCAGTGTCGTCACATATGCATCTGTCAGCAGTCACCAGTTCGTTAACTGTCTGCACATTGTCTGGAGTGTGTGCAGTATGAGGCCTGCCGCTGCGAGGACAATCCTCAATATTGCCGTTCCCGCTTTCATCACGTAACCTGCTTGCCCACCGACTAACTGTACTGCGATCGATACCAGCACTTCCATACACCTTTTGCAACCTCTTGTGGATGTTTCCCACTGTCTCGTTTTCACAGCACAGTTATTCCATGACAGCACGTTGCTTCTGATGAACGTCAAGTATAGCAACCACTTTGAAGACATGCTGTAACGGCGCCACTCACGGGAACAGGTTGAACTAAGTTTGAAAACAAGCGGGAAGGATGTATCTACACACTGTAAAACTTGCACACATGCAGAGTGAAAACTGTATTTTTACAAAAATAGTGTGCATTTCTTTTGGAGTGACCCTCATACTTGTACAGAACAGACTAACGAGGAGAGCTAAATCAAATTTGGCTTCTGAAAAAAGACCAAACAACGAAACAATGGCAAACAAACTATTCCTTACCGTTTTGAACAACAGATCTACTTTCTTCTTTAACTTTTAGATCATTCTAATTTACCATTACTAACAGTAAAATAGAACTTTGGATACATGTGTTGAAAACCGGGTGATCCTACAAGAAAGATGTTGCATTTCAGGGAGTTCGTTTGATCATTACACCCTTGCCCCACAGATTATTTGCGCAATATGTATTGACATTGTGTTGAACACGTCTGTTTACAGGCGATGTATATATGACGTCTTTGTGTGTGTGGCCCAAGCTTCCTATTTCGAGATTACTAAATAACGCAATGGCTTAAATGTAATAAAATGGAGATATGGTAATTAATGAAATATTACCAAATTTCGCAGTAAGAGAAATAATTTTTGTCACAAATTATGCTATTAACTTTCAATAAAATAGTGGAACAATGGAATTGTTTTAGATTCTGCTTTGAAATGTCTCAGACATTTCATATAATTATAAGTGGTAGAAATTTTTGTGATTGATTAATGACAGTACCCATTTTTGATCTACTGAAAACTTAAGCAATCAGTAACGAATTTTTTTTCTTTAGTATTTGGGCTGTAGCTATTACTACTCTTTCAAAACAAGTATGACGGTAGGTAGGGATGGCTGAAACGATCGCTTTTCGATTACACCGTATGTATTTAATTTTCAGTTTGACATGACTGTTAAAACAGCTCAAAATAATCCGTTTGTGAAATAACCGATTTCCGGTTTTTATTGCTGTTATAATATCAAATAAAATAGATAAATAACGGAAAACTTCCTCCTTTCACCGTTCGCTGCTTTTCTCGAAAAGTAACGAAGACTTGAGTACTACAAAAAATTCCTCAGTATTCTCTTACTGATTCTATTTTTTTAACCACTGTTAAAAATCACGTTGTAAAGGAGGATCACACCACTATTGGGCGTTACGAACAGTCAATGCTAAAACGTGACAACTGACGTAGGAGAACTCTATTTTTTTCCTCGTAAGTTGTCGGTTTCTAACAGCTGCAAGTAGATAAAGGCATGCTATGTAGACATAGCCAACAGATCAGCTGATTTCTGCTTTTACGATAAATTAATTGTTAAGTTTTTAATTTGTTACTCTTGCCATAGCTTCCTTTCTCTTTTATTATTTCATAGAAACGTCAGAAGAATATAATAAGCTTTTGTCTAAAATTTGTAGTGTTCTTTCTCTTTAACTATTTCGGATAAAAAAGCTGTTTTCTAGCCAACAGAAATTTAAATATAATTGATTCTTTGCTGACAAAGCCAGAAATACTCTTCATTCAGATGAACAGTTCGGATAGTGGGCAAAATATTACATTTATCGGGAACAATCACATGATAATAGTTGAAATTTCAATACTGAATTAATCCTGTGGCGAATATTTATTGTCTAACCTGTTTATAAATACTTGTTCTATAATGTGTTGATCTGGGGTCAAATGGCTCTGACCACTATGCGACTTAACTTCTGAGGTCATCAGTCGCCTAGAACTTAGAACTAATTAAACCTAACGAACCTAAGGACATCACACAATCTATACCAGAGGCAGGATTCGAACCCGCGACCGTAGCAGTCGCTCGCCTCCAGACTGTAGCGCCTAGAACCGCACGGCCACTCCGGCCGGCAATGGGTTGATCTGTAATTTAACTCATTCAATCAGAAACAATATCATTCAAAGACGGTATCAATCTTTCAGAAGCAACCCTGACACCCTACTAAGCTCGTTCCTTTTTTTATATAAAAGTTTTTTAGAAAACGAAAAAATTTTAGCCTAGGTGCCATGGTAAATTGATGCATCGGTTTTGTACCCGATTATCAGTAAAAAAAAAGTCTGCTATAACCGAGCCCAACAAATACCGAAATTTACCGGTTATTCAGACCGAAAAGAGTGGTATCGATTTCAACCGGTCGGTTTTTCTTATCCCTATACAGGGTGGTCCATTGATCGTTACCGGGCCAAATATCTCACGAAATAAGCGTCAAACGACAAATCTACAAAGAACGAAACTTGTCTAGCTTGAAGGGGGAAACTAGATGGCGCTGTGGTTGGCCCGCTAGATAGCGCTGCCATAGGTCAAACGGATATCAACTGCGTTTTTTAAAATAGGAACCCCCATTTTTTATGACATATTCGTGCAAGACGTAAAGAAATATGAATGTTTTAGTTGGACCACTTTTTTCGCTTTGTGATAGATGGCGCTGTAACAGACACAAACAAATGGCTCACAATTTTAGACGAACAGTTGGTAACAGGTAGGGTTTTTAAATTAAAATAAAGAACGTAGGTACGTTTGAACATTTTATTTCGGTTGTTCCAATGTGATACATGTACCTTTGAGAACTTATCATTTCTGAGAACGCATGCCGCTCCAGCGTTACTACCTGTAAATACCATATTAATGCAATAAATGCTCAAAATGATGTCCGTCAACCTCAATGCATTTGGCAATACGTGTAACGATATTCCTCTCAACAGCGAGTAGTTCGACTTCCGTAATGTTCGCACATGCATTGGCAATGCGCTGACGCATGTTCTCAGGCGTTGTCGGTGGATCACGATGGCAAATATCCTTCAACTTTCCCCACAGAGAGAAATCCGTGGACGTCAGATCCGGTGAACGTGCAGGCCATGGTATGGTGCTTCGACGACCAATCCACTGCCATGAAATATGCTATTCAATACCGCTTCAACCGCACTGCGAGCTATGTGCCGGACATCCATCATGTTGGAAGTACATCGCCATTCTGTCATGCAGTGAAACATCTTGTAGTAACATCGGTAGAACATTATGTAGGAAATCAGCATACATTGCACCATTTAGATTGCCATCGATAAAGTGGGGGCTAATTATCCTTCCTCCCATACATTAACCCGCCAAGGTCGCTGATGTTCCACTTGTCGCAGCCATCGTGGATTTTCCGTTGCCCAATAGTGCATATTATGCCGGTTTACGTTACCGCTGTTGGTGAATGACGCTTCGTCGCTAAATAGAACGTATGCAAAAAGTCTGTCATCGTCCAGTAATTTCTCTTGTGTCCAGTGGCAGAACTGTACACGACGTTCAAAGTCGTCGCCATGCAATTTCTGGTGCATAGAAATATGGTACGGGTGCAATCGATGTTGATGTAGCATTCTCAACACCGACATTCTTGAGATTGCCGATTCTCGCGCAATGTGTCTGCTAATGACGTGCGGATTAGCCGCGACAGCAGGTAAAACACCTACTTGGGCATCATCATTTGTTGCAGGTCGTGGTTTACGTTTCACATGTGGCTGAAAGCTTCCTGTTTCCTTAAATAACGTAACTATCCGGCGTACGGTCCGGACACTTGGATGATGTCGTCCAGGATACCGAGCAGCATATATAGCACATGCCCGTTCGGCATTTTGATCACAATAGCCTTACATCAACACGATATCGACCTTTTCAGCAATTGGTAAACGGTCCATTTTAACACGGATAATATATCACGAAGAAAATGCCGTCCACACTGGCGGAATGTTACGTGATACCACGTACTTATACGTTTGTGACTATTACAGCGCCATCTATCACAAAATGAAAAAAGTGGTCCAACTAAAACGTTCATATTTCTTTACGTACTACACGAATGTGTAATAAAAATGGGGGTTCCTATTTAAAAAAAAATAAAGCAGTTGATATCCGTTTGTCTTATGTCAGCGCCATCTAGCGGGCCAACCATAGCGCCATCTGGTTCCCCCCTTCAAGCTAGACTTGTTTCATTCATTGTAGTTTTTTCGTTTGATGCTTATTTCGTGAGATATTTGGCTCCGTCACTATCAATGGACCACCCTGTATGTACGTGTGTGTGTGTGTTTGTGCGTGCGTGTGTGTGTGTGTGTGTGTGTGTGTGAGAGAGAGAGAGAGAGAGAGAGAGAGAGATAGAGGGAGAACCTAATTTTCATTCATTTTGCTGTGCTACCCCAGAGCCTTACTCCGTAAGGTACTAATAAGTAGAAATATGAAGGATATGTTAAGATAATTTCTTATTTTCTCCTGGGCCTAGCAATGATCCAAGGAAGAAATGAACGCAAGTGAGTCTGATATAATACATATGTTCGAAGGCTTTCAGTGTCTTTCAGAGTTCAAATGAAGATGTGGATGTACAATAGTTCTTAGCAAAAAAATTAGGGGAAGTGTCGATGGCGGAAGACAGTTACTATAAAAAATATCTTGAGCCCCTCGAACCACAGCAGTTATAACTGATTTTTTCCCCTGTAGTTCTGAAGCTCGTATTCGGTTTTTCTGTTCCGATAATGAGCGCGGTTGGATACCGATCTCACCTGAAAAGAGAAATGAAACTTCAGGGAATGTTATGCGACCGAGAAAAGTAGTTCTACACGGGCCATATTTCTTCACACTGAAACTCAGCTCTGATGTCGGTGTCTGTGAATTCGTGCTTTCTTTTCAAACGAACTGAAGAGGAATTCATCGTTTCCCGAGAACTCTAATTCCTTTCACATTCCGGTACAATAATCGTCACGAAACTGTAACAGTCTGGTGCGGGGGCCTATAATTAACGCGCACAGGCAGAAAGGAGTCGCCTTTGAGAGCAGTCCAGGTGGACACGATGAAAAGAAGAATCCAGAGGCAGCGCAAGTCTTCCGGCACAAAGAAGTTTAATATGAAAGCACTAGAGCGTGAAAGAACGAACCGTTACCGTTACCGTCTCCGGGAATGAGAAGACGCGGCGCAGACGCAGTTACGGAGGCGAAGGCTGGCGCAAAGGCAGATAATTCTTTGCGGAAGAGCAGTAAGCAAAAAAGTTTCACAGGACTATGTTTCCGTTTCATAAACCAGAATTCTACATTGTAGCAAACTACGTCCGAGAAGTCAACACTCCAATACGACTCGAAAACGCGGGTGATGGTTATCATTTCAGACTACAAATTACTGTGACCAGACGCAGTTTTCATTCTTTTCACTCAGCACTTCGGAGGATTGTTCCCATAGTTTACAAATTTATAGAAGTATGTAGAAAGATTTGGTGACGTAAATTCGAATAGAAAGTCAGCCTGTGACGTCTGAACGATGGTGCCATAGATATCCAGAAGATGTACGAACAACACGTCCATGCCTTTTTAACCGACTTAAATACCCTAATAGTGAAAGTGTAATCCGCTGACTCACGTAGTCAAAAGCATAATGTAATGAAGGTGTCTGATTACAGTAATTTGTAGTTTGATTCGATACTCGCGGCGGTCACAGTCAAGCCTAACCTAAAATATTTGCTTTTAAAGCAATTGTTCGTAATTGCAGGTGTATATAAAAAAAAGTAGCTCGTCATTCTGAGATTTTTCCTCTCCCAGCGTTACAATGGCGGTACAGAAACGAAGTTGTTTGCAAAGAGGATAACACAAATTTGTGTAGCCATAGCTGCTAGTAGAGTAGCAATGTATGGTCTGGATCAAATAGCTGATGGCAGCATCAGCATTCCTGGAACTATGTCCCCCTCCCCCATATCCCGAAATTTCTTCCCCCATTCCCCCACTTTGCATGGCTGTATGTTTGGTAACTTCTGGCAACTGTTTGAGAAGTTATAACTGTGGAGATTCACTTGTGATGTAGTACCAGTGATACATCATACACTACTGGCCATTAAAATTGCTACACCACGAAGATGGCGTGCTACAGACGCGATATTTAACCAACAGGAAGAAGATGCTGTGATATGCAAATGATTAACTTTACAGAGCATTCACACAAGGTTGGAGCCTGTGGCGACACCAACAACGTGCTGCCATGAGGAAAGTTTCCAACCGATTTCTCATACACAAACAGCAGTTGACCGGCGTTTCTGGTGAATCGTTGTGATGCCTCGTGTAAGGAGCAGAAATGCGTACCATCACGTTTCTGACTTTGATAAAGGTCGGATTGTAGCCTATAGCGATTGTGGTTTATCGTATCGCGACATTGCCGCTCGCGTTGGTCGAGATCCAACGACTGTTAGCAGAATATGGAACCGGTAGGTTCAGGGGGGTAATACGGAACGCCGTACTGGATCCCAACGGCCTCGTATCACTAGCAGTCGAGATGACAGGCATCTTATCCGCATGGCTGTAACGGATCGTGAAGCCACGTCTCGACCCCTGAGTCTACAGATGGGGACGTCTGCAAGACAACAACCATCTGCACGAACAGGTCGACGACGTTTGCAGCAGCATGGACTATCAGCTCGGAGACCATGGCTGCGGTTACCCTTGACGGTGCATCACAGACAGAAGCGCCTGCGATGGTGTACTCAACGACGAACCTGGGTGCAGGAATGGCAAAACGTCATTTTTTCGGATGAATCCAGGTTCTGTTTACAGCATCATGATGCTCGCACCCGTGTTTGGCGACATCGCGGTGAACGCACATTAGAAGCGTGTATTCGTCATTGGCCTACTGGCGAATCACGCGGCGTGATGGTATGGGGTGCCGTTGGTTACACGTCTCGGTCACCTCTTGTTCACATTGACGGTACTTTGAACAGTGGACGTTACATTTCAGATGTGTTACAACCCGTGGCTCTACCCTTCATTCGATCCCTGCGAAACCCTACATTTCAGCAGGATAACGGACGACCGCATGTTGCAGGCCCTGTACGAGCCTTTCTAGACACAGAAAATGTTCGACTGTTGCCCAGGCCAACACATTCTCCAGATCTCTCACCAACTGAAATCGTCTAGTCAATGGTGGCCAAGCAACTGGCTAGTCACAATATGCCAGTCACTACTCTTGATGAACTGTGGTATCGTGTTGAAGCTGCTTGGGCAGCTGTACCTGTACACGCCATCCAAGCTCTGTTTGACTCAATGCCCAGGCGGATCAAGGCCGTTATTTCGGCCAGAGATGGTTGTTCTGGGTACTGATTTCTGAAGATCTATGCACCAAAATGTAATTACATGTCAGTTATAGTATAATATATTTGTCCAATGAATACCCGTTTATCATCTGCATTTCTTCTTCAGTAGTGTATATGCTTTTAGAGCATTTGTTTGTAATTGCAGATGTATATAAAAAGAGTAGCTCGTCATTCTGAGATTCTCCTCTGTCTGCGCCACAATGGCGGTACAGAAACGAAGTTCTTTGCAAAGAGGATAACGCAAATTTGTGTAGCTATAGCTGTAAGTCAGGATCAGCATTCCTGGAATTGGTACAATGGTGGTACAGAATCGAAGTTCCATACGAAGAGGATGACACAAATTTGTGTAGCTATAGCTGCTAGTAGAGTAGCAATATACGTTCTGTATCAAATCGCTGATGGCAGCATCAGCATTCCTGGAATTCTGTCTCCCTCCCCCATATCCCGGGATTTCTTCCCCCATTCCCCCACTTATCATGGCTGCATGTTTGGTAAGATCTGGCAACTGTTTGAGAAGTTTTAACTATGGAGATTCACTTGTGATGTAGTACCAGTGATACACCACAGTTTTCCTTGGCTGTAGTAACAAGGAGACAGTCTAGTACAAGATCACAAAATGACAGTAACTCAGCCCCGAGTGTGAGATGTCCCACGTCTGCCACTACAAACTGCTAGTCGAACTTACGTCATGGATCCAGCTAGAAAAATAGTGTCAGGCGACCTTAAGTTTGTATAGAGAATCCACCGACGACGAAAAGATGACAGACGTCCATGCAGTCGAGTAGCTGCATACACCGACACCTCATCTCTTGTGCCTACTAAAAAAGTGTTGCTTCGTATGTCGCACTATGGCTAATAGGGGATGGCTGCCATTGAGAGAGCCAGCCGCAGTCATCACTGACTTCCCGCCGCATTTCCAATCTCACGCAGGGGCTACGTTTTCATGCTTCCGAGCCGAATTCTTGTGGTACCAACAGATCTTTGCTGCTGGTGGCGATCAACTGCGCCTCCTTCCCGACTGGTGGCTATGTGGGTGCTAACGGGAGCGTCACGTTTGCAAAGTGGGGACTTTTGCCACAAGCTCGGCAATTTGTGCTTGTAAAGATGTGAGGGCCACTACAGGGGCGCTGTTCTTCTATGGGACTGCAATACTTTTGGTGGAGTCCTTTTCTGAAATGCGATCTGCAGTCTGAACGAGTGAGTCAAGATCGCCAGTGGACACCGATAATATCTTCAGCACATGGGGTGGTAGGAGTCACAGCCAGGTATTCCAAAGTACACTACTGGCCATTAAAGTTGCTACACTAACAAGAAATGCAGATGATAAACGGGTATTCATTGGACAAATATATTATACTAGAACTGACATGTAATTACATTTTCACTCAATTTTGGTGCATAGATCCTGAGAAATCAGTGCCCAGAACAATCACCTCTGGCCGTAATAACGGCCTTGATACGTCTGGGCATTGAGTCAAACAGAGCTTGTATGGCGTGTACAGGTAAGCTGCCCATGCAGCTTCAACAAGATACCAGAGTTCATCAAGAGTAGTGACTGGCATATTGTGACGAGCCAGTTGCTCGGCCACCATTGACCAGACGTTTTCAATTGGTGAGAGATCTGGAGAATGTGCCGGCCAGGGCAGCATTCGACCATTTTCTGTATCCAGAATGACCTGTACAGGACCAGCAACATGTGGTCGTGCATTATCATGCTGAAATGTAGGGTTTCGCAGGGATCGAATGTAGGGCAGAGCCACGGGTCGTAACACATCTGAAATGTAACGTCCACTGTCCAAAGTGCCGTCAGTGCGAACAAGAGGTGACCGAGACGTGTAACCAACAGCACCCCATACCATCACGCCGGGTGAGACGCCAGTATGCCGATGACGAATATACGCTTCTAACGTGCGTTCACCGCGATGTCGCCAAACACGGATGCGATCATCATGATGCTGTAAACAGAACCTGGATTCATCCGAAAAAATGACGTTTTGCCATTCGTGCACCCAGGTTCGTCGTTGAGTACACCATCGCAGGCGCTCCTGTCTGTGATGCACCGTCAAGGGTAACCGCAGCCATGATCTCCGAGCTGATAGTCCACGCTGCTGAAAACGTCGTCGACCTGTTCGTGCAGATGGTTGTTGTCTTGCAAACGTCCCCATCTGTTGACTCAGGGACCGAGATGTGGCTGCACGATCCGTTACAGCCATGCGGATAAGATGCCTGTCATCTCGACTGCTAGTAATACGAGGCCGTTGGGATCCAGCAGGGCGTTCCGTATTACCCTTCTCTACCTACCGATTCCATATTCTCCTAACAGTCATTAGATCTCGACGAACGCGATACGATAAACCACAATCGCTATAGGCTACAATCCGACCTTTATCAAAGTCAGAAACGTGATGGTACGCATTTCTGCTCCTTACGCGAGGCGTCACAACGACGTTTCACCAGGCAACGCCGGTCAACTGCTGTTTGTGTATGAGAAATCGGATTAAAACTTTCCTAATATCAGCACGCGGATGAGGAAATCATTCTCGATCGTCGCATACTGATCGATGCTTAACGGTACAACCAGAATAAATTACACCTCTGTAGCCATACCTTCGTCCAATGCTGCGACAACGCAGCTGTACTAATACATTAAATGAATTCGGAATTGCGATTAAGGGCAACCGTCAGCTGTAAAGTGGAATCACTACAGTGAAAATTTGTGTCGGAGCGGGACTCGAGCCCGGATTTCCCTCTTATCGCGAGCGGTCGCCTTGCCATTTGGCTATCTGTGCACGACTCACGGCCAGAGCCAAACTTCCATATGTCGTCAAACACGCGTCTACTACTTGTACTCGTGCATTCATTATGTATATTCCCGTACAAGTCTGACTTTGTACTTGAAAGTCGTTTGCCCGGTATCAGCAGATAAATACGATAGTGCAGTGCCTGTGTTATTCTGATTACGACGCAAAGTTCCTTTGGACATGCTCTCAAGTACAACGTCTCACCGGAACCGGAATATACGTACCTAATGGATGTACGAGTACAGGTTGTAGACGCATTGTCGACGACATATGGAAGTTTGGGTCTGGCTAACATGAACTGACTCTCTAACTGCACAAACCATAAAATAGAGCTTTGCTGCCAGAATGGTGTGGACCTGATCGAGACTGTGCTGGTTACTGCGCTCATAGGGGGCTCGATCGTAGGTGGTATGTTGATGTGGCATGTTGACATGGCAACGGGTCTCGTAAGGTACGCGCAGTACGATGCGGCTGTGGCGGTTGTTTCACGTACGTCGGGTGGTCGGTGCGGTGCGGTGCGGTGCGGTGCGGTTAGGGTTTAATGCAAAGTGTAAGACCGTGCCTTTAGAAACGCTTCCATGTTTCAACTATAAGTCTCTACTTAGATCTATACTTTGCGCGCCGAAAATGGGACCTCTTTCTAACAGCTGTACGTTCCACCAGATTTGCAGCAATCGGAGGTTTTCGCTGCGGTGCGGTGGCGGCGGCTCCTCACGTTAGCTTTAGTGGGCAATTCTGGGAATAGACGCCGACGTCGCGCGTCTGTGTGGTATACCTCCTTGTGTGGCACTCTGTGTAGCGATCCCACTCGCTACAGCAGAGGTGCCCATATTTGAAACAAAACATCGAAATAAATAAAACAATTCGCCCAATCCTAGGGGGAAAAACACTAGCCAACATCCCAATGCTACTACGCACAGTGGCTGTAACATCGATTAGGTAATCAATCATCTTACCAATCCTACAACACGTTTCGATTGCATGTTCCTGGCTAAAGAACCTGGTAATAAGCTGTCATGGTGGTGCAACGCATTTGTCATATAAACAAGCGGTATTTTTGTGCTGTATTCTATGTGTCCACTGGGGCTGTAAGAAATGCATGGTATACAGGATGAAAATAAGTTTTCTGAATTTTAAAACCGACGGAATAACTATATTTAAAAATGAGGTTGTTAACTTGCTCACAGGCTACGTGAAAAACGATTCTACGTATTCCAACACTATTTACAATTCGATAGCCAACTTTCCTGACTGGAAATGGAGGGAAAAAGGTCCTGAGAACATGTGATCGGAAACACATCCTTGCCACGGTAGATGCCGCTGACGTGTGTTCCTTGTGTGTTGCAGGCCGCTGTAGCCGAGCGGTTCTAGGCGCTTCAGTCTGGAACCGCACTGCTGCTACGGTCGCAGGTTCGAGTCCTGCCTCGGGCATGGATGTGTGTGATGTCCTTAGGTTAGTTAGGTTTAAGTAGTTCTAAGCCTAGGGGACTGATGACCTCAGATGTTAAGTTCCATAGTGCTCAGAGCCATTTGAACCATTTTTGAACCTTGTGTGTTCCAGGCTGTGTGATTGAGGTAGCGTACTGTAAGCAGCAGAATAGTCCAGTATTCATGTCGGGAAGTAGCAGAGATTGTGTAAGGCCAAGCAGATGGAGACGGTCGAGGGGCAGTACAGGTATACCAAAACAAATACTCTCACAGACACCAACCACATTACACAACATTTCAAGTCCTTTTTGTGTGATCATGAGTTCCTTCAGACAGATGAACATGCAGGGAGGCCGCGAACTGTGCATACACCGTATCTGGAGGGCCGGGTTTTACGGGATATTGAGATGAACCCTCATACAAGCTCCAGGCAAGTGGCCCGCTAACGTGATGTTAGCCAAAGTACCACAACGTGTATACTGCATGAGAACAGCTACTTTCAACACCGCCTGCAATCCCATGGAAGCCTTGAACATATGTTGTGACGTGCATGCGATGACGCTCTGTACTGTGTTCTGGGACGACTCGCTGTTGCTTACGACACCGTCCGTTTCCGGACACTTGTTCATGGGACTTCTTTTCTCCATTTCCAGTCAGGGACCCGTCCCAGCAATTTGTCGGCTTTATTACTGTTCACCCTGTAGAAGAATATGGTGTTAAGCTACTATTTATAACTACGGCGTTTAATCGTACATAAAAAGCTTTGACGGAGTTGAAAGAAGTGACAGATACAATCCTACTAATGAAAGGGATCTTCCGATCCATAGCCTGACATTTCCTATCATAGCCGTGCGTGGGCGTGCTGTAACCACAACCCGTTAATAACTCTGTATCAGAGCAATCTGTCTGCGGCCGTAGCCTGACCCACGGCTTTGCAAAGTTTGTGTGTTGTCAATGCCGCAGTCATAGTGCTGCCTTAGCAACAAATCCTGCCGTCAGATGTGTTCAGCCCGTTACCGTTATGATATTGTGTTCCCCTGACGTCTACACAAGTAATACGTTCCTGTCTACCACAAACATGGTGAAACAGCTTCGGTGGCGGTGTGGAATGTGGGCGGTAAAGGCTCGAACGTTATATGTCTGGATAAATAAACGTTTCCGTCCGGTCTTGTCTTACAATACACACAACGGTAATTATACAACAAAGGAAAAAACAGAGAATAATATGTCATATATCTAAAAAGTGAGATCATTGTAGCCGCTTATGGCCATTGCGTGTGAAGCTATATGCACTGAAGTCTGCACAGAATAAAAAATTGGAGAATAACACTGTCATATATAAAAAAAGAATGGGTCGTGACGTTTCATCCCCCATGAGATTACTGTACAGAAGTTTCAAAAATGGTTCAAATGGCTCTGAGCACTATGGGACTTAACTTTGGAGGTCATCAGTCCCCTAGAGCTTAGAACTATTTAAACCTAACTAACCTAAGGACATAACACACATCCATGCCCGAGGCAGGGTTCGAACCTGCGACCGTAGCGGTCGCGCGGTTCCAGACTGTAGCGCCTAGAACCGCTCGGCCACCCTGGCCGGCTACAGAAGTTTCATCCTATTAAATGTTACGACCATTAGGTGCGGCATGCTGTACAACAGGCAAGTAACAGAGAAGTAAGTTCGTGGCTGCTGGAATGTTGCATATTTTTCGTCTTTAATACACACCGATTAAATGAATATCGCTCTAGACAAATTTGAGAGCGCTCTTTAAGACGACGTACTAACTCTCAATTTTTGACTTTCCTGCCATTTATTTATTTTTGAGTCATCAGTCTTCTGTCTTGCTTGATGGGGCCCGACACGAATTCTTCTACTGTGACAACCTTTTCATCTCAGTGAAGCACTTGCAACCTACGCCCTCAATTATTTGCTGTATGTATTCCAGTCTCTGTCTTCCTCTGCAGTTTTCACCCTCTACAGCTACCTCTAATGCCGTGGAAGCTATTACATGATGTTTTAATAGATGTTGAGATCTCAGTGGACGTCCCAGTATATGATAACAACTCAACGGGCGGGAGGAAGGTGCAGCCTGAGTTTACAGAAAGTCATTTGTTGCTTCACAATAGTCGGTACTGCTTTATTTACCAAGATATTTTTAAGAACCTCAATAATATATAAATCAATAGTAACTGTCAGATTGATTTCAGGACGGTGAACCAAAAGAACCAAACTTACAATACTTTATTTTCTTTTTCACGACAATACAGCTCGAGAGCCCTTTAGGCATCAGCAAGATTTCAACCAGGCAAATCTGACTTCACCACAATTTCGAAAAGAGCATTACTATAACAATTTGAAAACCACTCATTCGGTAGTGAACTTCAAACAAGGAAGGTGGCGAAGGTGGCCATTATTTAGAAAAATTTTACAAGTTTAGGATTACCATTAAAACAATTTTAGGGTGCTTTTGCGCTAACAATTTAGAAACTTTAAAAACAGAAAGGTAACAATATTCAAAACTTTACAAATTCAGCATCTGACAGTTTTTGAAATTTACGGGACCAGGATAACAACAAAGATTTGGAACGTAATTCGGGCACTAAAATTTTTGGAACAGAAAGTAACAACGATTTTAAAATATACAACAATCCACAATTAAGAATTGAAAGATCTTCACATGAAGCAACAATACAAGACAAGGCCCGTCGGGCGGAGGCAAGGCTTGGGTAGGATAGCTTAGGATAGTCGACCCTTTGGTTTAAACTTTTCCGAATGCCATAAGATGAAGAACTTAACTTATAAAGAGATGCCGTGGTCAGCGAGGAGACCGCGCCGCCCCAGTGGCTACCGCAACACAGGAGGCGTAACACCGTGCCGCACATACGTGCACAGCCAACGTGGACTGGACACGCCAGGTGACTCGGCGGGTAGTGGGTAACACGCTACGACAAACTCGGAAAGTTGAGGGCAAACAAACGGACATATAATTCACACAAGACTGAGAGTCAAATAAATAAATTTCCATGGCCCGACTCAAGAATACCAAAGGCAAACCCCGCCTCAGACACCGCCCAAAATTTAAGTGTTACAATTACAGCATAATTAAAACAAGGGTGATTAACCGGTTAGCCGTTTAACACTAATGACCAAACACAGGAATGATTAACAACCAACTGTTAACAAGACCCCCCCCCCTCCAAAAAAACAGATTCACGTAAGTAAATTTAAAAGTAACAAGAAATGATTAAGTGCTAATACCTAAGCACGAGATCACAGTAGTAATAAAGTATACAACAATACAACAGACACCAGGCACATCCAGTAGCAGTGAAAACCTGTATGTAAACTGAAAGGGATGACTGCTATCAGCTGCAGCGGCACATTAAGAGGAATCGGCGGCGACGGGCGAAAATGTGTACCGCATCGGGATTCGAACTCGGGCTCTCCTGCTTACTAGGCACGTGTGGTAACCACTGCGCCAGCCCGGACACAGCATTACCACCACTGCGCGTAATATCTGGCCACGCCTCACGGCCGATCCACACTCCCATTTAGCGCCACCTATCCGCTGTCCATGTCTGTTCTTTTGAAGGAACAGACACCGCCCATTCAGATAATTGATAAGCCTGGCTGGGCTTTCTTCAGTGCGTATACAAAAATGGTTCAAATGGCTCTGAGCACTATGGGATTTAACTGCTGTGGTCATCAGTCCCCTAGAACTTAGAACTACTTACACCTAACTAACCTAAGGACATCACACACATCCATGCCCGAGGCAGGATTCGAACTTGCGACCGCAGCGATCTCGCGGTTCCAGACTGTAGCGCCTAGAACCGCTCGGCAACTCCGGCCGGCTCAGTGCGAATACACAAATACGTCCCACCTCCTGTGGGAATCTCTAAGTAGCGAAGAGGACGATAACGTACAGGGACTGCGGGCGTGTGGCGCTCGATTAACGCTGTGTCCCGGATGCCCCCCCCCCCCCCCCCCCCCCCCAGTGCCTATTAACCAGCAGGAGATCCTGCGTTTGAATCCCAGTCCGGTACACATTTTCGCTCGTCGTCGCCAATTCCCCTTAATGTCCCGCTGCAGATGATAGCAGTGATCTATTTACATACAATAAATTCTTCCTTTTAAGAAAAGTGCTGGATATCACCAAGACCTTCCAATATGGGTACAGAAAACGAGCCAGTATCCTTGGGGCTGCTGCGTTTGCTTATCACGACCTTGCCCGATGTTGCAATTCATTCAGAAGTCGGGTAAGCAAAAACTTGTTATCTTCGAGGTCAGGGTTGATATTCAATCTCAGTGGTGACTGATATATGCCCTAGAACGTATTACAACCAAATTAATTTCATACTCAAGCAGTAATAACAAGATCACCGAAATGCTGAACAAAGTGCAATAAAAGAAAAACACAGTTTAAATACACTCAAATATATCGTGTACAACGGGATTTCACACAGAGAGTGGGGAGTGCGAATTTAGTAGCTTGAGTGTGGATTGACGGGATCCAGCCTAACGGGTGCAAGTCCATCACTGGAGCACAGGTGGCAAAAACCACAAACAGACGTAGCTTACCCAAAAATAAGCTAGGACGGGCGGTTACAATGGAAAATCAACGTTATCACGGCTGCTACATCATCAGGAGGTCGCTCGCAAGTCCAGATAGTCAATCGGGTGCCACAACGTAGAGCCCAACATTCCACATAAACAAGGCCTCGTACAAATAGCCACCTACTTTGACGAACGACCGACGATCGAGCCCCGTAATCGCACGCTCACCGTTCGTCCCCCATTCCTCTCTGTCATTCCCCACCGTCTGTTAACAACCTGCCTCCAACCTGCTTCCAGCCTTCTCTAACCAAGGAGCCAACTACAAGAAGATCGAAGCGCCATCCCGTGGCGTGAGAGGAAAACGGATCGCGCCAGTAAGCAACGATGTAACAACTCGGAAAACGAGTCGACACGACTCAGATGTCCTACCATTTTGTTCCTTCTTCTTTTGAGTGTTTACCATATACCTCTTTCCTCATCGATTCCTCAGGGAACCTCCTCATTCCTTACCGTACCAGTCCACCTTAATTTCAATTTTCGCCCATAGTATGCTTCGTTTCTCTTCAGTTACGGCCGGCCGCTGTGGCCCAGCGGTTCTAGGCGCTTCAGTCCGGAACCGCGTGACTGCTGCTGTAACAGGTTCGAATCCTGCCTCGGGCATTGATGTGTGTGATGTCCTTGGGTAAGTTAGGTTTAAGTAGTTCTAAGTGCTAGGGGACTGACGACCTCAGATGTTAAGTTCCATAGTGCTCAGAGCCATTTGAACCATTTTTCTGTTACTGTTTTCCACAGTCTATGTTTCGCTGTGCTCCAAACGTACATTCTCAGAAATTTCTTCCTCAAATTAAGACCTGTGTTTCATACCAGTAGAACTGTCTTGGCCAAGAATGGTCTTTTTGCCAGTGATAGTCTGCTTGTTACGTCATCCTCCGTCCATCATGGATTATTGTGCTGCATAGGTAGCAGAGTCCCTTAGCTTCACCTAATTCGTGATCACCAACCTTGACGTTAAGTTTCTCGCTGTTACTATTTCTGCTATTTTTCATTATTTACTCTCACTGGACCTTTTATTCCATTCAGCAGACCCTAAAATTCTTTTTCACTTTGCTGACGATAGCAATGACATCAGCGAATCTTATCATTGATACACTGTCTCCTTCAATTTTAATCCCACTCTTGAAGTTTTATTTCCGTAGTTGCCTGTTCGATGTACAAGTTGAAGTAGGGACGAAAGAATACAACCCTGTCTTACACTCTTTTCAATCTGAGCACTTCGTTCTTAGACTCTTGTTGTTCCCTCTTGGTTCTTGTGCTTATTGTATATTACCCATCTTTCACTATAGCTTACGCCAATTTTCCTCAGAGAATCAGCAATCACAAAGCGGTTACAGCATCGGTGATTTCGGCTCGTAAATAGAAATATTAAAAAAGGTTGGAAGATTTTTCTGTTTAGCAAAAGTGACAAAAAGCAGATTACAGAGTACTTGACAGCTCAACACAAAAGTTTTATTTCAAATACAGTTAGTGTTGAGGATCAGTGGACAAAGTTAAAAACCATCGTACAATATGCATTAAATGAGTATGTACCAAGCAAGATCGTAAGAGATGGGAAAGAGCCACCGTGGTACAACAACCAATTTAGAAAACTGCTACGGAAGCAAAGGGAACTTCACAGCAAACAAACATAGCCAAAGCCTTGCAGACAAACAAAAATTACACGAAGCGAAATGTAGTGTGAGGAGGGCTATGCGAGAGGCGTTCAACGAATTCGAAAGTAAAATTCAATGTACGGACTTGGCAGAAAATCCTAAGAAATTTTGGTCTTATGTCAAAGCGTTAGGTGGATCAAAACAAAATGTCCAGACACTCTGTGACCAAAATGGTACTGAAACAGAGGATGACAGACTCAAGGCAGAAATACTAAATGTCTTTTTACAAAGCTGTTTCACAGACGAAGACTGCACTGTAGTTCCTTCTCTAGATGGTCGCACAGATGACAAAATGGTAGATATCGAAATAGATGACAGAGGGGTAGAAAAACAATTAAAATCGCTCAAAAGAGGAAAGGCCGCTGGACCTGATGGGATACCAGTTCGATTTTATACAGAGTACGCGAAGGAACTTGCCCCCCTTCTTGCAGCGGCGTACCGTAGGTCTCTAAAAGAGCGTAGCGCTCCAAAGGATTGGAAAGGGCACAGGTCATCCCCGTTTTCAAGAAGGGACGTCGAACAGATGAGCAGAACTATAGACCTATATCTCTAACGTCGATCAGTTGTAGAATTTTGGAACACGTATTATATTAATGACTTTTATGGAGACTAGAAATCTACTCTGTATGAATCAGCATGGGTTTCGAAAAAGACGATCGTGTGAAACGCAGCTTGCGCTATTCGTACACAAGACTCAGAGGGCCATAGACGCGGGTTCCCAGGTAGATGCCGTGTTTCTTGACTTCCGAAAGGCGTTTGATACAGTTCCCCACAGTCGTTTAATGAATAGAGTAAGAGTATATGGACTACCAGACCAATTGTGTGATTGGTTTGAAGAGTTGCTAGATAACAGAACGCAGCATGTCATTCTCAATGGAGAGAAGTCTTCCGAAGTAAGAGTGATTTCAGATGTGCCGCAGGGGAGTGTCGTAGGACCGTTGCTATTCACAATATACATATAAATGACCTTGTGGATAACATCGGAAGTTCATTGAGGCTTTTGCGGATGATGCTCTAGTATATCGAGAGGTTGCAACAATGGGAAATTGTACTGAAATGCAGGAGGATCTGCAACGAATTGACGCATGTTGCAGGGATTGGCAATTGAATCTCAATGTAGACAAGTGTAAGGTGCTGCGAATACATAGAAAGTGAGTTCCTTTATCACTTAGCTACAATATAGCAGGTCAGCAACTGGAAGCAGTTACTTCCATAAATTATCAGTGAGTAGGCATTAGGAGTGATTTAAAATGGAATGACCATATAAAATTAATCGTCGGTAAAGCAGATGCCAGACAGATTCATTGGAAAAATCCTAAGCAAATGCAGTCCGAAAACAAAGGAAGCAGGTTACAGTACACTTGTTCGCTCACTGCTTGAATACTGCTCACCGGTGTGGGATCCGTACCGCATAAGGTTGATAGAAGAGATAGAGAAGATCCAAGGGAGAGCAGCACGCTTCGTTACAGGATCATTTAGTAATAGCGAAAGCGTTACGGAGATGATAAACTCCAATGGAAGACTCTGCAAGAGAGACGCTCAGTAGCTCGGTACGGGCTTTTGTTAAAGTTGCGAGAACATACCTTCACCGAGGAGTCAAGCAGTATATTGCTCCCTCGTACGTATATCTCGCGAAGAGACCATGAGGACAAAATTAGAGAGGCATGTTTCTCTCCACGAACAATATGAGGCTAGAATAGAAGGGAGAACCGATAGAGGTACTCAAGGTACCCTCCGCCACACACCGTCAGGTGGCTTGCGGAGTATGGTGTAGATGCAGATGTAGATTTCGAACACTTTGCATCGTTTTACGTTGTCGAACGCTTTTTCGAGGTTGACGAATCCTCTGAACGTGCCTTGATTTTTTTGTGTGTTGCTTCCAGCATCAACTGCAACGTCAAAACTGCCTCGCTAGTGCCTTTGCCTTTCCTAAAGCCAAACTGGCCCTCATCTAATAGCTCAATTTTCATATTAATTTTTCTGTGTATTATTCTTGTCAGCAACTGAGATGCATGAGCTGTTAAGCTGACTGTTTGATAATTATCGCACTAGTCCGCCCTTGCTGGTGGTATGTCGCCAGACCCGTACATTCCACACAACAGCGTGAAAAAATGTTTTGTCGCACTTCCCTCAATGATTTAATAAGTTTCGTTGGAATGTTGTCTATGCCTTGTGCCTTATTTGGTCAGTTTTCCGTACTCCCTCTGGCTACCAGACTTGTCGGACTTAAACCTAAGCGCCATGGATCATCAACTGAGAAACCCTGCTTAGCTGGCTACGGAACTGGAATTGATATGGCTCCCTATCCATATCGGTACTCACAGATTCTTTTTCTGCACGTCTAGCGCCGCAAAAGGTAGTTATTAAGGCTTTCGACAGGTGTTCACATTAACGTGGCAGTGATTGTTCACTATAAAATGCATTCGTTAATCGCTCCTTTCAGAGGACACTGTCCTAAGTGCCGTCTATGTTTAAATATTCCATAGTATAATATTACAGGAGTCTTCGTGATTTACGTAAGATACTTAGCAGTTAGCAACATTTACGTCTGCTACGAACTTTTATATAAATGACGAAGACCTTGTCTTATTACACTCATGGCATACCTAAATATGAATGACACGAAGGTATCTTAAAATGAGCTATGCATTGACGCACTTCATAGTGAATTATCAAGCGAAAATAGAATTGTAAGTCGGAATCGCAGTCATAGTGAATAAATAAGTTTAATAACTGTCCACCATAATAGGTGTCCTTTCTAAAATATCGCAGGACAGTAGGAACCAGTAAATAGAAAGTAATGGAATCACAGTTCTAAGCTGGCACGTATATGAAAGTTGAAAGTTTATTCTTCCCTCTATACGAGTTTCGTTATGTAACAGTGTAGTTATATTTTTTTATTCGCAGCTAAAATATTAATTTCAGATATAAAAAGGAAGTAACATATCAAATTAATATTGTTAGCGAGTGATATGAGAAGGGTGACAAGTGGGGAAGGTCTCGTTGATCAATAATTTGAGACAAAATATTGTTTCATCATCACATATAAAGGTGCATTACGGGTTAGACTGATGTTAGTGGAATAATGGATGAAAAAGCTTGGAGCCCAAAATAAGCCGGTACTTCGCAGAAATAAGAAAACAATGACATGAGCTAGTCATTGTTTTATATCCGTTATGGATTGACCGACATACCAAAACCGGTCAGGTCACAAATTTACGAAAATGAGTTAAAATTATCAGTTTAGAGTAGAAGAAAGTCAGGTGCTTCAGAATCGATCATGTCTTCGTGCTACAGAGCACTCAGTTCTTCGTAGTGTAACAGCATGGGCCAAGTCTTGCAGGCCAACGAATTCATAACCGGTCATGTCAAGGAACGAGCAACAATCTTAATGTCACAGCATTTTTCTCTGGAATCTTGAGGTTGTAGATCAGGCCATATCAGTAGGTAAAATAATTCCTCATAAGGTATGTTTTCTGAAATCATGAAATTTCATTTTTACATTGACAACGGCAGTCTTTCGGTCTCATTTCCGTATCCGAGGGCTTCTCACCGTTACTGGCGAGAAGGCAATCCAGTTTCCTGTGGTGAAACGAAAACTGTCATATCTTGTGCTGTGTAATGGAAACATCAATGGACGGAACTACAGATCAAGTGCGAGAAAGAGAATAAGGAAAGCAGAATATAGAAAGAGAGAGCGATAAGCATAATACCTATTTTATTTTATTTTACAACAGAACAGCACTGTTGTAGGAAGGGTCTCAAATATTGATTCCTGATTAATGCTTCTGACTTGATCACAGAAGTGCAGGTAATTTTCCCAATAATATGCCATCCATTTCTACCTCCACATCATGCATTTGGGAGAACTGAAAAAGAAGTTAGGAGACATGCCATCCCCACAGACCCTAATAAATGTGAACGGATGTTATCTACGGTCCTGTTCTTCATATTCGTGTTGGTTTTTGAGTTGAATTATTGGAAATCACAGGCTGCTGATGTATTGATACCCCTTCTCAACGGCACTTTCTAGTAGCTAAAATCGAAAGAATTGTTGTGAATAAAACAAAGAGGGCACAAAATTCTGTCCACGTAAAACGTGACGGATTTTACAATAATGATATTGGGAGGTAACAGTCTGTGCAAAAGTGGAAAATGACTGGCCCAAATGATCTCACACAGTGATCAAAGGCATTACTCTTCTTGTCTCTAAATCAAAAGACAATAAAAATCTCCTGCAGAAACACTTTGGCCCAATATGGGAAGACCTTCAGTCATTGCAGTTTTAGAAAACAATAGTATTAGCTAGTCAAACAACTTGCATTGATAGTGAGTTACAATACAGTCTCATTATTCTAAATAAGAGCGAATTGTAGACTTAAAACAACAGTATTAGTATGAGTGGACAGTGTCTGTTATAAGAGTGATTATATCAGCATACTAGGTTATTTGGTGATATTTTCTTTTTATTGTGTTAAAGATCTGAGTGAACCACAAATTTTCAGTGAGGCGGAACCTATTTTGTATCCTCCACTGTTTCCTGTTGTTGTTCTTGATATGTTGTTATCCGATTTATGTTGAAATCCTTTTTTACTGCTCTAAAGAAAAATAGTTACAATATCGCTTTATTTTCATTTTATTACTTTTTTCACAATATTCTGTAATTTAAAAAGAGTAAATTTTATAAGAAAGACCTGTATTACAAATTTTCAACGAAAGTAGCTAAGTCAATCTTAAATTAACAGAGCAATCCCTTATTATGAATCAGGTTACGCAAAACAGTAGCACATTATTATTAAACAATTGAGGTGTAACAACGAAAGAAATACGTTTACGACCATCAATGTTTTGTCTCTAGAGCGAGGTGGCGCAATCGTTAGCACACTGGACTCGCATTCGGGAGGACGACGGTTCAATGCTGCGTCCGCCCATCCTGATTTAGGGTTTCCGTGACTTCCCTAAATCGCTCCAGGCAAATGCCAGAATGGTTCCTTTGAAAGGGCACGGCCGACTTCCTTCCCCATCCTTCCCTAATCCAATGAGACCGATGACCTCGCTGTTTGGTCTCTTCCTCCAAACAGCCCAACCCCCCAACCTTTCTCTAGAGGTTTCCATTCAGCTTGAAAAATGTACCTTCAATGACTTGGGAACTTTTGATACTAGATGCCCCTTCTATTTGTGACAGAGTTACTGCATATATTTTTTTTTATTTTTCGAAGACCGTTAAGAATTTAACATAAAAAGGTGGAGTACATGTATTATTTGCATAATATATTGAGATGTTTAATTCAGTGACCATTCGTTTTATTGAGCGAATACGTCTGATAGTGTGGTTATAAATCTTTAATCAATTGCAGCTTTTTCTTAACACTAATTTTACAATTAATCTAAAACTGACGTCCTAATGAGCACGAGACTTGAAACTTTCAATAAGACACGGAGTCGGATATAGCTCGCTTTCTTGTCTGACGTACAGCAGAGGGTACATTATGTACCGAAGTCCCTTCCCTCTTTTCCAGTTGCAATCGCGAATGGTTCGCGGGGAGAGCAATTGCTGGTAAGTCTACGTAAGAGGGCAGTTCAATAAGTAATGCAACACTTTTTTTTTCTCGGCCAATTTTGGTTGAAAAAACCGGAAATTTCTTGTGGAATATTTTCAAACATTCCCGCTTCGTCTCGTATAGTTTCATTGACTTCCGACAGGTGGCAGCGCTGTACGGAGCTGTTAAAATGGCGTCTGTAACGGATGTGCGTTGCAAACAACGGGCAGTGATCGAGTTTCTTTTAGCGGAAAACCAGGGCATCTCAGATATTCATAGGCGCTTGCAGAATGTCTACGGTGTTCTGGCAGTGGACAAAAGCACGGTGAGTCGTTGGGCAAAGCGTGTGTCATCATCGCCGCAAGGTCAAGCAAGACTGTCTGATCTCCCGCGTGCGGGCCGGCCGTGCACAGCTGTGACTCCTGCAATGGCGGAGCGTGCGAACACACTCGTTCGAGATGATCGACGGATCACCATCAAACAACTCAGTGCTCAACTTGACATCTCTGTTGGCAGTGCTGTCACAATTGTTCACCAGTTGGGATATTCAAAGGTTTGTTCACGCTGAGTCCCTTGTTGTCTAACCGAACACCATAAAGAGCAAAGGAGAACCATCATGTGGCTGAGGGTGACAATTTCTTGTCAAAGATTGTTACAGGCGATGAAACATGGGTTCATCACTTCGAACCTGAAACAAAACGGCAATCAATGGAGTGGCGCCACACCCACTCCCCTACCAAGAAAAAGTTTAAAGCCATACCCTCAGCCGGTAAAGTCATGGTTACAGTCTTCTGGGACGCTGAAGGGGTTATTCTGTTCGAAGTCCTTCCCCATGGTCAAACGTTCAACTCTGAAGTGTATTGTGCTACTCTTCAGAAATTGAAGAAACGACTTCAGCCTGTTCGTAGGCACAAAAATCTGAACGAACTTCTCCTTCTTCATGACAACGCAAGACCTCACACACGTCTTCGCACCCGAGAGGAGCTCACAAAACTTCAGTGGACTGTTCTTCCTCATGCACCCTACAGCCCCGATCTCGCACCGTCGGATTTCCATATGTTTGGCCCAATGAAGGACGCAATCCGTGGGAGGCACTACGCGGATGATGAAGAAGTTATTGATGCAGTACGACGTTGGCTCCGACATCGACCAGTGGAATGGTACCGTGCAGGCATACAGGCCCTCATTTCAAGGTGGCGTAAGGCCGTAGCATTGAATGGAGATTACGTTGAAAAATAGTGTTGTGTAGCTAAAAGATTGGGGAATAGCCTGGTGTATTTCAATGCTGAATAAAACAACTCCTGTTTCAGAAAAAAAAGTGTTGCAATACTTATTGAACAGCTCCAACCAATTTTTCCCTTCACCGTCCTTTTCCGAGATGTACATAGGAGTAGGCGATGTCTTGTTTGCCTCAGGTGAAGATAAACTGGAAATTTATCACTTAGTACTTGTCTCTTTTCTAATCTAATCAAAATGTTAAACGTCGACTGATAAATTTCGCACACACAGGACTAAAAAGCGGAAAATAGTGATTTAAATAATCTATTTTTAAAATGGACTAAGAAGCATATAAGAATTTCTCATATGTCTATACAAATTCCGAAATTTTAATAACGGCCGGCCGTAGTGGCCGAGTGGTTCTAGGCGCTACAGTCTGGAACCGCGTGACTTGCTACGGTCCCAGGTTCGAATCCTATCTCGGGCATGGATGTGTGTGATGTTCTTAGGTTAGTTAGGTTTAGGTAGTTCTAAATTCTAGGGGACTGATGACCTCAGAAGTTAAGTCCCATAGTGCTCAGAGCCATTTGAACCATTTTAGTAACGATGGAAATACGAGCATTCGCAAGATTTGGAACGCAAAACGTGGAATGTCCGCAATACATAATGGTAAGTAAGTGAAGTATTCATGTAACAATTATACACTGCCTGTGCCTCACGTTTTTGGTTTTAAATGTTAGAACTATTTTCATAGCTATTAAAACCTAAAAATCACAAATTTTCATTACTGTCTGTATAGGTTTAGGGGTTTGTACAGGGCTAGGAGAAACGACCTTATTCTTTCTAGTTCGTTCTAGAAACGCGGTATTTTAAAAACTGATTTCTATTTAAATAGTTATTTTAAGTTTTCCGTGAAGCTGGGACAGTTATTCTTTTTTTGTGATTTAGTACTGTTTGATGGCAACAGACATCTAGAGCGACAGAACATTATTGTAAGCAGACATATGGGAATTCTGGGGTCCCATTTATAACTCTTATACTAGTAAACCATTTTTTAAAATATTAAGCTGCTCATAGTGGTCGTTCACCCAAGACAAATTGCAATAACTCATATTATGTGAACCTTAGAACTAGAGGTTCAAACTTAAATACGTTCTGTGATCTTCAGATCCATATATAGCGATTTAAGAATGACGTATAAGTTGTTTTAGTTGTAACAAAAACGGAATTGGGAAAATATTAGATCTTAATGATTAAGTAAAATACTTCATACCTTCAAACAACAACATTATGTCCAGTTTATCGGATAAATACACATCCCAAGGCACCAAGTAAAACACAATTACAGTTCAGGTACAGTGATGATAGAATATGATCGCACTGATAATGTACCCAAACATACTGTGTTTGTTTGAAACTGAAATCATTTATTCACTGGGGAACAAGTTATAGCTTTTGGTTCCTATTACTCATTTCCAAGGAAATTATTACATTTTAGTTTTCTAGTGCCACATAGAGCAGCATACGTCCTTCTTACACAGAATCGAGTACTAGTAGAAAGGCCTAACAGACATTGTCAACATTAAAAATTACCGGCTATGAAGTGTACTTGTTTCCTGCGTGTTAATACATTTCCGAGATATCGACTTAGCAATGTGTCTGGCAGCACACACGAACAAATCTAAAAGTAATAATAATTCAAAGGTCTTACAACCTACCAGAGTTTCTTCACAATGTTAATTTGTTTAAAGAAGCCGTGTACTTCACACGACTTATTTAGGGTAGAGGCAAAATTCGATATAAAGACGGACGTGCTGACACTGGTAGTCACCTATACCACACTATTTGTGAAGTTAATCACTGGAAGTAGGGGGGAGAGGATGTGACACGACGCACCTGTGATGTTTAGTTGGCTGAGGAAAGGTACCGTGGTTGCGAGGAAGCTAGGGGCTAGTGGGATTGATTACCTGTAGGAAGCGCTGTTAGCCTTTGAGGGAGGCTGGGTTGTGCTTGGACGACGGTGATTAATGGCTGGACCGATAAGATGGCCGGTGAATTGTGTGGGCTGCACTTTCCTGATAAAGTCGCTGCTCCTTCTTGCACGGCCAGTTAGAAATGGAGCCTGCTGATTGTGATAAAAAAAAAGTCTTTTAGGCTCACGGTTTCCATCTGTTCCTCTTAGGCTGTTACTGTATGCAGAAGAAGAGATGCTTGTTCAGTAGTATGGTCCTTTATCGCTTTGGAGAAATTCCTGAAACTTTGAGACGTCATTAAAAAGTGTGTAAGTAATTTGAAAATGGTCGTCTCGCAATACACCTTGTCTTAAATAGTATGTTCCAAACTTTAGGGACAAAATTTTATACATGATAAAGGGTCTAAAATGAGTATCTTGAAATAAGGAACTAATGTTCGGAAAAAGGCACTAATGCACTATAATGAATAGATCGGCATAGATGAAATCATTGAAGACTCAATGACATGGAACCACATCAGTGCAAACCATTCAGATATGCTGAAAGCGTCATTGTAATGAATATGTAGAGACAACAGAAAATCGTGCGAAAGCAGAACTCTTAGGTCTCCTACTTCCTAGGAACAGCAGAGTTAAACATTAGGCTATCTGAGCCTCTAGTTGTGACGCAATTTTCTTTGTCAGTTGAATTATATTAAATGATATTAAATTAATTACTATGTAGGATGTTCAATGAAGAATAGTAAACTCTTTACAGGGGGTGATGGTGGAGACTAACTCGAAAAACATTCCGTATAACATGTTTTTTTTGTTTGTTTTTTAGTTTGTTACAGAGATAAGTTTTCATTTCCCACGTTGGCATGGGGTGAGACAGCCAAACGGAAAGATCTGAGGACTGTTTGACTGCCCTGGTAGAGAGTTATAGGGGTGGGTGACTTGACCTTGGATATGTAGAGAGGTGGAAATTTTAGTAGCAGCGGAGTGTTAGTCAAGTACACAACGTGCGTTAACTATAAAGGCAAATAATTTTGTCGGAATTCGACGCATTTTCCGTTGAGAGTTTAATGCCCCCCACAGACTCTCGTGTCGTCTTCCAATCTAGATGAAGCACTCATCCAGAAGAATCGTTTAAAAAACCACACTGCTACCTATAAGTGGATTTGCTTACATTTGCATTTCTTGTTGGTCTCGTTAGCAGAAATGGTGATATTCCGTGGCCTCCCCGTTCACCAGACTTCTTCCTTTGGGGTTACCTCAATTCTAAAGTTTTCCAGGAAAATTGTACAAGAACAAGACATAATCTGAAGAGGTGAATTCGCCAATAAATGAGAAAGATTTCGTAGAAAATGCTACGCAGTGACAGGCAGATTCACTTTCAAACTCCAACAATGTGTGCGGAACCAAGGACGCCATCTGAATGATACCATATTCAAAAACTGATAACTTTCAAGGTAAACTATTAATTTTCACTCGTGTACACTAGATTCACCAAAAAATCAACTGTGTTTAAACCTCCAATTTGTCCGAATTTTGTAAATGTTCCCATTTGACTCTCACCTTGTATTTCAGTTGCTATGGGTTTATTTATTGATCGTCCTTTTTATTTTGAAGTTCAAGTTGTGATGCTCTGCTTCAACTGTGATTGTGAATTTTTGGCCAGTTCAACTGTATTGTTTAAGCATGCCACTCTTGTTCACGAATACTGATGTAACAAAAAATGGTTCTGAGCACTATGGGACTTAACATCTGAGGTCATCAGTCCCCTAGAACTTAGAACTACTTAAACCTAACTAACCTAAGGACATCACACACATCCATGCCCGAGGCAGGATTCGAACCTGCGACCGTAGCAATCACGCGGTTCCAGACTGAAGCGCCTAGAACTGATGTAATACTTCTGGATCTTGGAGCGAAGAGTTTCATTTGCACCTTTCACATGTTATTTAAGCAAATATCCAGTAACTGAGGCATGACATTATGAAGTGTAGTGAGGTACGAATATCAGATAGTATTACAGTTGCACCTGTTCTGGGAAACTGCACCAACTAAATCGTCTTGTGATCTGACTGGCTGGTGTAGTAAAGGACATCACACACATCCATGCCCGAGGCAGAATTCGAACCTGCGACCGTAGCGGTCGCTTGGCTCCAGACTGTAGCGCCTAGAACCGCATGGCCACTCCGGCCGGCTGTTGATACAATAGCTCCATATTTAGCAATCATATAGAACCGCTCTCTCGAAGAAAGATTCGTACCCAAAGACTGGCAAGTTGTACAGGACACACGAACATTCAAGAAAGGAAACAGCAGTAATTCGATGAATTACAGACACGTTTCACTAAACGTCGATTTGCAGTAGGACTTTGTAACGTATACAGTATTCAAACGTCACGAATTATATCGAAGAAAACTACATATTGACACGTAGTCAGCACATATTTAGAAAACATTGCTCTTGTGCAGCACTAGCTCTTTATTCTCGTGAAGTAATGGGTGCTATGGACAGGGAATATCAAACTGATTTCATATTTCTAGATTTCTAGAAGACTTTTGACACCGTTCATTACTAGCGACTTTTCATGAAATTGCGTGCCTATGGAGTATCGTCTCATTTGTGCGACTGAATTCCTGATTTACTTGCCGAAAGGTCCCACTTGGCAGTAGTTCAGGGAGAGTCATCGAGAAAACCAGAAATAATATCTGGCGTTTCCCAAGGAAGTGTTATAGCCCCTCTGCTGTTCCTAATCTATAAAAACGATTTAAGAGCCAATCTGTGCAGCCTTCTTAGATCGTTTGCAGATGATGCTGTCATTCATCTTGAGAATGAAAACATGGTCCAGGTAGCCTGGATAATTTTGACCTTTAGTCATTTTCAAGCACATATCTTAAGCTTCCATTTTCATTTTGCTGGAAGCTTAAGACACGTGCTTGAAAATAACCAAAGGTCGAAACCAGCCAATCACATAGATAATAAAAAATAATACAGCCTACATGGACCAGGTTTTCGTTTTCAAAGCACGTTGAGGGTGTAAACACCCATAGAAATAAAATCTTAAACTGTTATTTATCGTCTAGTAAAGCTGTCAGAAGGATGAAACCTACTGCAAACTTATTTAGGCAAAATATCTGTATGGTGTAAAATGTGCTAATTGGCCCAAAATAATGAAACGAGTGAGCTCATACACATGAGTATTAAAAGGAATCCGTAAAATTTCGGCTACATCATAAATCACACAAATCTAAAGATTGTTCAACTAAATACCTCGGAACTAAAAATAATAACATTGTAAACCGGAACGAGGACATGGATGTTGTTATGGGTGAAGCGAATCAAAGAGTGCGTTTTAGTGGCAGCGCACTTACAATAGAAGATAGGCCAGGACTACTAAAGAGACTGCCTGCACTACGCTTGTTGGTCCTCTGATGGAGGTATTGCTGCGCTATATGGGATCTTTATCAGATAATATTGACGGTGGATATCGAATAAGTTGTAAGCATGTCAGATCGGTTTGTATTATCGCGAAATGGGGGAGAGGAGTAGAGGTGGCAATCATTGAAACAAAAGAATTCTCTGTTCCTGCGAGATCTTTTCACAAAATTCAAACTTTCTCCCCCGAACGCATAGGGAGAACAGATCATCATACTGAAATAAGAGAAACCAGAGCTCGGGCGGAAAGATTCGTGCGTTCATTTCCCTGCGCACTGTTGGAGAGTGGAACGCCAGAGAAATTGCTTGAAGGTTGTTCGACGAACCGTCTGCCAGACACTTAAGTGTGGATTGAAGAGTGGTCATGTAGCTACAGACGTAGTGGCGCAGATGGCTCTTAATAGGCAAAACTCTATGTTTTGAGTATTAGAAAAAATTACGGAATCACCACTGCACCACAAGGGTTACACTGACGTTGCATGAGCTCTTGACTTTACGATTATACGCGGCAGGTAATAACGTTTGCTCCGTTTTTTCCGTTTCCTTCAGAGAAACAACGGCACGTCATGGGTTGTTTCGATGAAACCCATGTCCATACTGAGAGTAAATGCGAGTTTCTTGTCGCCGTGCGGAGCCCAGAACATAATTACGTGACGGACATTATTCAATCGCACTGACGGCCAGCGGTCGGACTGAGAAGATATTCTCAAAGAATTTTAATATGACCTGCATATCGTTTATTATGACATAAATGTCGCTTCACATGTAGATACAAATTGACATCACTCACGGTTTTCAACAACGGCGTTCTCTGTTTTGAGACACGAGGCTGTGCCAACCGGACCTGCGCCTGCCGTGGATACGACAACCGGAGATTCCCCTCCAGATTGATTACGCCCACATCTCTGCAGCGGCCGTTAATTAACCAGAGACATTAGGGTCGCCACGTGACGTATCTGCCCTGCACCCTCCGACCCGACCGTCTCGCTTAATCTGCATGCTAATTGAAAGGCTCACCGCAGTATCCATTGCGGTCAGTGCAGATAGCGGCACCAAGAGGACGCGTCCGGTGTGATGGGTGTCAGCAACACCCAATGTTCGAGGTCCGGGTAATACAGAGAGTACGAATTGCACGTTCCAGGGCTACACATTCCTCTGCACTGTCGTTGACGGCTCTAAAAACGTGGAAGTGTAGCCCAGTAGCTAACTCACTGAACGGTTCTGGAAGAGCAAGATTAAAATTCGCATCCAAACAACATTGTAAGTACGCTGTTTAGGTTTTTATATTGGTAACGCCACGTAGCGTTCTGTATGAAAATCACTGGCTGTGCTGTGTGCAGTCTGTGGCTGGTTAGCATTATTTATTATTCGCTATTGTAGTGTTGGGCAGTTGGATGTGAACAGCGCGTAACGTTGCGCAGTTGGAGGTGAGCCGCCAGCGGTGGTGGATGTGGGGAGAGAAATGGTGTAGTTTTGAGAGCGGATGATCTGGACGTGTGTCCATCAGAGACAGTAAATTTGTAAGACTGGATGTCAGGAAACTGCTATATATATTATGACTTTTGAACACTATTAAGGTAAATATAGTGTTTGTTCTCTATCAAAATCTTTCATTTGCTAACTATGCCTATCAGTAGTTAGTGACTTCAGTAGTTAGAATCTTTTATTTAGCTGGCAGTATTGGCGCTCGCTGTATTGCAGTAGTTTGAGTAACGAAGATTTTTGTGAGGTAAGTGATTCATGAAAGGTATAGGTTATTGTTAGTCAGGGCCATTCTTTTGTAGGGATTATTGAAAGTCAGATTGCGTTGCGCTAAAACTATTGTGTGTCAGTTTAGTGTTGATCAGAATAAGTAAAGAGAGTAATGTCCGAGTACGCTCAGTTTTGCTCAGCTGTTTGAAAAGCAAATAATGTAAGAGGTTTATCTGCACAGTCATTCATTAATTTTTCTAAGGGGACGTTTCATATGTCGACCCTTAGCCGAGGATACTGGAATCTTCTGATTTTTTCTTGTAGTTTGTGTAATTAGTGTAGCTTTTGTTTATTGCTAGCGCGTAATTGTAGAGAGAATCTCCTTTGTAGTTGCAGTCTTTCATTGTTGTACAGTAAAAAAATTGTGGCATGCATGTAGATTTGCACCAAGTATTTCGCAGCTGCGCTTGCTATTAACTAGATATTATTTTCAGTGCTATGTTGAAGTGTTTTCTTATTTTTCTCTTCAAATTGTGCATTTCTGTGTTATCGTGTGAAATATTGTGACAATTATGGCGTATGAAAAACGTAATACTAGGCTCCAAAGTAAACTGAGAAATGACAGTAAAGACGAAAGCAGTGTGTTAGCGCCACCATGTAATGAATTAACTAATGTTCAACACAGTAATTTGGTAACTGTGCATAGTGAAATGGAGCGGGTGACAAATAATGGTTTAGACAGTGAAACAGTTAGGGAATCATTATCGATCGATCGGTCGGCAACAGCTCGCCTCAGGAATCCGAAATAACAGGACAAAATCTTGCAAATATTGCAGATTCAGGTTTTGGGTCCTCACCGTTTTCTCAAATGAGTCAAGACACATTTTCTGCTTGTCAAAATGTGAATGTTGCCGGTGAAAATGCACTGCCAAAAAGCGTAGAGAAACAGATTCCAGACACAAATACATTATTATTGCAATTAATGCAACAAATGAAACAAAATCAGAGACAAACACAGCAAAAGTTAGACACAATGGAACAAAATCTTCAAAAGTTAGATACACTGGAACAACACCAGAGACAAATACAGCAACAGCTTCAAAAGTTAGACTCAATGGAACAAACGCTTGAACAAACACTGTACTTACCTTAATAGTGTTCAAAAGTCATAATATATATAGCGGTTCATGACATCCAGTCTTACAAATTTACTGTCTCCGATGGACACACGTCCAGATCATCCGCTCTCAAAACTCCGCCATTTCTCTCCCCACATCCACCACTGCTGGCGGCTCACCTCCAACTGCGCAACGCTACGCGCTGTTCACATCCAACTGCCCAACACTACAATAGCGAATATTACAACAATGCTAACTAGCTACAGACTGCACACAGCACAGCCAGTGATTTTCATACAGAGCGCTACGTGGCGTTACCAATATAAAAACCTAAACAGCCTACTTACAACATGAATCATTTCAGATTGCGAGAAGAGCAAGATTCAAATTTTAATCATTTCATATTGATGCCGCAATTCTGCCTTCAATAAGCATGTCTCAGCGAAGTAAACGTAAACACCTATCTTTTTCTAATTATAAGAGTTTCAAATTACTGTAATACTTTAGTGAATCTGTACGGTCGTTCCTCAATTAACAGCGAACTATAAATTAATATTATATCGGTTTTATAAGCTTTAAAGTCTTGGGTATCACATATCTCGGGACTCAAGGCCGACTTTATTTACGTCAGTGGAAATGAGGTTATATAAGCCGAGCCCTAAAGCACATCTTTGATTCAGACATCTGTTGATATTATGGTGCGTCAGGTTATCTATGCTGTAAGCTTCCACTGTATACATGAACAGAAATGCAACAGTGCTTTGATAAATTTTGCTGCGGCAATTTTGTTTAATACTTTGAATTCTTTACTTGCCATTTTCGAAGGTTTTGATGGCATGTGTGTATTTTGACCTACATGAAGAATATATGCAATGTATATAATTGTGTGTGTGTGTTTTTTTTTAATATAATAAAGCAACACAATGCTGCGAAGCTGTATGCGTAATTGCCTTGCTTAAATCGTGAGGCATCATATGTATGATACCATTTGCAAAAAATTCACTACGATTCAATATATTTTTTGAGGACCATTCATTGTTAACTAACATTAATACAAAGCAATTAGTTCAATATTAGCTCACTTGTACTTTTCACATGCGTTCGGGACTGAAGAAGCTACAGGAACATAGCGGTCCAAGTGAGTGGAAAAAATGTGCAGGTCATTCTCGTTTTAAAGACGGGTTGTACAACAGGTTCCCACAGACATATGCCTCTATCATTGGCGTCAGTCGCAGACATTTAGAAAATGTTTTGTGCTCACATATTATTCGGTCTCCATTCTAGAGACAAAAGATCTCCTCTGTAGGAATAAACATGGATTCTGTGTGCAGAAATCACGTGTAAGTCAGCTTGCTATGTCGAAAGAGACCCAGAAAACTTGATTCCCTGGTTGATGCCATGTTCCCTTGACTTCTGAAAGGCTTTCGGTACAGTACTGAACTGCTCCTAACAGAATAAATACTAGCTTGAGGAGAATCAGTCTTTTTGATTGACTGAAGAGTTCCTAGAAAATGTGATACAGCATGTCATGTCATTCTTAAACAGAAATAAATCTTTAGAGTTAAATGGGCCATTATTTTTCAGAATAAATGCAAATGACACAATCGATATCGATGGAGGAACCATGAGGTTGTCTGTCGCTGGCGCTGTTGCATTCAAAGAAGTCGCAATTCTCAAAAATTGCAAAGCAGCCTGTAGAAAATCGGTGCAGGATTGGCAACTGATCTTCGACACAACCAAATATAATGGTTCAAATGGCTCTGAGCACTATGGGACTTAACATCTGAGGTCATCGGTCCCCTAGAACTTGTAACTACTTAAACCTAACTAACCTAAGGACATTACACACATCTATGCCCGAGTCAGGAATCGAACCTGCGACCGTAGCGGTCACGCGGTTCCAGACTGAAGCGGCTAGAACCGCTCGGCCACAGCGGCCGGCGCTGGTTTCAAATAACGGAATAAGATTTCTTTGAACTATTTCGTGCTAATTCATGTTTTGCATTACCGCCTGCTGCTTACATTCTTTGTTAAAAAAAAAAAAAATAAAAAAAACTGACGCATAACGAAGGAGTTATTCGAATTGGACGTAAGTATAGGGGTAATGTATATGTACAGACAAACAACTGATTACAATTTCTGAAAAAAATGGATGATTTAAGAAAAAAGAGCTTCACAAATTGAACAAGTCAGTAATGCGTTGCTCCACATTTGGCTCTTAGGCAAGCAGTTATTCCGTTTGGCGCTGACTGATAAAGTTGTTGGATGTCCTCCTGAGGGAGATCGTACCATGTTGTATCCAGATGACATGTTAGACCGTCAGACTCCAGAGATGGTTGGAGGATCCTGCCCATAATGCTCCTAACGTTCTCAATTTGGGAGAGATATGGCGACCTCACTGACCAACGTAGGGTTTGGCAAGCACCAAGACAAGCAGTAGAAATTCTCGACATGCGCGAGCGGTCATTATCTTGCTAAACTGTAAGCCCAGGATGGCTTGCCATGAATGGCAGTAAGTCGACGTACCGCAGTACTGTAAGCGTGTCAGGGTTGACAAACGGCACCCCAGTCCATGACTCCTGGTTGTCGGATCGTATGGAAGCGACAGTGATGTTGGTGTCCCACTGCTGTTGGGGAGTTTCTAGACAGGTCTTTGCTGGTCATCGGGTCTCAGTTGGAAGCGCGACTCATCACGGAAAACAATTCTGCTCCAGTCTATGAGACTCCAGGTCGAAGACGTGTTTGGAGACGATCCGCACAGCGGTAGGACACCAGCCTAAATGTCGCACGCCGCACGGCCCGACAACCAGGAGTTATGGTCTGGGGTGCCATTTCTTTTGATAATACGAACCATTTGATTGTTCAAAAAAATGGTTCAAATGGCTCCGAGCACTATGGGACTTAACATCTATGGTCATCAGTCCCCTAGAACTCAGATCTACTTAAACCTAACTAACTAAGGACATCACACACATCCATGCCCGAGGCAGGATTCGAACCTGCGACCGTAGCAGTCGCGCGGTTCCGGACTGAGCGCCTAGAACCGCTAGACCACCGCGGCCGGCCATTTGATTGTTATCCGCGGCACCCTTACATCGCAGCGATACGTTGCCGTTTTGTTGCCCTTCATGGCAAGCCATCCTGTGCTTACATTTCAGCAAGATAATGCCCGCCCTCACAAGGCGAGAGTCTCTACAGCTTGTTTTCGTGCTTGCCAAACCCTACCATGGCCAGTAAGGTCAACGTATTTTCCCCAGTTGAGAGAATTTGGAGAATTACTGGCGTGGTCCCCCTACCATATCGGGGTTTTGACGATCTAACGCTCCAGTTGCACAGAATTTGGCCAGATATCTCTCAGACAGCTCCATCAATCAAAGAGAGGCCGTATAACTGCTTGCATAAGGGCCACATGTGGACCAATGCGTAACTAACTTATTCAGTTTGCGAAGCTCTTTCTCTTGAATAAATAGTTCAGTTCTTCTGAAATTGTAATCGTTTGTTCGTCTGTACATATACATCACATCTGCTGATCTCCCTCCTATTCTGAGAATTCCATCATGGTGCGTCCACGTAGATAATCACGAGGAAGAACCGCATATATGTGTTGATTTGTGGTAATTGTTCTTCATAGCTGTTTTGCCGTTAAAAATTTTACTGCTCCGTTTGTACGCAGACACGTGTAAAATACAAAGGATATTCCGAGAATCTGAATATGGACTCTGAATAAATAACAAAAAGTGACTACAATGACTGATTTGCAAAAATTGCACCGTCTGATTCCGTGATGATATTACAAACTTTCAGGGATGATAGAGAAGGATAAATATATCAATTTGACGTAAGAGATCTTGGTCCGGAGAGTGATAAGCGAAAATCATTTTGATTCCTCTGACAACGAAATACTTGTGTCGGTTCTGTTTCTGCTGAGATTGGAGGGCAAGCAACTTACAGAGGTGCTAGTATGGACCAAAACAAGAAGAAAATGTCTAGTAGACATGAGCTCTAAAATACACATTCCAAGAGTTCTGAGCACTTTTTCATCTGCGATGCTGTGTAACACATCACTTCTACTGTACAAGTGCCCATAGCTCTTAAGTTATGCATTTTACAGCCTATGTTTACGAGAAATATTTTTAATGTTTTGGTGGTGCCTCTGGAAGTTGCCTACTCAATCTTAACAACAACAGCACAGCACATGTATTCCGCTGTGAGATGCTTGTGTCATGAGCGACACATGTTTATGTACTAGTGTCTAGTGCGGAACACCCATCTCATTCTACAGAATCTACAACTCTCACTGCTTGTGGCTTTACTTTAGGGCAGATAATGTGGCAAATATGACATCAGTGTCCACATATGAAGGGCTTATTTCAATAGTGGTACAAGTACACTTTTGTTCATTCTGAGATACAGAGTCTTAAAGTTAAATGTGCGCTGAAAACTCTGCAGTTGAGATACCAGAAATATTCAAGCATATGGCTTCTTGCTAGAGATGAACCTTTCTTTCTGTTTGTTTGGTCCATTAATGTCAGAAGCACTAAAGACAGAAAAGTGGAGGTAATGGACTTGTACCACTATTGAAATAAGCCCTTCATATATAAGCTGCCTGATTCTGTCTGTGTGCATTCCATATGGTGACCTGTCGTAGTGGATAAGAGTCGTAGTTTCAGCCTGTGTTTTCTCATTACGTATTTTTACACTGTAATATTATTGCCACGATTTAAATATGTTATTAGGATAATTTGAATCATTGTTCCAATGGATCCTGCTCACACAAATTGACGATATATGCCCCCGTTTGGTAGTTGTACCCTAATCATAGTATCTGTTTTGGAATGTATCTTGTGAAGTAACATTTTTGTATTAACAATTTGAACTTTTTTACCTCTTAGATACAATTTTCTATTTTACTGATCAGGAGATGCACTGAATTAGTTGAGTTAGTATCCCCACTTTCATATCTGTGTGCTCGTCAGGACTGCCTACCCTACAATCTTAGTAACAACAGTATTGGTACATGTATCCCATTATCAGTGGTATCAGAACGATTTTCGCTTGTAACTTTCGACCTGGCCGTTTTCCGTACCATGATCCCTTATCTTAAATTGATACATTGACGCTTCTCCATCAAATTGCTAGTTTGTTCTATTATCACGGAATCAATCGTTTATCAGTACCTGAAATTGTACTCCGCGGTAACGGAGGGCTCAGTAAACGTCCGTAATGGATACACTGAGGTGTAATTAGGTATGTGATCAGTGGCTTTCCCGGCGTTTGTGTTGTTTCCAGGACTCTCGGCTGTCCAGCCAGATGCGATCGTTGAAGTCCCACGATATTTCGGAGAATAACCTTTCCGCCATCATCAGGTGGTTCTGATGAAATGGTCTGTCTGCTCATTGTTAGTGTTATTTATGTCCGTCAGTCGGGCTTCGATTCCCTGCGCCGACGGTCCGATTGCGGCCGCCGAACTTCGCCGAAATATCGTGGGACTTCAACGATCGTATCCGGCTGGACACCCGAGAGCCCTGGAAACATGTCATTGGGTGTTGTTCGCACAAATGCATATAAGTCGATGTTATAAGAGGGATGAGAAGAATTATTACTATGCTCTAAGTAACCCGCAACAAAGAGCTTAGCAGAGAACGAGTGTAGATGCAAGTGAAGATAATTATCGACCACTGTCTGCAGTCGATAGCCGAGGAGCGGTCTCTGTAGGAACCGACTCGCTTCCTGCAGAGTAAAAATGTGCTGCTAAGCGACAGACAAACTTTCCGTTGCTTTCGTGTCGTTTGCGAGTTCCAGTTCGTCGCAATTAAAAAGAAACGCTCTGCTAACTGCTCTCACAGACGACGCACGCTTGACGTCTTCAAGGAACGCATACGACACTTCAGCGCGTTCTCGGCTGCTACAGAATCTCTTGCTACACTCCTGCTATGTACGTATAGAAGTAGACCTGTCTAAAACTTTTAAATTACATTCTTCAACGGTTTCTGATGCCGTAACAAGATACCTTACAAGGATACAAAGTGCATACTGCCTAAATAGTGAAAAACAAATACTCAACCGTTAACGACATAGGTATATGGAGCATAGATCGATAAAACTCAAAGCACATGCTCTGGGCAAGTACATGAAGCTTGTAAATAAGCTTTTACCACTTGAGAAGAATACAGGTTAATTTCCACCTGAGACGGTAACATTTGTCAGTCATGAACCATGTTTACAGTCCAAATTACGAACGTTGTTATATGTGATGACCATCTGCATCCACGGCTGCCTGGTTCAAATGGTTCTAATGGCTCTGAGCACTATGGGACTTAACATCTGTGGTCATCAGAACTTGGCACTACTTAAACCTAACTAACCTAAGGACATCACACACATCCATGCCCGAGGCAGGATTCGAACCTGCGACTGTAGCGGTCACGCGGTTCCAGACTGTAGCGGCTAGAACCGCACGACCACACCTGCCGGCTCGGCTGCCTGGAACAGCGTGTTTGTACCGCGCCATTGGAGTGTTCAACGTATGTTCCGCTGTACCTAAGCCCAAACGAACTCTTACCATGCTTCGGGAGTACAATGGCAGTATTACTGCGAACATGATAATCTCCATCCCTGTGATGCGTGTGAGGTGATGGGTTCTGTATCCTGCTGTGGTTAGCTTGTGTTGGATGGTAGAGCTCCTGGTCGGTTATTGTTTTGGGTCAAATGCGTTAACTCAGTAGAGATTGCATTTTGGGCTGCAAAGGTGGAGTAAGTTCGATATTCAGGTATGTTGGATGTATTACACTTCTCGTGAAATGTCCAAGTTTCAGACCTTCTCCCCCTTGTGCGTTATCCGCCATTTTGAAAAAATCGCTAAGAAAGTGCACTTTTTCAGTTTTTCCTCAGTAACATGCTTCTAGTGCACTTTAGGCAAAAATGTGCCAGTGTCAGTTTTAAAAAGCTTTAAATTTCCTGCAAGTAGCGTGTATGATATGTTGAAAAATTTGGAACAGGTACTGAGATACAAGGCTCTGAAAACCTGCAAAAAGGCAAGAAATTGCAAAAAGTTTGATATGACAGTAGTTTGGCCTTAAAAACTTTTTTTAGTGCAGTTTTGCATAATGACCGATGTTGTAGAATCTCTGGTGCATTACCGCTTGATTCATGATTCGAATCGAAAAAACACATACAATGTAACATGAAAGTCCCGCTTTTTGCAGCCGTATTTGTTGTCACATGTCTTTCTGTATTGGCGTGAAATGATGTTCAGCAGTACCTCTGGAGTTGGTTCTTTATTAACTGCCGCTGAAACTGCGCTCATACGCCAACCGTATCTGAACTTGCAGATAATTTCTACATGCATGATATTGAACTGCAACGCTTGTTGGAGGCAGGCGTGACAAATCAAATTTGGTGTTTGCAGCAGCTTCAGAAAAGCGAAGATATCGCAACTCATCTATGGATGCGTTCGAGATACCTCCGTAACGAGCCACAAGGAAATATCCAGTTGCTCTCACAATTTTTTTCTGCACTTGGAGCCTTCAAAATATCAACACTTTTGCCATAGGAAGCAGCACTCTCAAGTGTGGGGCAAAATTTAATTTTTCCCTGCCCCAGAGAGCGGAGGTGGTATCGCAACTACTTATCAGTTTGGTTAACCAAGTAACAGAGAAAGCAGTGATCTTTGAAATTGAAAACATGTTCATTCAACGACCTAAGGGAGGGTACAGTTGGAGAATGGAAGCCTCTCTTCGGAGGTAAAGCCTCTCTTCGGAGGTAAACTGCTCTGAGCTTGCCATTATTATATCTCATTTGGCATGAAGTATGAGCCCAGACTCCTTTCGTGCTGTTTACAAAATCACATTGTGCTGTAAGTTTACGTTTTTCACTTGACTCGCGTAGTCTGTTTACACAGAAAAAAGTCTTGGTTGTAAAGGATAGGTTTACTTAATCTTCACATGTGTCGTGTTTTACTTGTTCTTGGCAATATCAGACGATCTGAGGAAACTACAAACTGGTATAAGTAAAAATCACTATTAAAGGCAATAATAAATGAATAGATTAAAAATAAGAAGAGGCAGACATACACCGATAGGGCTATGGAGCACAGGGCCCCACCTGACACTTCCTTAACAGTCTAGTTGACGGTATGACATCGCGTGCTCATGGCATTGTAAACAGACCCTATTTGTGTCATGGGGCAGTTTCTTCATGGGTGAAGAAATGAAGCATTGACAGCGGATGTCTGGCTGTCACCTCCCAGTTCTGTGGGACTCTTAATTACTTTCGACGCCTCGGTTACGATTAGCAAGAAATTTTTATCGGTAAGCTCAGTTATGCCACAATCATTTATGAACTGAAATTTATACGCCTCTCCACCCTCTTAAACACAAATGTGGTCCTCTGGTGTATGTCTGCCTCTTGTTATTTTTAATTTATTCATTTATTATTGCCTTTAAAAGCAACTTACACCGGTTTGTAATTTCCGTAGATTGTCTGATGATGCCTAGAACAGGCGAAACGCATCACATGTGGAGATTAAATAAACCTATCTATTACGGATGCTGAACCATGTCTCTTTCACCAACGACGTTTCATCTTCACACAGACTTTCAGGAAATATAAAGAACACAACCCGATGTGAATTTGGAATTTCGAACGAATGAGCACGTACTACAATACAGCACGATCGCGCTCTCCAAGGGCTGTCCAGTGGAAAGAGGAATGCTGGAGAGGGGAAGGAGTGAGGGAAGGAGGTCCAGTCACGTCAACAACGGACCAAAAATGATAATGAAATAAGATATATTTAAAAAAAAGTATTTTGTTGAAATATAACTATATGCTAACGCGTTAAAAATTTGTGTTTTCCTTTTTCAAAACTACTTGTTATTCAGAAATTACATGAATCTCATGAACCACAGGTATGCAGGGTATAATCAAAGTTCCAGTTTATAACCTCTGTAGAAAGAAAACCAGTGCTCAGAATGACATCAAATTTGAACAGGATGCTATTGGCGAAGGGGGAAACGTCAACAGGCCTTGGAAGGCCCAACGGTGCCGACCGGCCTCAGATCACAGGCGTCACTGGATATGGATATGGAGGGGCATGTGGTCAGCACACCGCTCTCCCGGCCATATGTCAGTTTACGAGACCAGAGCTGCTGCTTCTCAATCAAGTATTTCCTCAGTTTGCCTCACAAGTGCTGAGTTCACTCCCTGCTTGCCAACAGCACTCGACAGACGGGATGGTCACCCATCCAAGTGTTAGCCCACAACGGCAGCGCTTAAGTTCGGTGATCTGACGGGAACCGGTGTTACCACAGCGGCAAGGCCGTTGGCACGAAAAAAAAAAAAAAAAAAAAAACGAAAATGCGAAAATGCGAAAATGCTACTAATAGATGGAGCAGTAAGTGCCTTGATGTAAAAGGGGCCGGCTACAAATAATCGCAATACGATGGCTATTACACCATCCGTTCTGTTCAGTGTGCACGACTGCACAAGTTCCTCAGTCAGCAGATGTGGCACTGGTAGTCAGGTAAGTCCATTCACATCGGCAAGGTCGTACGACATCGGATGGGAAAAATCGATTTTAACTGTGCAGAGGCAAAAACCGCATAAAAAGCAAGATGACATCTGTTTCTGCATAATTGTATGAGACTGGGGCAAGACATGTTCAATATGCTGTCCGCCGTTTTCTGTCACAAATAAAATGGAGAAACAGCATGTCCCACGACGAAGTTCACGGTGGTTACGTTTAGAATGCGTTGTCCAATACGTGCCTTTAGTGTCGCTACTTTCGTAACTGAAGCACTGAACATAAAGTCTTTCAGGAAATGCCACAGCCAGAAGTCACACGGATTAAGATCAAGGGATCTGAACGGAGAGGCTGTAGGCTGATAATTCTAGCCTTTCCGAAATGCCTCTGCTGTAGCCGTTCCAGTGGCTGTGCAATGTGCTGAGGGGCGCCATCTTGCATAAAAATGATCCTACCCACCTATCCCCCCTGTTGATGGGTCGGAATGCCGTTGGTCCGCAAGACTCTCCTAGCGTTTACCAGTGGCATTGCAGGTAACGGGACTCGCAGGTTTCGTCTTCTCGGAAAAAAAACGGCCCTTCGATAAACGCTGCCGTCAACCTGCATCACACAGTCACCTTTGCAGTATGAAATGGTACCGGTTTACGTGGGTGCAGATTTTCCGTTGCCCAGATACTACAATTCTGCGTATTGACATGTTCTTGGAGATGAAAATCGGCTTCGTCGGTCCAAAGAATGTTCCTTGGCCATTCATCGTCCTCTTCCATGAGAGCAAGAAATTCCAGAGAGAATGTTTGTCTTGCTGAAAGGCCAACAGGAAGCAGCTCCTGAACATGGGTAATTTTGTATGGTTAGCAACGCAGGATATTTCGTAGGATTTTATGCACCGTGATCTGTTGGCATGTCCTGCGCGCGATTACCCGTGCACTACACGTCTGCACACCACCGTTCGACCCCTCATACAGTGCTGTGGGCACATCTTCGACAGACGTCGGATCAACTGCTCTCCTCCCTCTGCCACACTGCGCTTCAAAAGAACCTGTTACAATTTTCAACACTACCATCAGCTATCATTTCATTATCAGCTTATTGACAACCGGTTTCGGCGATACACTTCGTCATCATCAGGCCCTCTAAATAAATGGCGGCTTGATTTTCTCAAAGTACATTAAAGTCTCACGTGAAAGTAACCGGTGTCCGTATCAGCTCTCGTCGTGAGCAACTACTCGCGGTGGCTCATGCGGATACCAGTTATTTTCACGAGTAACTTTCTCAATGGTTTCTTTTGGGAGAATTCAGGCACTATATATATTTAGAGGACCTAATGATGACGAAGTGTATCGTCGGAAATGGTTGTCAATAAATTGATGATGAAATTGTACCTGATGGTAGTGTTGAAAATAGTAATATTCCTATCGGCTGTGGTCCTCTACTCCTATTTAACAAGGATGGCTGTGCAGAAACTTCTGTCTTTTCGAATGTTGGAATCATTTTCTCCAGACCCTTAGCAGACTGTAGACCAATGCCCTTTTTTCATACGTTGAAGATCCGAAACTTTAGCAGGGCTCCTGGCGGACAGTTACCGTTCATCTAAAAGAGTTTTATCACCATTGCGCCCGATCCTTCCAGACAGTCACGTTGGGCGTCCAGCGCCATCTATTGATTAAATTTTCGTTCCATGATGTTTCCCCCTTCCATCAGTAAAATGCTGTCAAAATTTGAAGTTATTCTGAATTCTGGTTCTCTACAGCGTATTGAAACTGGAACCTCAATTGTGGACACCCTGTAGGTCGCAAAAGTAATGGTTTAAAGATGATATTACTTTGAGGAATGCTATTTTTGACTGAGAATGGTATTTTCAATTCCGAGCCTGTTTTCACTAAAATTGTCAATGCAACACTTCTCGGAGTGTATAGAGAGTAATTATAAGTATTTAGTCCGTATAGTGAAAGAAATTACTTCTGCCCCCCCCAAATTCTATCAGTCCCTCCAGATCCTTGAGCGTCATGCACTCCGCCTCGCCTTCCGTATCCGCCTCCCGTCCCCCACGCGGATCCTCTATGATCTCATTCCTTTCCCCCATCTGCTCCTATTCCTCGAACATATCCGCATCCTCTACACCTCCCGCCGTCTCGAACCCCCTCACCCCCTGGTTGCTCCTCTCCTCTCCCATCCCCGCCCCCTGCCACGTCTTCACTGTTGTGTCCCCCCTACCCTCCATCTCTCCACCCTCCATCTCCTTTCCCAAGGTGGCTTCCGTCAACTCCCCCTCCCGGATGATGCCCTCTCTCCCTCCATTTATCCTTCCTATCAACTCTGGTCCTCAATCCCCCTCCTTTCCTCTGTCCTTTCCCTGGGCTCCCTCTTCCCCCCTCCCTTCCGTCCTGTTTTCTCCCCACTCAACCTCTCCCTACCTCCCTTCTCCCCCCCCAGTCCTTTTGTATTCCCCTCCTCTGCCTACCCCACTCCCTGTCGCGTCTGCCCCCCACCCCTCTTATGGGTCCTCATCCTCCTTCAGCTCCTTTCCCGGCTCCCCCCTTCGCTTTTCCTCTCCTTTCCTCCCTTTTTTGTTTTCCCCTCTTCTGTCCAGTTTCCCCCCACCTACTCTCGACTGTGGTGTCACATTTGCCCACTTTTTAGTGCAGTGTTCCAGTGACTATTCAGTGTTGTTTGTCTTTCTCGTGTTGCGAACAGAAACCATGCTGTCGCTAGGTGTGAATTTTATGTCCTTTGCGAACAGAATCCAGACTGTCGCCGTGTTTTTTTAATTGTCTATTGTTTTCCCTGTCTGCTTCGTATGTATTTTTCTTAGCATCATCATCCCTCTGTTGTTGTTTTAAGTTCCACGATTTCTTTTCGCCTTGTTACTCTCTAAGTCTCCGATTTTATCGCCTGTTTTTTTTTATTATTTGTTCTCTTGATCTTTGTCACAAAATCTGTCGGCTGAAGAGCGGCATACTAAGCTGCTGCCAGCCCGCTCCCTTCGGGGGGAGTTGAAATTCAATAAATGAAAAAAAAAAAAAGAAATTACATCCTCTACAACACTGGTCATTACGCAAAACTGCACTAAGAAAGGCTTTAAGGCGAAACCACTGACTTATCCAACTTATTGCTGTTTTCACACTCCTATATCCCAGTAGCTGTTCCGAATGTATGAAACTTGAGGGAAATGTAATGCTCTTTAAAACTTATTGTGGCATACCCTTGCCAGAAATGCAATGGAAGCGTGTTACTGAGGAAAACCCGGAAAAAAGCCCCATTTCTTAGTGGTTTTTTCAAGATGTCGGATAAATTTGATTCTTCACGAAAATCAAAATTATTCCACCTTTTGCAAACCAACCGCTTTTCCAGAGCTTGGACTAATTATGCGGAGGGAAAACAAGTTCCCCTAGAAATTACACAATGGATCTTTGTCGGAATTTTCATAGTCAAACGAATAGTGGGAAACGGACAAATGGGGTATCAATCTAATCAGCCTGAGGTATAGTTATGGAATAAAGAATTAATTGCTTGAATGTTATCAGCATAATAAAAAAACTTAATTAGTGATATGAGGGAAAACTGAAGTATTTCACGAACAAAAAGTATCAAATTACAGCATAAATTGAAACTTCTCTGCTTTCTCTTGAGTTATATGCTATTAATAAGAATATAATATTGATCGGTATTTGAACATATGATATTTCATTCTTTTCGAAAGAAGTTATAAAATAAAAAAATAAGATGAGATATTTTGTGACATAATGTGTCTTAAAGCAAGAAATAAAATAGTGTAGAAATGTATTTGACACACCTTTGAATTATGCGCGGAACCGTGCACGAAATCGTATGCATTATACAGCAGATTGAGAATTTAAAGTTCAATGTTTACCTTTAAATCTTAGGATTCTCATAGGTTTCATGGCAATAATGTACGAACATCTCATCCGCCGTATATGATTTCGAGCATCATTCAGGGCGACGTCAAACGATTCTCTCATCTATTTCATTTTTTACATTTACACAAATGATTTCACAAAACATTTGACAGTTCTTTTTTTCAATTTTTTTCATCCAGCAATGCGCTGCCTAGCGATGCTTTACTGTCTCTCCGTTGTTACACGTTACAGTCTACTGCAGCCTCTGTCATCCGCGGCTAATTATCAATGGCAGTAGCTTCACGACATCGGAGAAGCAGTGTCCCATTCTTTGGGCAGCCAGGATGTGGTCACTGTGAGATGCACTGATAACAAATGTTTGCCACGTGGACGGCAGTGAAATGAAATGATCGTACGGCACTGTTGTGTCAGGATCTGACGATATTCCAGTCACTCGGCAAGACAAACTGGTTATTGAGCGATAACTTTTATAAAACTGAGCATAGGAGGCTGTCGCCTCTGCACTTGGTAGATGTCGTAATGTCGAGGTACTGGCACTGTAGTCCCTAATGGCCAGCTTGCTTCCTTATTATTTCAATTAAAATATTAACGAATATCAGTCCATATACACAAGGTGTGTGACAAAAAGAATGTAACAAGGCGATGTTATTTTGCTTGTGTGGACTGTAGCCGCTCTTTTAATTGAGAACAAGATTATCAGGCTTATTCTCATATAGGGGAGAGGTGATCGATAATATCGGAAATAATTAACGGCATTGAAAAAGTTTTAATTAAAGTCAGCGATATATAATCTCTCATCATAATAAAGCTCGCAGCAAAGCAGCGCCTCATGGAAATCCAAAAGGGTTTTACGCGGCTACTTTTATTTCTAAATTCTACTATACAGGGTGTTACAAAAAGGTACGGCCAAACTTTCGGGAAACATTCCTCACACACAAATAAAGAAAAGATGTTATGTGGACATGTGTCCGGAAACGCTTAATTTCCATGTTAGAGCTCATTTTAGTTTCGTCAGTATGTACTGTACTTCCTCGATTCACCGCCAGTTGGCCCAATTGAAGGAAGGTAATGTTGACTTCGGTGCTTATGTTGACATGCGACTCATTGCTCTAAAATGGTTCAAATGGCTCTGAGCACTATGGGACTCAACTGCTGTGGTCATAAGTCCCCTAGAACTTAGAACTACCTAAACCTAACTAACCTAAGGACATCACACACATCCATGCCCGAAGCAGGATTCGAACCTGCGACCGTAGCGGTCGTGCGGTTCCAGACTGTAGCGCCTTTAACCGCTCGGCCACTCTGGCCGGCCTCATTGCTCTACTGTACTAGCATCAAGCACATCAGTACGTAGCATCAACAGGTTAGTGTTCATCACGAACGTGGTTTTGCAGTCAGTGCAATGTTTACAAATGCGGAGTTGGCAGATGCCCGTTTGATGTATGGATTAGCACGGGGCAATAGCCGTGGCGCAGTACGTTTGTATCCAGACAGATTTCCAGAACGAAGATGTCCCGATAGGAAGACGTTCGAAGCAATTGATCGGCGTGTTAGGGAGCACTAAACATTCCAGCCTATGACTCGCCATTGGGGAAGACCTAGAACGACGAGGACACCTGCAATGGACGAGGCAATTCTTCGTGCAGTTGACGATAACCCTAATGTCAGCGTCAGAGAAGTTGGTGCTGTACAGGGTAACGTTGACCACGTCACTGTATGGAGAGTGCTACGGTAGAACCAGTTATTTCCGTACCATGTACAGCGTGTGCAGGCACTATCAGTAGCTGATTGGCCGCCACTGGTACACTTCTGCGAATGGTTCATCCAACAATGTGTCGATCCTCATTTCAGTGCAAATGTTCTCTTTACGGATGAGGCTTCATTCCAACGTGATCAAATTGTAAATTTTCACAATCAACATGTGTGGGCTGACGAGAATCCGCACGCAATTGTGCAATCACGTCAGCAACACAGATTTTCTGTGAACGTTTGGGCAGGCATTGTTGGTGATGTCTTGATTTGGCCCCATGTTCTTCCACCTACGCTCAGTGGAGCACGTTATCATGATTTCATACGGGATACTCTACCTGTGCTGCTAGAACATGTGCCTTTACAAGTACGACACAACATGTGGTTCATGCACGATGGAGCTCCTGCACATTTCAGTCGAAGTGTTCGTACGCTTCTCAACAACAGGTTCGGTGACCGATGGATTGGTAGAGGCGGACCAATTCCATGGCCTCCACGCTCTCCTGACCTCAACCCTCTTGACTTTCATTTATGGGGGCATTTGAAAGCTCTTAACCCCGGTACCAAATGTAGAGACTCTTCGTGCTCGTATTGTGGACGGCTGTGATACAACACGCCGTTCTCCAGGGCTGCATCAGCGCATCAGGGATTCCATGCGACGGACAAATGGGGTATGTATCCTCGCTAACGGAGGACATTTTGAACATTTCCTGTAACAAAGTGTTTCAAGTCACGCTGGTACGTTCTGTTGCTGTGTGTTTCCATTCCGTGATTAATGTGATTTGAAGAGAAGTAATAAAATGAGCTCTAACATGGAAAGTAAGCGTTTCCGGACACATGTCGACATAACATATTTTCTTTCTTTGTGTGTGAGGAATGTTTCCTGAAAGTTTGGCCGTACCTTTTTGTAACACCCTGTATAAACCATGTGCGGTTACTGTTAGTTCTCTTGCTTTCTGCGTTCTGAATAAGTCTACGTAGCTGCAGCGTGCGATGTAGCTGCCATTTTAATGTGATATGTTGCCGAAGGGATCATGGCACTTCCGTTAAACTCCAAGAAAAGTGACTATATTTAATTTATACGGGGCAGACTTACGTTGAAACATATGCTGAGGTCTATGTATATTCTTGCCGTGAGGTCACGGACTAAGAACATCTGAGACAATGTGTGCGCGAGAGAAAGTAGCGCCCAGTATTAAACTCTATTATTTTCCGAATAACCGATAATAGGATCTGTGTACTATACGACTGGACGACGGAACTGGACACTTAGCTTTGTGAAAGTAAAAGAGTACGACGTTTGAATGACTATATCGAAGTATAATCATGGACCATAGTCCATGCTATAATATCTTTGAGTGACAAACTATAAAAATCACGGACGTTTTAGTTGCCTCAATGGCTGACAATAAATTTAAGATCGACCCTCCGTCGGCCAGTGTGGCCGTGCGGTTCTAGGCGCTTCAGTCTGGAACCGCGCGACCGCTACGGTCGCAGGTTCGAATCCTGCCTCGGGCATGGATGTGTGTGATGTCCTTAGGTTAGTTAGGTTTAAGTAGTTCTCAGTTCTAGGATAATTTGAGTTTAGCTGTGTGTAAGCGTGGGGACTGATGACCTTAGCAGTTAAGTCTCATAAGATTTCATACAGATTTTGAACATTTTTTTACTTTGCAGCACTGACATTGTAGGCATGCGCGAATCCATTCCCTGCCGTCCTTCTTAATTGATGGCCAGACGAAACATGCTGTCGGAAACTGGATCGTGGCATTTGCCACTGGGTGTGCCAAGCCATGAACACTGTCAAATGCCGCCTTACGAAGTTGTTGTGGAATGTTAAGGCTTCTTCCTGCTGTGTGGTCCGTCAATAACTGCTGTAGATCCAGATCCGCTTCCTATGATGTCGCGACTTCTTCGTAGTTCATTGTGCTGGTCACACCGCAAAAACAAGAAACGTAATCTGTAACCTGATTCTCCGCACCTCTGATCTGCCTTATATCCGTGGTGAATTGACTGACAAACTCTATGAGCCGGAACTGCCTTGGCGAGCACTTATCGCTGATGTTGCTGAAAGCTGACATTGTAGGTTTATGATCAGTGAAAATCGTTACTGGCCTGGCTTCAATATACGGGCGGAAACGTTTGACGCTTTCATATATTACCAACAGTTCTCTGTCATAAGCACTCCATTTTGTCTGTCGGAGTTGTAGCTTCTTTGAGAAGAAACTAAGAGGTTGCCAATGTCCATCGACCTGTTGTTGCAAGGCTGCACCAATTGCGACGTGGCTGGCGTCTACTACAATACACAACAGTGCTGCAGGTATGTGGTGCGCGAGTAACACTGCCTCCTCTAAGCTTCTTCGTAAGTCGCCAAAAGCTTTGGTCATTTCAGGTGTCAATTGCAGATTTCGCTTTCCTGTGGTATTCTTGCCAGCCAGTGCATTCGAAAGCGGTGCTTGTGTTTCGGCGGTAATTGCTAAATGACGTCGGTAAAAATTTACCACAGCTAGATAACGTCTGAGTTGTCTGTAGTCTGTAGATTTGGGTAGGTTGCGCAACATGTCGATCTTCTCCGGTACTGGCTATATACCGTTGACTGAGACTCTTGCCCATGACGCATTTGCGTTCATTTAATAATATTTCATATATAGCGAGCCTTTGTTGTACCTTCTGAATATGTCTATCATGTGATTGCGTATCCTCTGAGAATACCAAAATATCATCCAGATATGCATAACAGAAAGGTAATCCCTGGAGCACTTCATTAATGAATCTTTGCCAGGATTGGGCCGCATTTTTGAGTCCGAATGGTATAAAAAGAAATTCGAATAGCCCAAAGGATGTGGTCACCGCCGTCTTTGCCACGTCAGCCGGAGCCACAGAAATCTGATTGTATGCCTTACGACAATTTAGTACTTAGAATACCGTCGCACCTGCTAGAGTGTAGGTAAACTCTTAAATGTTTGGTATGGGTACTTGTCGGGGATCGTTCTCGTGTTCAATCGGCGGTAGTCGCCACAGGGACGCCATATTCCGTCTTTCTTGCGCACTAGGTGGAGAGGGGACGCCCAAGAACTGTCAGACCTAACTACTCCAACCTGGAGCATCTCCTCAAATATCGCTTTTGTCTCCGCTAATCGCTCTGGGGCTAATCTGCGAACGCGTCTTGATACTGGAGGACCTGGGGTGGCGCGTATATAATGCACTGTATTAAGTTTAGCCGCGCGGGATCAGCCGAGCGGTCTAGGGCGCTGCAGTCATGGACTCTGCTGTTGATCCCGGCTGAGATTCGAGTCCTCACTCGGGCATGGGTGTGTGTGTTTGTCCTTAAGATAATTTAGGTTAAGTAGTGTGTAAGCTTAGAGACTGATGACCTTAGCAGTTAAGTGCCATAAGATTGCACACACACCTGAACATTTATTAAGTTTAACTACTGGAGTCTTTATGGCTTCTTGTTGGGGAGACCATATAGCTGACCTACTGACTCCTCCTTAAACACCTCTGCCGCACTGCACCGAAAGCCTCTTATCATGCCCCTATTTGATCCGGTAGTAAGAGAGTTATTTGCCAAGTCCACGGTGAGTGCAAAATGAGACACGAAGTCTGTGCCTAAGATCGCCTGTAAAATATCTGCCACTACAAAATTCCGTTTTTAACGCGTGATAAACCAATATCTATGGTGAGCTCTTTATAACCGTACATGTTTATACTTTGATTGTTAACTGCCATCAGTTTCAAAGGCTCCCACGTGTCCTTCTTAACAAAGTTCGGGGCTGGCAAGGTACTCACTTCCGAGCCGGTGACTATAAGGAAGTTGAGGCCTGAGAGTCTACCAACCACTTGTAATCTGTGCGATAATAGCTTATACTCGCAGGGTGACGCAGAGTGGCATAAAGATATACAGGGAGCCTTCAAGTGCCTTACCCTGACTGTGCGTGTTGCTGCCTGCAACTGTCACCTGGTTCCTCGTTCGTATACGGCGCCGTTAGTGAGTGCTGCAGCCCGTGGCGCCTAGGGCGGAATGGCATCGCCATTTGGGTATCCACGAGGTTTTGTGCTCAAATTCCTCTGAGCACCATGGGACAACATCTGAGGTCATGAGTCCCCTAGAAGTCAGAACTACTTAAACCTAACTAATCTAAGGACATCACACACATCCATGCCCGAGGCAGGATTCGAACCTTCGACCGTAGCAGCCGCGCGGTTCCGGACTACAGCGCCTAGAACCGCTCTTCCATCGCGGCCAGCAAGGTTTCGTGCGTCTTGTAGCTTGTGTGCCGAATCGTCTGTGATACCAGCAAAAATTGTCGTGTGTGCTTGATCCTGTTTGGAGTGTGACCTCTTCTTGTTGCTGGTGGACCTGGTGGACGTTTGCAGCTCCAAGTTATCCAGCCGAGTAGCCATATTTTCCACTGTGTCTTGCAGTTTCCTGATCCCCTCAGCGATGCCTGTATTTTGTCTGTAACGCGTGGCTGCACAGCTTAACTTCGATTCTTGTAACCATTGCGGTGAGTAATCATTGGCTTCCGTTGCACAGGTGGCATATGACGTTGCTACGGGCGCTACGAGCGTCGACTGTAGAGTAGAGAAAGCTCCGTCAGCTATTTGTAGTTGCTTGTCGAGAGACTGTCCCTCGTACGCAATCAACGTCAGTTGAACTTGATGAGGAAGCTACTGTCGCCAGACGTGCATTAAAAATTCATTGGATATCATGCTTTCGTCGAGTATAGTGCGAAAATGTCACTAAAATTCAGATGGACTTTCGTCCTCCGGCTTCTCCTGATGCATCACCTGCGAAAGTCGCTGTTCAGGTAATTTCATGCAATGAGCGATCAAAAAAATGGCTCTGAGCACTATGGGACTCAACTGCTGAGGTCATTAGTCCCCTAGAACTTAGAACTAGTTAAACCTAACTAACCTAAGGACATCACAAACATCCATGCCCGAGGCAGGATTCGAAACTGCGACCGCAGCGGTCTTGCGGTTCCAGACTGCAGCGCCTTTAACCGCACGGCCACTTCGGCCGGCGCAATGAGCGATCAACCCCGTTTTAAGTGTGGTGTATGATTGTTGGAGCTGCTGATGTATGATCATATCAGAGACTATCGCTTTTACCCTCTGATCCAGGTTGCTAATTGCGAGAGTGAATTTATCGCGGTCTTCGGTGATATGTTGATGCTCGAAGATATTCTTAATTATCGCAAACCATACGTCTGGTTGTGTAGGCGTGAATGGAGGCGCCATTAACTGCAACCGTGGCACGGTTGATAACGCCGCGTTCGTGCGTGAAAGATCTTCGGCATGTGAGTGTGCTGGTGGTGTGGCTGCTACAACCAGAGTTTGCAAAATTATGGATTCCGTTTTGCTATCATTCTTCGGCATTCCAAGGTCCAAAAGCCCAATCACTTGCTTTGGTCGTCTATCTCGTCGTTTGTTGCTTGCAGAATTTTGTTAGCTTCTTCCATATTTGGCGAATCTGTCGCACAATATTGAGTTGCAAGAGCTATTCTTATTTTTCCCGGTGTCACCAATTATGTAGGCAACAAATTAAACCCACATACAGCTTGTACAAAATACTTTATTTCTCTTGAACCAACAGTCAAAAAGTAAAAACGTGTATCTAACGTCCGCTGCACTTGCGTGGAGTAAACGAAGCACATATCACTGGCTACTCCCACGTTCCCACAACAACTATCTTGTCTTCGGTAACGCAACAACAAATGAAGAATGATCGACTGTGCAAAAAGTCAACATTAATTATTATTATTAAAACCCGAAATGTAGTCGCCGTTAAAGTGAAATGTTTGTGTTTGCTCCATCTGATGTGTAGATGTAAAGAAAAGTCGGGCATACACAGTAGGCAACAACATCAATGTCTTACGTCAGAGAAGTCCACGACAGTAGATCGACAGAGGGCGACGTCAAGACCTGTTTAGTCATCCATTCCAGATGCTCAGTCCGATTTTCAGCTCCGTACTGCCATCACGTGATGTTTGAAAGATGGCATCAGTGAAGTCGTGTGTCTGTTGTGTTTTACGAAAATGGTACAGAGGAATTTAGGGCAACGTTATGGCATCACGTTTTGTATTAAACTTGGAGAATCGGCGAATGCGACGACTGAAAAGTTGAAACAGGCGTATGGGGAACATTCCTTATTAAAAGCACAAGTTTTTCGCTGGCGCAATTTATTTCTGGAAGGTCGAGAACACGCTGAAGATGAACCTCACGAAGGCAGATCTTCAACTTCACAAAATCGACAAAAATATCGAGCGTGTGTGTGCCCTTGTGGGATCAGACCGATGTTTAACAATGACACACTTACACCGTACATCAAAGTTTGACCGCCTTTTTGCACTTGCGAAAGATTTGTGCCAAAATTGTACCGAATTTTTGAGTTCGCTCCTGAGACAAAGCGACAAAGTGGAGAGTGGCACTCTGAAACATCCCCTCGCGCGAAAAAATGAGCAAAGTAAAGTTCAAAACAATGGTGATTTGCTTCGTTGACAGTAGTGGCATCGCACATAAAGAATTTGTGCCAAGATGACGAACTGTCAAGCAAGTGTTTTACAAAGATATCCTTGAAAGATTCTGGAAGAGGTTGAAACGAGTGAGACTGGACAGTGCACACAGGTGGATACTGCATCATGACTAAGGCCCATGTCACACGGATATTTACACCACGTAATTTTTGACCTCAAAAACGAATTTCTTGTTGTATTACAGTCCTGAGTCCTTGTGACTTTTTTCTTTTCCAGAAATTTAAAAATGTCTTAAAAAGACAAAATTTTGGTACCCTCGAGAACATTCAAAACATTGTGACAGATATCTTAAAGACCCTATCAGTTGAAGCCTTTCAGCGCTGCTACCAAGACTGGAAACAACGACTCCGCCGGTGTATAGCTGCCGAAGGGAACTACTCTGACGCGGACAGTGTTGTTTGAGAAAAATAAAAAGTTTGGTAGATAAAAAAGTCATTCTCGTTGCTTTTCTCACACACCTTGTATGTGTGCAGTGGGAAGCGGTTTCTGTGTATGAGAGTAACTCACATAAAGTAGTACAGAAAAAGAGAATAACAGAAGTATTTTTTATTTTTTTGTACATTTTCCACCATTAACGTACTTTTATCAGCGAACCCGAAAGCTTCCAGAAGGATTTGTTTTTAACCATCTCCCAGAAACTCGGTAACAACGTGTAGCTCGCCAGTAATGATGACAATCACTGGTTTCATAACACAATAAAAGGGAAGTGAAAATCAGCTAAAAGGATGTAGGAGTCTTTTTTTTTTTTTTGTAATGGTGATCCTGAAGCCAACTTTCGTGAGCTACGAGAAAGATCTCTCGAGTACTCACTCTGATTACAATTGGCAGCCAACAGCATATTTCTAAAGCACTCAGATTTGATGGTGGTCTGTTCATCTAGAGGAAGACTGCCTTTTGTAGCGCTTATCAGCAGACGAATGAGAGTGAGAATGTCGGGAACCAACTCTCCGTCGAGCAATTAAACAGGAAAGTAGCGTCCCGCCTGAGGACCATTACGCACGAAAATTCGCTGTAAAGTTCACAAGCATTACTTCAGTTTTGTGCATTAAGTACGTTCGGTCGTATATGCGGAAAGCACACCATAAAACCTCAGCGAGACGTATAACAATGCCGGCAACGGCTCCAGGTCACCGTAAAATTTCAGATTACAAGCCGCGCAACGGGAACTTCTTTCGAGATCAAAGCGTTATGAGACATATAAAAGGCAGATGGTATCTTAGGCCGTTAAAACTTCCGCAAAAACGGAAGCGGGAACAGCACTTTTGAGAGGAGCACCTGAGGATAAAAGGTCCTTCGATTTGGTCGAAGTCTTGCGCCTGCGAGACGCTGACTGTTTCACCAGCAAAAGCAAGTTTTCATGGAACACGTGCTCCTTCGAAGTGGGGAAATTTCCTGTCCGTGTAAGTGTTACGGTATAAAAGTGAATGTTACAGAAAAACTGCCTGTTGGCATTACTAGTCAAGGCAGCCGTTTTATCCTAATCAAATAAATATTATTCACACACTAGGGTTGTAGTGGTGTCTCACGGCTGAATGACGTTGAGATTTTGATGGGATTTGTCCGTTTTTCAGCATTGGTACTTACTCTTCACGAAATAAGTCTTTACGTACCGTAAATGTTATGTCTAGGTAAAGTTGTTCTCTACTGAAGGTTGGTTTGCAGTCCACTTTGTTTTACTAGTGATGGTTATATTGAAGTCGGTATCCACTTGCTTTCTCCCTACCGTTAAACTGATTCGCCTGGCCAGCCCTGTAGTTTAATGTTGATTTAGAACTACGGTGTTTGGGGCGGCGGGTTTGAATTGTTTCCTAGTCGTGCATCGGTTCTAAAAGCGGAAGTTCAAATATGCTACAAGGGCCTATAAAGTACTTAAGTCTAAACGTTTTACCCGCAAACTGCAATCCGCTCGTCCACATTTCAGCTCGCTAGGACTGAAAAGTGAATTCCTATTCACAACTCAGAAGGGAGCGTGGGAGGATCGACGAATACATGTTCACTGTTTGAAACAGTCAAGTATGTCCAAAATTCTGTGGTTCCACACATACAATTTCATAAATCACAGAAATTTTCACTCCTTTCATCAGCACTTGCGATAGTTAAGAATATAAATCTTCTTGAAGTTCCATCATCTATAAATTCATTTTCCGCGACAAATCGTCCGAATAATTAAATGTACAGTTTATTTCGCCTAAACGCGATGAGTCTTAATACTCCACCAGGCATGTGGATTTAGAAACGAACGGCGCACAAACCGTGGTAGACGGAGAAGAAAGAGGTATTTAATTATTTGCAGTTCAGGCGAAAGTTCAGTTGAGGCACTGAGAACCATAAGGCCTAAAGCATACCATTGTTGCTTTTGAGTTTGTAGCATATATGCATGCTCCTGACATCTCTTGGTCAAGTTTTATCTGTGCGATAGTGCCACACTGTATACGAACATTAACGTAAAGCTGTAATACCGATTTCTCTTATATTGACTTCCATATGAGCCCAAAGCACAATTCATAATTTTCTTGTTCTGAGCTGATCACTTGTTAGCTAGGATTGCCAACACAAAACTGTTCGTATTTTTTCACCTGATGGTTGGTCTCAAGTTATACAGAAAGCAAGGCTAGCTGAACCTTCCGCAATATGTAAAATGAACGTCGAGGATCTCAGAATCGTTAAGATTATTACCGACCTCACTACCAAACATAAAGTTGATGTACATGCTAACAATATACATTTCAGAAATTTTATAACGACTGAGTTTTCAATGAGTTGCCGGGAACTCTTGTTTAAAGGAAAATATTCTTTATTGGAGTCTTGAGAGGCCACCATTTTCTGCAATTCATGTCGAGGGAGCTCACAGTTTGTCATTTTTCCACAGTTTGTCGTGAAACGTCCCCTTAGAAAAATTATAAATCACTGTGCTGATAAACCTCTTACGTTATTTGATTTTCAAACAGATGAGCAAAACTGAACGTACTCAGACATTTCTCTCTTTACTTGTTCTGATCATCACTAAAGTGATACGCAATATTTTTAGCGCAACGCACTCTGACTTTCAATAATCCCTACAAAAGAATGGCCCTGACCAAAAATAACCTATACCTTTCATGAATCACTTACCTCACTAAAATCTTCGTTACTCGAACTACTGCAATTCAGTGAGTGCCAATACTTGCAGCTAAATAAAAAATTCTAACTACTGAAGGCACTAACTACTGATTAGCATACTTAGCAAATGAAAGATTTTGATAGAGAACAATGTATTTACCTTTATAGTTTTCAAAAGTCGTAATACATATTTTGACATCCAGTCTTACAAATTTACTCTTTCTGATGGACATAAGTCCAGATCATCCGCTCTCAAAACTCGGCCATATCTCTCCCCACATCCACCACTGCTGGCTGCTCACCCCCAGCTGCGCAATGCTACAATAGCAAATATTCCAACAATGCAAATCAGCCACAGACTGCACACATCACAGTCAGTGATTTTCATACAGAGCTCTACGTGTCGTTACCAACATAAAAACCTAAATAGCCTACTCACAGTGGATGCCTTCCAAACTCTAGTGCCCAAATACGTAGGTGGAAGACGAATCTCAGCCTGGAATGACAACTACTTAGCAACACTACTAGAGTTCATACCTGAAGTGGACAGACAGTTTCAGTTGAACATTAAACCACAGAATGCGTTTATTGAAAGTGATGATAATGAGGATGTTGAAGTGTTGGAATAGATGATAATAGCGTGTGGGGTCAGCTAGCATATGTTCTTTGTGTTCTGATTCTGGTTTCATATCTATTACAACTTTCACAACTTTCAAAGCGACGGTACTGCCGGCAATGTACAAATGAAAATTTTTTAAAATTGAAGTTAATATAATGAATAAATATTAATTAAAATTTCATAACATTAAGTGGGTTCATAATTTCGTTATAGCAAATACAGAAAGTTGAAGCTTGATTAAAAAACAAGAGAAACCTATGAGACAGGTGATTTATTTTTCACAATCATCTATTTCTCTCAAAACTCTGTGTCTGTGCTTTGGACTTTGATGGTTCCAGGACCTTAAATTTTTTTACAGTTGTAGAAAAATGCGAGCTCAACGTTTCCCGCTATGACTCAAAGGGTGTCCGCGCACAGCCATCCGAGGTTCACATTCCTTGTTGCGGTCAGCAGCGTAAAGCACTAAATACCGAAGTTCTACACTGACTTGCTATCCGATTGCAACGCACCCTGCTGACGAAAGACTTACGGTGCATGAACCCCTGGAGGCAGCTCCGGAGTTGCTTATATGCCCGCGTTGCAATCGGCAATGGACCGAGAAGCGGAATTACCGCCCCAAAAATGCCCGTCCACTTGCCTCACTGCTCTAATAGCGCCCTCTTGGTGTACAAAATTACTAATACATAACTGGCCATTAAAATTGCTTAGCTAAGAAGAAATGCAGATGATAAACGGGTATTCACTGGACAAATATATTATACTAGAACTGACATGTGATTACATTTTCACGCAATTTGGGTGCATAGATCCTGAGAAACCAGTACCCAGAACAACCACCTCTGGCTATAATAACAGGCTTGATACGCCAGGGCATTCAGTCAAACAGAGCTTGGATGGCGTGTACAGGTACAGCTGCCCATGCAGCTTCAACACGATACCACAGTTCATCAAAAGTAGTGACTGGTGTATTGCGACGAGCCATTTGCTCGGCCACCATTGACCAGACGTTTTCAATTGATGAGAGATCTAGAGAATGCACTGGCCAGGGCAGCAGTCGAACATTTTCTGTATCCAGAAAGGCCCGTACGGGACCTGCAACATGCGGTCGTGCATTGTCCTGCTGAAATGTAGGGTTTCGCAGGGATCGAATGAAGGGTAGAGCCACGGGTCGTAACACATCTGAAATGTAACGTCCACTATTCAAATAGCCGTCAATGCGAACAAGAGGTGACCGAGACGTGTAACCAATGGCATCCCACACCATCACGTCGGGTGACACGCCAGTATGGCGATGACGAATACACGCTTCCAATGTGCGTTCACCGCAATGTCCCCAAACACGGTTGCGACCATCGTGATGCTGTAAACAGAACCTGGATTCATCCGAAAAAATGACGTTTTGCCATTCGTGCACCCAACTGCTGTTTGTGTATGAGAAATCGGTTGGAACCGTTCCTCATGTCAGCACGTTGTAGTTGCCGCCGCCGGCGCTAACCTTGTGTGAATGTTCTGAAAAGCTAATCATTTGCATATCACAGCATCTTCTTCCTGTCAGGTTCGTCGTTGAGTACACCATCGCAGGCGCTCCTGTCTGTGTTGCAGCGTCAAGGGTAACTGCAGCCATGGCCTCCGAGCTGATAGCCCATGCTGCTGCAAACGTCGTCGAACTGTTCGTGCAGATGATTGTTGTCTTGCAAACGTCCCCATCTGTTGACTCAGGGATCGAGAAGTGGCTGCACGATCCGTTACAGCCATGCAGATAAGAAGCCTGTCATCTCGACTGCTAGTGGTACGAGGCCGTTGGGATCCAGCACGGCGTTCCGTATTACCGTCCTGAACCCACCGATTCCATATTCTGCTAACAGTCATTGGATCTCGGCCAACGCGAGCAGCAATGTCGCGATGCGATAATCCGCAATCGCGATAGGCTACAATCCGACCTTTAGCGAAGTCGGAAACGTGATGGTATGCATTTCTCCTCCTTACACGAGGCATCACAACGTTTCACCAAGCAACGCTGGTCAACTGCTGTTTGTGTATGAGAAATCAGTTGGAAACGTTCCTCATGTCAGCACGTTGTAGGTGTCGCTACCGGCGCCAACCTTGTGTGAATGGTCTGAAAAGCTAATCATTTGCATATCACAGCATCTTCTTCCTGTCGGTTAAATTTCGCGTCTGTAGCACGTCATCTTCGTGGTGTGAAAATTATAATGGCCAGTTGTGTACCTTTCCAGACTAGGATTGTACCGGCTCTTTAATTTTTCCTAGTGTACATCCATGTTTAAGGAGAATTTCGTTTCAGTTCCAGTTTTATACCTTAAAAAATATAGTTGGTACAGTTTTCTCAAAGGAACTTGAGTGCTCTCTGGCCATAGTGCCATCGCTGTGCCCTTGTTAAATAACTTAAATTATTTCTAAAATTAACTACATCGAGATCATTTTCTATGTTTAACAAGGTGCTGCAATCTTTGTATTGTAGATTACATCTAAATAATGGATAGTGTATTATGTTTTCCTGACTTCTAGTCCAAATGCAAGTCTCGAAAATTATTGAAGGTAACGCTACACAACTTTTTTGCATCATATCTTTATAGTAGATTATACCTGTTAGCAAAATTTCAACTCCGTATTTTCCAATCTTGGCGGATGTAAAATTTGATAAAATATTGATTTTTGGGGGAACTCGTTATCTGACAATGCTCAAACTTAGTGTTCGTTTTTCTCACGTACATGTTCGCCAATTCACTGTAAAATTACATAGTTATACCAATATAAAAATTCCTTGCTCTCCTGCTACCTCGGCACTATTGCTTTGCAGCTAAGGCTCTTGCTTCCCCACACCTACAGCTTCTCATTTTCCATACAATACGTCATCGCCAGAGGTGAAAGAAGCGCTGAGTAACGGAAACGAACCTAGAACCGAGTGGAGATCGAAAGTTTTAGCTGAACACTACCCTGTGTAACTGGTAATAGTTGGTTAACTATTGGTATTGTATGTGTATTTTCGCTTGTTGTTGTTGTTGTTGTGGTCTTCAGTCCTGAGACTGGTTTGATGCAGCTCTCCATGCTACTCTATCCTGTGCAAGCTGCGTCATCTCCCAGTACGTGCTGCAGCCTACATCGTTCTGAATTTGCTTAGAGTATTCATCTCTTGGTCTCCCTCTACGATTTTTAGCCTCCACGCTGCCTCCAATACTAAATTGGTGACCCCTTGATGCCTCAGAACATGTCCTACCAACCGATCCCATCTTCTAGTCAAGTTGTGCCACAAACTCCTCTTCTCCCCAATTCTATTCAATACCTCCTCATTAATTATGTGATCTACCCATCTAATCTTCAGCATTCTTCTGTAGCACCACATATCGAAAGCTTCTATTCTCTTCTTGTCCAAACTATTTATCGTCCATGTTTCACTTTCATACATTGCTACACTCCATACAAATACTTTCAGAAATGACTTTCTGACACTTAAATCTATACTTGATGTTAACAAATTTCTCTTCTTCAGAAACGCTTTCCTTGCCATTGCCAGTCTACATTTTAAATCCTCTCTACTTCGACCGTCGTCAGTTATTTTGCTCCCCAAATAGCAAAACTCCTTTACTACTTTAAGTGTCTCATTTCCTAATCTAATTCCTTCAGCATCACCCGACTTAATTCGACCACATTCCATTATCCTCGTTTTGCTTTTGTTGATGTTCATCTTATATCATCGTTTCAAGACACTGTCCATTGCGTTCAACTATATTTTCGCTTAACGATGTGTAAAGATTATTATAAAGTTAGATGTCAGGGGATATTGCTTCCTCTACGGCTTTCTCATTATTGCTATACGTCTCTACGTACATTTATGTAGAAATAAATAATTATGTTATTTTTTATACGTTTTTTAGCGGCCATTTTCTACGCAGGTACATGATTACTCGTTTATAAATAAATCATTTCACGCAGGGTAATTATTACTATACGATTGATTATACATACGTTTATGTAGAAATTACATGAAACTTCCTGGCAGATTAAAGCTGTGTGCCCGACCGAGACACGAACTCGAGTTCGTGTCTCAGTCCGGCACACAGTTTTAATCTGCCAGGAAGTTTCATATCAGCGCACACTCCGCTGGAGAGCGAAAACCTCATTCTTGAAATTACATAATTGTGTTATATTTTTATAGGTTGTTCCAGGGGCAATTTTCTACGCAGGTATATGAATATTCGTTTATAAATAAACCATTTCACGCAGGCGACGCGTGAACGTTTGGAGACACCAAAACCGTTTAAGAGATAGCTTCAGAGGGCGCTTGATGCGGCGATGGGGGTGTTGGGAAGAGTGACACACCAGAACTCTCAACACATGACTGTGCCTCAAAATTTTTGACACAGCTCGAGGGTGATGAGATTGTGCAGTGTGTTTTTTCTTTTTTTTTTTTAAAAAAAGATGTAAGATTTTCAGGCGAATAAACAGATGCGTGTATTTGGACGATAGATTCCCGCAGAGCAAGTGAAAGACGAAGACAGTTACGCTAGGGACCACATTTCATACGATGTAAGAATTCTTTGCACTACAGTAACCTTACCACTTGTCTGATTAGTACCATGCAGGCAATCGCCATGAATCGTCACATATGGATTTCGTCTACTCGTCGCAGGGATATTTCATCATTTCAGATGGTTTTTTTCGAAGCTTCATGCGTTAAAGCCAGTACCTCGTGCATTTTTACATTTACCATTTTAACAATTGTCAGGCATTCAGTTCGCTGTAACCTCAGAGAAATCTTTATATATTATGTTCTTTACACTATTAAAAAAACATTAACAACTGTATATCAATAAGATTCTAACCGTGAGAAGTCTTTGCTGTTAAATTCAGAAGCATCCGACCCATTTTACACTTCAAGGCGGTGGGTTACTCTGTACTGTTAACGAAATAAATAAATAAATAAACCTCGTGCCTGCGGTGGCTCGTTGGGTGGTGCGCTCGTTTCCCACAATGAGGCGGTTGTTCTAGATTATAACCTTGCTCACAGACTGATGTTGTCCGGTATTTAATTGAATTAGACAGTAAGCTCTGTCACCTTCAAGTTATTCGCCACGGTTGCTGACACTTGCGTTGGTGGACTTTTCGGAATCGACGTACTCACTATGCAACCTTGACATTGTGGTACGTGAAAAGCGTAGTCAAGCCGGACCGATGTAGTGGTATGGTTCCTTCACTGCGAATTCATAATCTTCTCGCGATTAAATTGCGTCGACATCGCACGTTTTAACCCATCCTTCGCTTGCCGCCCACCCCAGTGACGAGTATAAGAACACTTGCCGGCAGATGGAAACTGAGTGCCGGACCGAGACTCGAACTCGGGACCTTTGCCTTTCGCGGGCAAATGCTCTACCAACTGAGCTACTTAAGCACGACTCACGGCCCGTCATCACAGCTTTACTTCCGCCAGTACCTCGTCTCCTACCTTCCAAACTTTACAGAAGCTCTCCTGCGAACCTTGCAGGACTAGCACTCCTGAAAGAAAGGATATTGCGGAGACATGGCTTAGCCACAGTCTGGGGATGTTTCCAGAATAAGATTTTCACGCTGCAGCGGAGTGTGCGCTGAAATGAAACTTCCTGGCAGATTAAAACTGTGTGCCGGACTGAGACCCGATCTCGGGACCTTTGCCTTTCACGGGCAAATGCTCTACGGGCTGAGCTACCCAAGCACGACTCACGGCCCGTCCTCACAGCTATACTTCCGCCAGTGCCTCGTCTCCTAACTTCCAAACTTCACAGAAGCTCTCCTGCGAACCTTGCAGGACTAGCACTCCTGTAAGAAAGGATATTGCGGAGACATGGCTTAGCCACAGCCTAGGGGATATGAAGCTGTGAGGACGGGGTGTGAGTCGTGTTTGGGTAGCTCAGTTGGTAGAGCACTTGCCTGCGAAAGGCAAAGGTCCCAAGTTCGAGTCTCGGTCCGGCACACGGTTTTAATCTGCCACGAAGTTTCACATCAGCGCACTCTCCGCTGCGGAGTGAAAATCTCATTCTTGCTCACAGACTGATGTTGTCCGGTATTTAATTGAATTAGACAGCAAGCTCTGTCACCTGCAAGTTGTTCTCCACGGTTGGTGACGCTTGCGTTGGTGGACTTTTCTGAATCGACGTGCTCACCATGCAACCTTGACATTGTGGTCCTGCCGGACCGAGGTAGTGGTATGGTTGCTTCACTGCGGATCATAATTTTCTCGCGATTAAATTGCGTGGATATCGCACTTTTTGCCCATCCTTCGCTACAGTCTGGAGCCGCGAGACCGCTACTGTCGCAGGTTCGAATCCCGCCTCGGGCATGGATGTGTGGTGTCCCTCGGTTAGTTAGGTTTGAGTAGTTCTAAGTTTTAGGGGACTGATGACCTCAGAATTTGAGTCCCATAGTGCTCAGAGCCATTTGAACCATTTTTTTTGACCATGTCCCAGTGAAGTGGGACGTCCAGTCATGCTATTCACCGCGATACTTGGAACCTCTTCACTTCAGAACAGCAGTTAATCCTGAGTGTTTACGTACATTTGGAACAAAGGAATGTATAACTTCCGCTTATATTTACAAGGAAGTCAGTTGCCTACCTCACGCTCAAGCACCGTGCGACGCCGTGTTCTAGCAGCCGCCGCAGAAGAGAGGCGCAAGCAGGGCGAGGGTGCCGTAACTTTCGTGTTCCCTCTTATACGGGAATCTGGTGCTGCAGTTAACGGCTGCTCTCCAACAAAGGAGCGCAGGACGTGGGCGGTAATCGAGTTTGTTTTACGGCGAGGCGAGGCGACCGGCGCCGCTCGCGGCGTATATGGCCCAGACACTGTAATTGCCTCTCTGCACCATCCAGCTCTGCGCACGGTCGGTGATACGCTTATTACATGCGTTTAACTCCTGTTCACGTTCAGGGGCTGCTACCGCGGACGACACCTGCGAAAGGCGATTACAGTGGCCTCATTAATGCGTGTACACCAGTTAAAATTACACTTTGTTTCGGATACCAGGTTGCATCGCTATGAGCATTTTCCTAAGCGTCAAAGTTTTGCTCTTGTGTTTTTCGTATTTGCAGGGGAATAACTTTTCTCTCTTCATTGGCGCATTTAGAGGCGATGCCATACTGTTTCTGTTGCACTACGAATGAAGCGGAGCTTAACCATACAGACAGCACAAATACTTTCTGGAGCATTAGATTTCAGGGCTAGCTTTATGTATGTTTACAGAAAAATACCTGACCAAACGATGTGATGCACTCTCTCTAAGGAGCAGCGGAACTGAAAACCGTGTACAGTCAAATTTATCTTTTTCTTCGTTTCTTTAAATCAAGGTAAAATGTGGGTATGGTACACTACTGGCCATTAAAATTGCTACACCACGAGGATGATGTGCTACAGACGAGAAATTTAACCAACAGGAAGAGGATGCTGTGATATGCAAATGATTATCTTTTCAGAGCATTCATACAAGGTTGGCACCGGTGGCGACCCCTACAACGTGCTGACATGAGGAAAGTTTCCAACCGATTTCTCATACACAAACAGCAGTTGACCGGCGTTGCCTGGTGAAACGTTGTTGTAATGCCTCGTGTAAGGAGGAGAAATACATACCATCACGTTTCCGACTTTGATAAAGGTCGGACTGTAGCCTATCGCGATTGCGGTTTATCGTATCGCGACATTGCTGCTCGCGTTGGTCGAGATCCAATGACTGTTAGCAGAATATGGACGCGGTAGGTTCAGAGGGGTAATACGGAACGCTGTGCTGGGTCCCAATGGCCTCGTATCACTAGCAATCGAGATGACAGGCATCTTATCCGCATGGCTGTAACCGATCGTGCAACCACGTCTCGATCCCTGAGTCAACAGATGGGGACGTTTGCAAGACAACAACCATCTGCACGAACAGTTCGACGACGTTTGCAACAGCATGGACTATCAGCTCGGAGACCATGGCTGCGGTTACCCTTGACGCTGCATCACAGACAGGAGCGCCTGCGATGGTGTACTCAACGACGTACCTGCGTGCACGAATGGCAAAACGTCATTTTTCGGATGAATCCAGGTTCTGTTTACAACATCATGATGGTCGCATCCGTGTTGGCGACATCGCGGTGAACGCACGTTAGAAGCGTGTATTCGTCATCGCCATACTGGCGTATCACCCGGCGTGATGGTATAGAGTGCCATTGCTTACACGTCTCGGTCACCTCTTGTTCGCATTGACGGCAATTTGAACAGTGGGCGTTACGTTTCAGATGTGTTACGACCCGTGGCTCTACCTTCACTCGATCCCTGCGAAACCCTACATTTAAGCAGGATAATGTTCGACCGCATGTTGCAGGTCCTGTACGGGCCTTTCTGGATACAGACAATGTTCGACTGTTGCCCTGGCCAGCACATTCTCCAGATCTCTCACCAATTGAAAACGTCTGGTCAATGGTGGCCGAGCAACTGGCTCATGACAATACGCCAGTCACTACTTTTGATGAATTGTGGTACGGTGTTGAAGCTGCATGGGCAGCTGTACCTGTACACGCCATCCAAGCTCTGTTTGACTCAATGCCTAGGCGTATCAAGGCCGTTATTACGGCCAGAGGTGGATGTTCTGGGTACTGATTTCGCAGGATGTATGCACCCAAATTGCGTGAAAATGTAATCACATGTCAGTTCTAGTATAATATATTTGTCCAATGAATACCCGTTTATCATCTGCATTTCTTCTTGGTGTAGCAATTTTAAAGGCCAGTAGTTTATATTCTTTACTTATCCTTGTCCAATTCATGAGTATTCTGGATATTTACTGTATTTCCTCGGGGTGTTAAAGCTTAATTTTCGTTCCTGCTAAGTTCACAATTTCTATGAACTAAGGGAGTAGTATAGCTTTGGGCAGCCTAGGCCACTTTGTATACATTCGTGAAGTCACATGCACAGATCTGTATTGTACCCATGACATGTCAAGCCACACCCAACTTACTACTGCATGATGCTACTCCCAAGCTACTCCCCCCTTCATCGGAAATAAACCGATCAGAGAGCTTCTAAGCCAACACACCCATATATAGATCTCCCAATCACAGCCCAATATTTTAGCTACCAATTACATTTCATCAACTCTATATTGACCAGTCAGAGTTTCTAATCCAAAACACATATTTTTCTCTCCTCCAACCACAGTCCCGTATTCTACCAGCCATTAAAACACAACAATCAATTATAGCACAGTATTTTGCCAGCTGATAAAACGTAACAACCAGTCACTCTGTAGCCACCATTTGGCCATGTTCAAAACTATCTAAAAGGTCTGAAATAAGAGTAATTGGGCTTCATGGTCAAAAGCGTTCAAATGATCTGAATTATTTGTCAAAAATAGTTAAAGATATTGACAACACCAATGTAACTTATAGTATTTCCAAGTCTAAAAGTCCGTATTATTTTTGAAAAATACATATGCTTTATCAGAAAAACAAACACTCATACACGCACACGCACACACACACATTCATAATTCATAAATAACATATCCATAAATGGATGTTTTGTCAACAAAATGTTCATGTCAAATAATGTACCCAAAATTCTGCCTCATCAGTAAATTTTATCTCTTTCTGTTTTATACTGTTTTAGCTTTAAACAGGGATAACATCTGATAAAATTTCAGTAAAATCGTTGGACTTGTGAAAGTGCTTTCTTTCTTGGCCAGAACCAGCCAAGTGCCTTCAGCATTTTTGTTTGTTAGTCTGAGTTCCCCCAACCATAATAACTAATATACATCAGTTTGCAAAATATTTGATTGAGGGAGTGAGTCACGACGAAAAAGATTATGGCACTCTTAAATACCGAAGCTCGTAAGTAGAAAGATATCACACCTCTTTTATTAGGCGAAACCTGGTCAAGATCGTGTTATTACTGTAGTCTTCTGAGGTTGAATAGTAGTTTGTACATTCTATAATTTTACTTTTTCTGCAGTGCTCACATAATTTTCCTTTGCGTTTCAGTTACAGCATTGTAAAACAGCGAAGTTGCATTGGTGTTTCTTTTGGGAGAAGTTTTCATCATGGTAGGCTCTGCTTTTGTGTGAACATGTCACAAAATTAATTTTGTGAGAGTGTGGGAAATTTGCTTGTGCTGTAGGTAAAGTAAGTGAAGTATTTAGTCGCTTTCTCAGACTTAAATTATTCTGTCAAGGAATGCTTATGACGACTAAATTGAGAGCGAGAAGTTTGATGAGGATGAGAAACACACAGAACTAGATGCAACAGTATAGCGCGGGTGCAATGTTGGACCAGGGCGACGTTGTAAAGTTAGAGGGCACAATGGAAGCAGAGTCCGATATGATGTGTAGCATGGGCAGCGAAGAAACCGTTATGGGGGAGGTGTGTGAGCCATCCCATGTGAGTACAGATAGAAGTCAATGTGGGACTGGCACGTGCTACTGAAACAGCCCTGAGAGAGGCAAATGTCCATGAGACATCGATGGTGGGAACAGTAACTTGTAAAAAGGTACTGCTGTGCTGCTTACTTTCGATTTCAACACATTTCATGCTCCACTGTTGTAACAGTTTCAAACACAGAAAGCCAGTACTGATAAACAGAACAAAAAATTAGATGAATAAAAAACTAACACAGAGGGAAATTCAAGGACAGCAAACTAGCACTAACAGGAAAATTCAGGAATAGAAATTAGAGGAGAAATTTAATGAACTTAGTGCAAAAATAGATGCAGCCCTTGCAGAAAGTTAGGCGCCGCCAAAGAAATTAGAAGAGTGATAGCGGAAATCAAACTGAGATTAAAATCCGTAAAATATTGGGGGAGATAGGTCAGCAATAGAATGAAATTGATAGGCGAAAATCGATCAGAATGAGTAAAACGACTAGAAGATTGAATAACGTTGCTAGAAAATGACTTTCTGCTGTAATATGATAGTCAGAACTGCCCGCTCGAAAATGTGACAAATGTGGTGCAAAGTGAAGAAAGAACAAACTAAGATCTTGCAAAGCGAATGCCAAGACATATCTCAGAACGACAAAGCCGCTCGGGGGGAGCCGTGGGGTCTTGGGCGCCTTGTCACGGTTGGCGCAGCTCCCCCCGTAGGAGGTTCGAGTCCTCCATCGGGCATGGTACGGTTGAGTAGTTTAACAGGGGGGATCAACAGTTTTCCGTTGGAAAGCCGTACAGTCCAGAGTCATTATACTAATCAACCAAAATCGCAGTGAGCATTGAGGCAATTATCCCACCTACGCAACAGCTTGAAGATACCTCGTTTGGTAAAACACCGTGTCCTGCTACATAAACAAGTCCGTAATTGCCTCCTTCACATCCTCTTCCGACAGGAATTGGCGACCCTTAAAGGCCTTTTTTGAGGGACAAAAGGTCTGATAATCGCATTACTAGAGATCAGAACAATAGGGCAGCTGCATAGCTTCTGCGTTACGACATTGGTTCAAATGGCTCTGAGCACTATGGGACTTAACATCTATGGTCATCAGTCCCCTAGAACTTAGAACTACTTAAACCTAACTAACCTAGGACATCACACAACACCCAGTCATCACGAGGCAGAGAAAATCCCTGCCCCCCCCGGAAATCGAACCCGGGAACCCGGGCGCGGTAAGCGAGAACGCTACCGCACGACCACGAGCTGCGGACGTTACGACATTGAGATAGGCGTTATCATGGAGTAACAGCTCCCGTTGTCACACACCATTCCACGACGATGATTTTTGGCAGACGTGCTGCTCTATACACATTCTTCATTCTCCGCAGAATGTCTATCGGTGTCCCGTTTGGACGCATTTGGCATTTGGCAATAGCGTTGCCGTAGTTCTTGTTTCCGCATCTACCACACACACACACCGGAAAAACATAAATGCCATACTAATCCCTTGACTACATGTTGGTACTTATACACCCACATTGGAGTCGCGCTACACTGCATATATGCTGCAGCAACGCCCTCAAACGGTAACGTTTTGGTCGCCCCTTATAAATCTGAAATCCCACTGGGATTGGTGAAGGCGAGGCCCTCACTGCTACAGATTAAACAAAATTAGACGGAGGTGAACCACAGGAATCGTGAGACTTTGCACCATCTTCAATATTCAGCTGCTCATAAAGAAATAGGAGAGAGTGCGAGTGACGTAAATGATCGTCTTGGAAATGGACAAGACAGAAGGCAAATGTACGATTTAGAACAAAATATCGTCACATGTCTGGTACTCCAAGACTACGCAGTGAGCGGGATGAGACTGCGACACAGTTACTCTTCCAGTGCGAAGGGCTGGAGAGCAAAAGATACAGAATTTTCGAGCAATTGATTCCTGAAGAAACGGTGTCTGATAAACAGCTAGTAAAAGTCCTCCTTCTACACTTTAAAGTTACCGGACGGATTTACAAGAATTAGCGAGTCACAAACTGCACAATTATTTCATTTTCGGTGTGGGAAACAGTGGACTAAAACCACAGTTATCTCTCTGCGTAAATCAATCAATCAATCCTTTGCTCTTTGGAGTCGCCGTTCATCATTTAGTATTTTAAGTCCGTCTACCAAACTTGTAGATCTGTTGGCCAGATTTCAGACTACAGCTAGGAGGCACACAGTCGGTGATCTCCTCTAAGCACATGTGAAACGAAGGATTACGATACGTTGTATACGCGGTGTAATGGTATAAGTGCAGATATTTTTATTGCTGACTGACAACAGTGTACTGAAGTACATTACATCAGTATTTACTTCATTTGCAAATTAATAATTATAAGTATTAGTAGTATGTTTTTCGGTTGGTCAGTATCTCCAAGTACATGTGGCAAGAGCAAGCCATTAGTACTTACTTTCCCCCTGGGCAGCTGGTCAGGTGCTGAAGTGAGGATGTGTGGACGCAAAACGGTTAGCCTATACTGACAGGTGTAGTCACTTAGCAGTCCAATTACAATCAAGCAGAAAACGCCAGGTATTGATATTGAATGAGGTGTTTGTGGGAAGATTGTTTGACACAGAGGAAAACAATGCACCAACACTCTGTCGTACATACTAAGGTACACATACAAAAATATCTGCAATTATACCATTACACAGTATACATAACAGATCTTGCGCAAGTTTCACCAGTTTCTGCCTATGAATGATGCCGCTATAGTTACGGGCATTGCTTTCATGATCATTCAGATGTTGGATATATATATGAACGAATGTAAAAGTACGGCAAGGGCCAGAGAAATGGTTGTTCACGACAGTGTTGGATACTGTGCCATGCTTTCTGGAACATCCGCTATATGGCATTCGTATGTCTGTGATATAGAGTCAGTGATTGGATTTGTTACTGGCTGTGATACTGCTCTCGCTATTGACAGACTCAATACGACACATATGTAACTTTTCAGTGCATGCAACTGGTGTACTTTTGATGTAACTACCCGACAATTTAATGTAATTTGTTTGTGTAGTAGTACACCAAGTCCTTTCATCCATACATAAATTTATTCAATTTACTACCTTTTCTACAGGAGCGTGTATACAATGTAAATAGCATATTAATAGATACATAAGTAGGTCTACTTTGGGTCTTCGGGTCGATACCACAATGCCATGTTTTGTAGACGATAACATCTCGGTCGGCAAAAGGTTCAAGTCCAGGAAGGGAAGCGTTTTCACAACGAACAATGGCTGGTGTAAACCAACCACTACCAGAATTTCCAGTAGCCACATCCAAAGTGAAATTAACCCTGCACCCACGGAAGAAAATAGGTCCATTCCATATAACAGCTTGGGCTGTTCCATTTCCTCCAAGTTTATTCTCGAGGCTAATAATATATTTGTAGACAGGCATGTGGTGGCGGCGCTGACGATAAACTCGACGACGAGGCATAGTGCTTCAATGCTGTAGCAGATAGAGCTTACAGCGGAATGGTTCCGCTGGCACTAAGGATGGGGCCGCTCCACGCCCACACCAACGTGGTGACCAAACCAAAAGTTCTACTGTCACCTCCGTATAAGAAGTTAGTTTTTGAATTAGGAGTCACAGGATGCGGGCTGTGATGTTGTCCATGCGTCTGGGTAAGATTACTCATTAACATGGTCCATCAGGAGATAGAAAGTGGACGAAAGCGATCGAAGGGTAGCGGTTGTAAGGGCAGAGGAAAAAAAGTGCCAAGGCAAGCGCCAAGGGAAAAAAACCTCTGCGACAGTAGGGCGGGTAGTAAGGGCAGTAGCGGCTTGCTGTCTGCGGAAGTGCGTGCAAGGTGTGGTTATGTTAGTGCGAGGTATCGTGCATCGTTACCTTTGTCGTTGCTGGAGCTCGTTGCGGGGCTTGCTGCAGTTGCTGCGTCCCTGCAACAGTTCAAGGTCGTTGTACATTAGTGGGCGATCGATTATAGATCGGCTCACAGACAGTGTAGTGGGTGTATGTGGTTGGTTTGCGTGCAGTGTACAGTACGGTTTCCCTGCGGTTGCCTGTTTTTTTGGCTGGTCGAGCATCTGGGGTTACCAGTAGTAGCTGTGTTGCAGGGGCTCGCCAGTACTGTCGTGTTAGCGTGCTATGGACCATAGATGTTTAGTTGCTAGCCAATAGTGTCTTTGGTCTGTTATGCTTCCATCTATGGTTGTGGTCGTAGTTACCCAGAGAAAGGATAAACGGGTTGCGCGAGGGTCTCGTGTTATTGTACAGTGGAAAGTTTTTGGAATACCTGCAAGATCGTATCTAGCCGGTATTCCCGGTGAAGGACCGCGATGCGTGTGTAGCGCGGAGCGTTGCTTATGATTTTGAGTACTTTGTTCTGTATGAGTTGCAGACGGCGCAGGCGAGTGGGCGCAGCGTATCCCCAGACAGGGGCTGCGTACGCCATCAGGGGTCGAATAAGTGTCATGTACATGGACCTAGACACCCTCCTATTCAGTGTGCTACGCCTGTTAAGCATAGGGTAGAGTTGTTTGAGCCTCGCACCTGCTTTGTTGATCACGTGTTGAATGTGGTCCCCCCAGAGTAGTTTCCTGTCTAACCAGACACCGAGGTATTTGACCTTCTCGCGGAAACGTATTGGGCGTGTGTGTAGTGTTATTGGGTTGCAGTGCTGATGTTTGAGCAGTTGCTTCGGTCTAGTGAACAGAACGGCTTCACACTTGTCGACGTTTACTCTAACACGCAATTTAACCAGCCAAGGTTCCGCCGTTCTGAGTGCAGTCTGTAGTCGTGAGTTAACGTTAGACGGCTTTCAATCTTGCGCAAGGATGGCGGTGTCATCCGCGTAGATTGCCACCGACTTGTTGTTTGTAGCTGGGAGGTCTTTAATGTAGAGGTTAAACAGTAAGGGCCTAGGATGCTTCCTTGAGGTACTCCTGCCTGGATACCATGTCGATTGTCGATTGTTTGCCCTGCACGTCGGTGTTGAAACTACTGTCCGTGAGATATGAGTGTATGAGACGTACGAGCCCGTCGGGGAATCCTGCGTCGCTGAGTTTGCGTATTAGGCCGTTGTGCCATAGACGACCGAAAGCCTTTTAGATGTCCAGGAACACCGCCTCAGTTGTTTTGTTTGTGTTGTATCCGTGTGTTATGTATTCAGTGACGCGGAGAAGTTGTTGTGTTGTTTAGTGGTGATTCCTGAAACCGAATTGCTCCGGCCTCAGGGTGTCGTTTGTGATACAGTGCCTGGTGAGTCGTTTTAATATTATCTTCTCAACGATCTTACTGAGCGCGCTCAGCAGACTGATGGGTCGGTAATTTTGTGGGAGGGAGTGGTCTTTCCCCGGCTTCTTGAACATTAGGACCTCGGCCGTCTTCCAAAAAGCGGGGAAGTGTTGTTGCTTGAGTATGGCATTCGTGATGTGTGTTAGGTAGTCTACAGCTTTGTCCGTGAACTCATGGAGGACATGGTTTTGAATCCCATCGTGACCAGGGGCGTTCCTAGCGGTGGTATGCATGATGGCCCACTTGAGCTGTACGAGCTTGTCGGATGATGTTGCGCGCTGGTTGGGCCAGGACGCGTGTGACCTCCTGGTCGGTAGCAAGTGTGAACGCTGGGTCTGAGGGATCCAGGTTCGGTGTGAATGAAGCTGCGAGTGTGAGGGCCATCATTTCCGCTTTTTCTTCCGCAGAATATGCTGGTCCGTCGGGCCCTTGTAGCGTGGGGGTGTACAGTTTCTCCCTGGTGAAGTGTCGGGCCAGCTGCCACACGCCAGGTCGCGAAGTGTCCAGCCCTTCGAGTTTCTGGTCCCACTGTTGTGTCTTAAATGTTTGTATTTTGTCCCGGATTATACACTGGAGCCTGTTCATGTGCTGTTTGAAGTACTGGTGCCTGGTACGCTGCCAATGTCTCCTGAGGCGGTTCCTCATTGAGATAAGGCCCAGGATTTCCTGGGGCAGGACAGAACTGTGTTGTTGTGGTGTGCGGATCGGTATGGTGTCGGTTATTGCGTCTTGGACGGCGCTGGTGAGAGTTTCAACTGCCTCATCAATTTGAGCTGTCTCGTTAATCGCATGGGTGGGTGGGATGCGACTGTCAAGCGTTTCCTTGAACTGCGTCCAATTCGCGCGCCTCTAGTCTAACATCCTGCGTTGTTCCATGTGCTGCAGTGTTTCTTCAGTGTACAGTATAACGGGTTGGTGGTTCGAGGGCAGATCGCTTTCAACGGCAACGTTGAGTGTCGTTGTTATGCCCTTGATGAGGGCCATGTCTAACACGTCTGGCCTGTGCCCCCTCCGGTAGGGAATGTGCGTCGGTTCGGTCGGCGCTAGTGTGATGTAGTTTCGTCCTAGTGCGTGTTCGTATAGTTTCTTGCCGTTGGAGTTTCGTATTCGTCAGTTCCAGTCCGGGTGTTTTGCGTTAAGTTCTCCAGCGGCGATTACGCGCGGTGATATGTTGAGTGTAGCGCTGCTGCCGCACGTTTTGATGTTTTTAGGGCTGTTGTATACTGACACCAGTGTAGTGTAGGCTCCGTTGAACATCACCCTGACGGCGGTTGCCTATAGTTCTTCAAGTACAGGGAGCACTATGTTTGTGTGTTCTATGTCTTTGTGTATGATGATGACTGTTCCGCCATGACTGGAGCCGTCCGGTCGGTCGGTGCGATAGACACAGTAGCCGGTGAAGTTTAGTTGGTTGTGTGGTTTGAGCTTAGTTTCGCTCAGTAGTGCGATAACGATACCCTTACGCTCCATGAGCGCGGCAAATCCCGCCCTTTTGTTGTTGATCCCGTCTACATTCCAGAACAGGATCTGTGTCAGTGTCTGGTTGTTTGCGATGGGGGCCGGGTTGGCGTGTTATCCATGTATGGCGGCCCAGTACTGCCCAGGTTGAGCGGCAATGAGCCGTGTGATGAGTATGGTGACGGCCGCCGTGAACTTGTTAAAGATCTGAGCGGTCGTGTGATGGGGGAATATTGTCGCCAATAAACCCTCAAGTGTTGGTGTTGTGTGTGTCGGCCTGTGGTTCGGTTGTAGTGTTGTCGGCCGCTGGTGCGAGTGTTGGCGTTATGTGTGGGCTGGCGCTTGTGTTGTTGCTGTGTGGAGCATTTTGAGGCGCCTGTGTTTCAGTTGTGGTGAGGGGTGGAGTAATGTGTGTGCTGGTATCACTGGCTTGCTGACTGTGTGCCTGTGTATCAGGGTTCTGTTGTTGTTGGGTACTTTGTTGTGGTGTACGTGTGTTCCCACTCCTGTTAACTCGTGGTCGCCTACGCCTTCTTTGGGTTCTTGGTTCTGGGGGTCGTTGTGTAGGTGTGTCTTCCTGTGTGTCGTGTGTGGATTCGCAGGCCGTGGCTTCAGGGGGTGGGGTTGTGTAGCTTTTGGGGACTGGTGTTGTTACCGGTGTGGTTGTAGTGTTGCACGTTGGCTGAGACGGTTGTGTTGTTGTCGCTGAAGTTGTGTTAGGTGCGTGTGCTGGGCGCAGAGGTTCCGCAGCCTGCTCCGCACCTCAAGGGCGTGTAGCCACGGCGAACGATACTCCGTTCCTAACAGGGTTTGGTGCGGGCCTTCCGCTGGCGTGCACTGCCCGCTTATATAGATTCGAGTGACCTTGATTACGTAACAGGCTAATAACGGACTTAGACTCTACACGCACCAGACGGAGTTGTTACCCCGGGCGCGCGCTATAGTCTCTTTAGTAGCGCGCTCCGCTGGTGCGTCCGGCCCTTATCACGTGATGCCACGCCAAGTCGGGCGGGTTGCATCACCGACTCGCTAGGCGCTCAGCGGGCAGTGCGGCACTATGCTTTCTAATTTTTTCAAACTGTTGCATCCTTGAGCTACCAGTTCGCGATGTACGACTAGCGATTACAGGGGTCAGGGATCATACTTTATTAATAATTATAGTACAAAGTAATATCTCCAGTTACAGTTCTATTTTCAGCAAGTACACCAAGTCCTTTCATCCATACATGAATTTTTCATCATTACACTATGCCTCGTCGTATTAATTAAACCAGAAAAAATTTGCTTTATTTCACAAAGATGTATTACTTTTGTATGACCTAAGTTTCGCGTTATAAGCCCATTTTCTTATGGTCTTATAATCAGAAAGCTAAATCGCACAAAAATGATGAACTTTTGTGGAAAACGGCAAGTCGGGTCCGGATTCCCCGCTTATCGCGTCTGGTCGCCTTAACTACGTTGGCTATCCATGGATGCTGCCCGGACCGATCCAAATCTCCATATGCCTCACTGTCTACATCCCGTAATTCTTGAACATTACGTGATTCCTGCAACATGGAGAGTGAGACTACATGGAATCAAGACCAATGCTACTATCATCGTCTTTTCCCGTCGTGGCTTCTTATACATACTCTTATTTTATGTGACAACGTCTGTTCCTCCAGAAAGGAATATCTGGAGGAACAGATGTTGTTGACAATGTACGGCTCTTTAAAATGCCTGTATTACGAAATTTATTCGCTAACTACGAAATCTTTGTCACTTTAATGTTGTCACGTTTCATTCTTCCACTGCTCTCTTCTTCCAGTTGTTTCACAGTTGGATGTTATGGTCATCCGGTATTTCGCTGACCATTCCTATTGAGCCGCGTCGCCTCTTATCGGTAATGCGTGCGGTTACGCACTTTGACTGTTGCCAAGCAATGGGTTTTTGTTCTTATGGGACCAAACTGCTGAGAGAATCGATCCCTAAGCCTACACACTACTTAATCTAACTTATACTAACGCTATGGACAACACATACCCATGCTCGAGGGAGGACTCGAACCTCTTTCGGCGGCGAGGGGGTGGGGCCGGCCGCGGTGGTCTAGCGGTTCTAGGCGCTCAGTCCGGAACCGCGCGACTGCTACGGTCGCAGGTTCGAATCCTGCCTCGGGCACGGATGTATGTGATGTCCTTAGGTTAGTTAGGTTTAAGTAGTTCTAAGTTCTAGGGGACTGATGACCACAGATGTTAAGTCCCATAGTGCTCAGAGCCATTTGAACCATTTTTTTGAGGGGGTGGGGGAGGGGGCTGCGGGGGGGGGAGGGGGGCGGAGGGGGCGCACTGACCGTGACAAGGTGCCTCAAACTGACCATTGGGTTCGCACGTGGCGGGTACAGCAAGCGTGCGCAATTAGTTCCGAGTCTTTTACTGGTGTACAGGGTTCGCGTGAGGGACCCTCAGTGTGGCGGTCAAGATGGGTGTTTCCAGCTGGCAACAAGAGCTTCGTCTCAACTTCCAGCGGACAAGCTAGGCGGGCACCTCCAGAGAGCAGTGCGTGGCCGAGTGCACGATGGTGGTGTCGGGTCAACTGATGAATGGGATACGTCGGCTTTGACTAATGACGTCATAGTTTGCTCATAGATGTTTTCGAGCCACAGGTATTAAATCGGTTATCTTCTATGACGAGGAGTCATCACTGTAAACTGAAATAAATGAATGTGTGTTTAAAAGACAGGGATAGACATTGTGTACAATTTGCATTGTTTTTATTAATTTAAATCATTTGTTCACATTCAATTCATTCGGTACTTATTTTTATTCTTATTGACTCTGAGATATTTTGGAAGAATTGTTTTTCATTGTGGACAATTTTTACTTTTTTATTTTCGTTTGTAGGTATGGATCTATCTATTCTTATGAATATGGGAGACTTGAAGCAAAATTTGTCAACTATAGTACAGAACGCAAGTTTTACAGATGTCGCTTTTTCGCCTCCGCTAGTACTACTATTACTGCGATATTTTTTCAGTCGAAGGCGAAAAGACACTATCGAATGCGAAAAGACCGTCTCATGAAAAATTTGTATCCCGTATTTCAGTTCACCTATATAGGCCACCTGAAGTACTAGCAAAGACGAAAAATGCGACATACGTAACATTGGCAGCCTGTACCTCAATTTAAATACGAAGGTCGTATCTCGTACGTCAGTTGACCTATATAGGTCAAGGATACAAATCTCATGTATGTTGCTATTTTTGGTCTTCGATAATACTAGTATCCTATTCTTTAGTTGACCTACTGCATACAGTTCGACTGAAGTACAGGATACAAATTTTACGTATGTCGAGTTTTTTGCCTTCGCTAACACTAGTATCCTATTCTTCACATGACCTACATAGGTATCTAAGACGAAAAAAAATTTCTATCCCATACTTCAATTCGCCTATAACTGAAGTGTGGGAGACAAATTTTATGATTGTCGCTTTTTTTCGCCTTCACGTAATTCAACTGTCATACAGTGTGCCAATGTTACGTATGTCGATTTCTTTCTTATTCACTATCATTAGTATGCTGTTCTTCAGTTGATCTATATAGGTCAGATATACGTCAGCTGAATTATGGAATACAAATTTTACGTATGTCGTTCTTTTCGTATTCGCCAGTACTAGTATCAACTGAGGAGTAGGATTCTAGTAGTAGCGGAAGCGAAAATAGGATCACCTGTAAAATTTGTATCCCGTACTTCAGTTGACCTACGTAGGTCAACTGAAGAGTAGGATACTAGTGCTAGCGAAGGCGAAAAAGTCGACTTAAGTTAAATTTGTATCCCGTGCTGCAGTTAAGCTATACAGATCAAGGGACTACTGAAGAACGGGATACAACCCGTCGGCTTTGACCAATGAATTTGCCAGAGATGGTTTATTTCACACCAACGATATGAACTAAAATATTGATTGATTGACAAAGCATACATTGGAGTAGAAGCTATACAAATTCTCCCCTGAAATAACACCTTTTACAACGCAATCTGACTGTTTACACGAATCCACTGTGAGGCCCAGCTCTGTTCAAATCGAATTAACTACGACCAAGGATACCACAAACTATGGTTCACTTGAGAACATGGTGCTATGAAAATCATCTAATAACCCTGCGCCGGTGCAGCAGTAATTTACCCTTTCACCTTGATTCAAACGGCGTGTTGTGGGCGAGGAGCGGTACGCTCCGGCAGCTACAATGTTCCGCCGCATCCACGAAAGTTAGCAAACTACACAGCCGGGCGTTCTCATTATCAGAACGCGAGAATCTTCCCATTAGAACCTGAAATCCCGGCAGATTTCAGAGTGAGGTGCACACGTTCGCTGGTCTGGCCAAAGCAATTTGACTCACAGGTACGACGGTGTGTGCTGGAAGTGTCAAAGGTCAGACGGCCGACTCAGGACGAGTAGGTTCACCCTTGAGACACACGATATGTCCGACGTGATACGCAGTTCCACTTCAGTGCAGTTGGAAACTGCCACTGGCTCTTAATCCACAACAAGATACAGATCACAATTCTCACCCACTAGGGAAAGACATGTACTTCTCACTTAGAGAAAGAACAGAACATGAAGCGGCAAAGATCAGAACCACTTTCTATGAAGCCTCGGTATGGGAGCTGAATAAGCAAAAACGAAACCGCCCACTCATTGCGCAAAGCAATGAAATTATCCTCTATTCAGTGAATCTCCACTCGTGACAGTATGATGGCCTGGTAGCCAGTCAGTACAGGAACTCAGTTAGCAAAAACGAAACCACCCCCACCTTGCACAAACCACTCGAACTATTCTCTAATCAGTGAATCTCTACCCTTGACGATTTGTTGCCCTGGTAGCCAATCCGGACACAGCACCAGGGTTCCCATGCTGTAGGAGCAGCCCTCCACTTATGCATATCCTGAGAGGAACCAATCAGCGACACCATATCTCTTGTCTGAAAAAAGAAGATTTTAGACCAGGGAGGCGTCTTCTCATTGTAAGCATGGCAATGTTTTGGCAAAAACCATCTACCTAGACGGGACTACGGTCATTTATGGAGAGATCTATTCATTCTGGCCCAGCCATTTCCAATTTCTGAAAGAAGGCTATTTAGGTTCTCAGAGAGTCGTGCCTCTGAAATAGGTGTTTCTTCCTTTCGCTAAAAGAACCTGGCGATTTCCTGGAGTCAGGGGGGCTACTGTCTTGCGTCCACTAAACATGTGCACCAGGTGCTCTGTCTGTATCGTCATAGCCTCTGAGAATGCAAGGAGTTTTATGACCTTAGCACCATTTGCACAAAGGCTCAGGTTACAGCAGTCTCTCTTAAATGGCTTGCTCCACCCACTTTCTGCCAAATGGCCAGCTTTTAGATGGAATGCCGCCTGGTCAGGTAAAATGTTTTGTGAACCTGCTCCCTCCTGCTGCCTGACCCTAAGCAGAATGGGGAGAGTACTACGGCTAGAAGTTGCTTTGCAGGTACAGTCCACTGAGCACTGCTTCCCAGAATCACTGACACAGGCTCGTTGCTGCACTCAGCATTTATGGCCCCCAATCCATCTCTTTTCCTGTTCTCTGTTGCCTCCACTATGGCGCTTTGAGAACAAGTTCTCTACAGGTTACACATGCAGTTATAAGAATATTCTGTTCACAGTTTCCTCATGTAGAAAAGTCACAAACCACTTACAGAAAATGTAGTACTGGGTAACAACCAGATCATCTCCTAAAATATGAAAGTTAATCTGAGTGACAATGTTTTTAAAGTAAGAGAGTGTCGTGCCACATCTGAAGTTTATGACAGTCCTTCTAGCGCTCGTAAGCGTTCTTTCCGCTTTGGAACACATACTCTTTATATGAGGCTTCCATGATGGTTTCGGTTTCAGGGTTTTCTGTAGATACTTCACTATCCCCTCTACTGGTAGTGTTCCATGGACGAACTTCGGACTCCAATATGTGTTTTGGATTTGTCTCCTTGTAAATGGTACCACAATAGTTATCTGTGAATGACCCTTGGATTATTTTTTCTGCGCCAGTTTTCCACAATGTTTGGTGCACACTGTGCCATTGTTCTTACAATACTAGCAATTTTGCCCAGTATTTCTATGACTAAATCGTCTGCATGTCCTTGGCAAAAGAAGCCTCTAGTATTTAATTCTTCAATGAATTCATTCACCACTATATTCTACATTAGTGGGAACAAATTACCACCTTGTGCACATCCCTTAGTTGTGTTGATCACCCATTGTGGTGGCTTGTACCCCACTTATACTTAGCGTGGTCTTAATCCACCTGCAAATTGTAGCCCCAATTCCATGATCTTCTGCAGCTCTAATCGTTCGTTCTAAGATCGTATTGTTAAAACCCTATTGATATCCAGGGAGATACGGAAAGTTATTTCCTGAAAATGTGGAGTTTTTCCATCGTCCTGTTTCAGATGGTTTACCTGGCTGATATGCGTGTTGGTTTACACGTAGAGGAACCTCAGTTAATCTGTTCTTCTTAACATGCTCACTGACCAGTTTTTCTGAAGAGGGCAGCTTGATCCATCTTATATCCTAAGCCTTGGTATGATCAGTTATTCCTGCCTTCAGAATGAAAACAACCCTCACTGTACTCTTAGCCTTAGGAATTATTCATGGTGCTTCCTCCAGATTTATCTACAATTTTAAATTGTCCTTTGCCTTTCCATTTTCATGCGTTTTATGGAATAAATACTAAATATTGCGCATTATTTCGTTTATCTGGAGTGTAAGTAGCTTAAAAACTGAAAGTGAAAAAATTTCTTATGGGAACTCTATCACACGATCATCCGATTACCGTTTCGCATTCTTCATGCTGCGCCACCCACTGCTTGGATGCTACGTTAACATAATTGGGTTACGCGTCGCGGGACCCGCAATGCAAATTCTAGGGCTTCAAAACGCTTGGCCATATGGAGCTTTCCCTTCTGTCGCTTTCATTTTTCGCCAAGCTCTGGATACACCATAAATCTGGGTGAAATCAGTCCCCTTTTGAGTTGTTATGAGGTTTGCCTTTGTAAGCTAAAGTTACGTGAACGTGTTTGCATATCTCAGTTTCGTTCACGGTGCGCTCTCCTTTGGAGAGTAAAAATCTGAAAATCGTTTACATGTATTGCCGTACAAGAAGATAATTGTTTGATATAATGAAAAACCTTTTTTCGTGCTTTTTCTGTTCTTAGTTACTTTGTCCATTAGCACGCTAATGCGCAGGTACTATAAGTATGTAATAAACAATCTTTCGTTCATGAAAGAAGTTAGTCTACGAATACCTGTCCTAAACAGGTACTGAATGGTTCACACCACCACAATCAGCGCTTTAGTAAGAGGACATTCCCTAGTAGTTACAACACATTCTGTGGTTGTGCAAAAAGATATTCAGAGGATTTCAGAGAATTTGAGAGAGGCTTCTGTGAAGTCGACAGTGGAAAATCATAACATCTGATGACCTGTAACCACGTCAGGATATCGATGCCACAGCGTATAACGCGTTGCAGTTTGCAAATGGCGGCAGCCCGCAAAGCCTCTGCGGTCTGCGGTCTGTCTGCAAATTCCACCTTGGTCACCATGACCGACCACAGAGGGCAGTAACCCGCAGCTGGCTAGTGAGAGATACCAAAGGTAAAAAAATTCCGTGTTCCTGTTACATCTGTCACAGCGATTGAAAAATGTATACAAAACAATAACTCTTGTAGAAAACGACTAAATTAATATTTCACTAACGGAGGCAACATGTTGACAGAGAACAGGAGTTACAAATTTGTGACCACCCCATATAACTTTTTGGCCATAAGAATTATATTGAAATGTATCAGGTAATTTTTGGTTTTCCACTGTGTTTCTTGTAACATTGTTCATTACTATGATACAGGGTGACAATAATATAAATCGTCAAGCTTGTGAATTGTTTGCATCAGGACGTTCAAACTGCACGGTTGGCCGCAGGGCATGATGGGAATTAGTATGCCCTATATGGTTTCGTTCAGTGACGAAGCCCACTTTCATTTGTATGGGATCGTCACAAAGCAAAACTGGTGCATCTGGGCGACTGAAAATCCGCATTTTGCGATCGAGAAGTCTCTTCAACCTCAATGTGTGACTGTGTGGTGTGCAATGTCCAGTCACGGAATAATCGGTGCGATATTCCCTGATGGCACGGTGACTTCCGAACGGTACGTGAAGGTTTTGAAAGACGATTTCATCCCCATTATCCAAAGTGACACTAATTTCGACAATATATGGTTCATGCAAGACGGAGCTCGACCCTATCGAAGCAGGAGAGTGTTTGATGTCCTGTAGGAGCACTTTGGGGACCGAATTTTGGCTCTGAGATGCCCAGAGGCCAATGGCATGGGCCTCGATTGGCCGCCATATTCTCCGTATCTGAAAACATGCGACTCCTTTTTGTGGGGCTATATTAAAGACAAGGTGTACAGCAATAGCCCAAAAACCACTGCTGAGCTGAAAACAGCTGTTCAGGAGATCATCGACGATACAGGGTTATGCAGAATTTCGCTTTTCTTCTGCGCCACTCATCGATAATGATAGCAGCCATATCGAACATGTCAACCTAAATCCAAATACCTGTAGTAATGTTGACCTGTTGAATAAAGTGTGTGCACGTCGTAGTTTGTAATTAAATTCCGTTTTTTTCTACAGTTCAATACATTTCACCCTGTATGAAAAGCAGTGCGCCCATTTTAAACAGCACTCAATATTTTTTTATTTTGTAATGCGCATCCTCACCACAAGGCCTGTTCAAAAACGTATCATGGTGTACAATTCACAGGAACATGACGTAATTAAAAAAAGTAATACAAAACTGACTTAGGCACTACCGTACTAGCACACTGTGCTCGTAGCCACAGTAACGTAATTTGTCGACTTGCTGGAGTTAACAGTAAACAAACGGAAATACGAATGTACAGGGTGGTTATAACCAAACTCTCGCTACCTATGAGGGACCCAGTGAGGGTGACCTTAGGACAATGAAACTTTTTGGAAGCATGTGTAAGGACATGATAAATAGAACATGCGGAAGAGAAATAGTGAAGAAACCATTTAATAGAAGAGTATTTTAATCTCCACATGAGAGGGGATACATTTGTTAACCGCGCACCATGTTTACGTTGAAAGTTACAGACGTTACTCAATGTGATGACCATCTGCGTCCACGATAGCCTGGAACCGCACTGGAGCAATTCCCAAATCGCTAGTTAACTCGAGTTTCCAAATTATGTTCTTCAGCCTCGGTGCACAAATAGGACCACTGCATATTCTTTGAATGCGTCGACACTGGCGAAGAGCAGAAGCACAAGTGCAATTGTGTTGATGGGAAAGCCAATATTGTTCACCATCATCAGCTGCAATGCACACTGATGCTTGTGTTTCAGTCCTACGTCACTGTGCCAATACCGGTGCCTAATGACACGTGATTACACTAATCCTACTACCAATGCAAATTCTGCAGCGCACACTGAACGTCATCCCTAAAAAGTAGGGTACCCTTACAGCAAATAGATTTGGGTCCACACTTGCTCAAGACGCGAAATTTTCGTTATAACCACGCTGTAGTCACACTAAGAGAAAGAAATGTGTTCATCTGTGGAGTATGTAAGTTAGCACAACAGCAATTGCAATATTGCTTACTTATTTACAGTACAGGTACATATACCATTGTACTTAGTACTATTAAAGATTTATTGCGTACAGTAGAGGTAATCCTTGATTATTGACAGAAACCTCCAACTGAAGGCGGTTGACTAAATGACCAGTGTGGACTTTCCTTGTGTTTCTATTTGTGCCCCTTATCTCCAGCAAGTGAACGAGTCACGATACTGCGGTACCCTCAATGTATGCTAGTACAGAAAAATCAAAACAATTTTTGTGTTATATTTTCAGTAACGTCATATTTATGCGAACAGTACACTGTGAGACGTTTTCGACCATGTCTTGACAATAGGATGTTGATTGCCAAATGAGAAACATTGGGCGCCAGACATACTGCTGTCCGTATCTTCTGCTGCGCCATTGAAAATTCTGTGTGTGATTGTGAATTTTTAAATTTTATTTCCACCTTGGCCAGGGAGTAGAAGCCATCCCAGTAGGTATGCTAATCAAGTAAGCCACTGTACGGTATTTTTGACATTGCGACAAAACACTCTGGGCAGACGGTGGTTTGTGACATTAGTAAGTGGTCGACCACAGGGAACAGCAAACACAGTATGACCAAGAGTGAAAAATTATTTTGTAACTTGGGCATTTGCGTCCTACCGGGAAACTCACATGGTGCAAAAATAACTGGGCCTAGCAACCGACCTTGGTGCAGATGACCTGGGAAAAGCTGACAGGAGTAGATATATTTAGTAAGTTCTAGCTCATTACTCCCAGATCGTCAGACAATCTTACAATTTCTCGAATTCCCTAGCAATTTCATGACTTTTTCCCGATTCTTCGGAAAAATATAACCGAGAACCTACTAAACATATCTAATATAAGCCATTTTTCGTGATTTTTAAGTATTTTTCACCATTTTTCATTGTTTTTATTCTATTTTTTCTTACATTCTCATAGGATGTTATAAGAGAATAGGTAAACGAATTAATTTATTATAAAATTAAGAAGAAAAGCTCTGTCAGTCACAAAATCTCTTGGATTCCCTCAGAATATCGCGATTTATGTCCTCAAAAAATAGACCAGAAACTATAAAAATATCTTACTTTCTTCCGATTCATTCACCTAAATCCTAAGAAGAATAAGTATGTGAATGAGGAGAGGAATGACCAATTTTAGGTGTATTATTTTGTTTATAAAGATTTCCAGATTCTCAAGAAACTGACAGCCTTGACTTTAGTAACCATATTTTACTTTATATTTTATTTTTTAAATATTTTAATGTGAATTTCAGCAAGATTTTCGTTAATTATTGTTCTTTCTCTGAAGTTTGGATTTGCTTCAAGTCTTTCACATTTATCTCCAACCGAAACTAATTTTATTTCCACCCTATTTTTAATATTTTCCATCGTTTTCCCAAATACTGAATGATTCCTGTTTGTTGAAATCTTTTTCAAATTCATTCTTTACTTTCATCATCATTTCTTTATTCAAATCCATATATTTTTCAACCATTCAGATAGTTTAAATTTAAAACTCTGTGTATTTTTGTTGTTTTCATTCCTAGACAGAGAGAGTGTTTAAGATTTCTGTAGTGAGCTACATAATTATTTTTCCATCCAGAGTAGTCAACAACTTACTTCTTTAGTTCCAGGCACAATTTTATTTTTGGGAGCTATTGGTGTATCGTTATGTCAAACAACTCTTTTTAATACTTTAGATCTACTTTAAATACACACCCAGTTTTAGAACAATTTGATATGTCACTTATTTTGTGGAATCAAAAGATTCTGGTACATTCCAATCACATTCGCTATATGATAAATATTGACTCATTGCATAACCATACAGATTGTTTGCATCTAAGTACATTTAGTGATCTGATATCTTTTTATATCATAACATTTCATGTATCTTTTACAACATTGGGATATATGACCTCTAATCAGTTTTTCAACCATTAGAATCATACTGTAATCACGTAATTCAAGTAGATGGCTAATTATTTTTAGCATTCCATCCCAAGGTAACCCTGATGCAGTAAAATATGTTTTCCTAAAATTTTAAAAAACACCAGCCAAGAACAAAACATCAGTTTTTAGGTATAGCTCATGGTATTCACCAAGATCTGAGATATTAAATTTTTCCCAAACTAATTTTGCATGTTCATGATCTTCAACACTTAGTTCACAGTCACTCATTTTTTTTGTAAAATACTTGTCTGGAAGGAAGTTGTATTTCTTCAAATTTCTGCCAGATACCCATATACTCATAGGGACAGATAACTTTCTGATTAGTATATTGACTATATTTTCTTGAAAAAAATTTGATGTCAGTCATTTTATTCTTTTTTCCAATTTGATGAAAATTTGTCAATGGTTTAAGCCATGAATCTACATGTATCAGTTAACATCATCTTCAAATTTACTGTCTTCTTGCTAAAACTAAAACATCTATCTTCATTGTTAGGTATCAATCCTCTTGCGTTTTTTCCATAACTGAGCTCTTCTGTGAACAAATGAGAGAGAGATTTTGTAAATAAATTGGTACAAAATTAGAATGTAACAATTGAAGATTACATTGATTGCATACTGGAAACAAATATTTTCCAATCGAATGATCATGGTATTGACCTTTTTTAATTATCTTTTGTATAAAGATATCTACATAATGAGCATATTTTAGGTCTGGCATGTCTTAGTTGTTCTTCAGGCTTTAATGATCTCATTTCTTCAATTTCAGAATAAATTCTTCCTTTTCTTCAATCTTTTTTTACACATGCAGTGAATTTTTGCATCAGTTTGGTCCTCATTATATTCTCCTTTCGTCTACATCATACAGTAACAAAAATCACTTGGTTTATATTTTTAATGTTTCATCATATAAGATTGGTTACTTAATTTTAATACAATTAGATTTATTTGTTTACTGCTAAGTTTATATCTGTCTTTTCACAGTTGTCTGTATAAACCATTATGAATATCATTCTCTGTTAGTATTGGATATTTTAGAATTAATTTAAATGTGTTTATCATTTAGGATTTGGTTGAAAAATAGATATTGTTGATAACAAACGCTCAAAATCGGCACAAATATCGAATGGAACTTTCTGTGTATGTTGATAATTTTTAAAATGTACAGAGGAACCTTTCTCTGGTAATTCTGTCTTTAATGGTTTGTTAACTGAGCAATTTGTATGTGACTATCTGATTTGTTGAAGTGGAGTAAACACATATGTTTTTTTCATTTTCATGTTTTTTAATTTGATTTGAAGCAAGCCTAGAAATTTTTTTTATACAACATTACTATGAATAACTCTCATTGTCAAAGTAAAGGAAATTTACATGTTTTTTTTCTTTTGCATTCAGTTATTTTTTATTGATACACAGAACATTTTTCATCATATGAATAAAAACTAAGAAATATTAATAGATACATAAATTTTTGGAATATTATCAACCACTAAAGGAAATTGAAAATTTTTAAGTTTCTAATCAAGCCCAAGACCAATATTTTTATATTTTGTGACTCTATCTGCATTTTTGTTTACAGGATATAATGCAGTTTGTAGAGCCCATAGGATCATTATTCATTATATTAATACATGCTTTTTTATTTTTTCTGGTATTTCAGTGTAAGATAACTCTCTTAATGGGATTTATCTATCAATTCGTAGTTACAACCCAATAACTCTGTTCAATGTCCATTTGGAACGATGAGCACGAAAATTCGACGTTTTTAATAAAATATTTTGCTTACAAATATTAAATTTTTTAATGAACTCTCTCTCTGTTGACTATAGTTTTATGTTTGAAATCTAAATTATATAATATTTCCACTTGTCTGCACACTGTACTCATAAAAATGTTTTCCATTTACTTTCAGCCCTTGATGTATTTGTAGATTATCTTTCAAAATTTTCATAGTTTTTGGCTACTATGCATTCAGGAGGAAGTTTGGTTCAAGAAAGTTTAGCTTGTTCTTTAAATTCATAGTTTGGAGTCTTTTAGCAAATACTTTATTAGCTAGATAGTCTCTAAATGTTCTTCTGTCTCTTGACTCCTCAAATATATTAGAAGAATAAGGAAATATTTTGTCAATTGTTTAGCTTCAATATTTTGAAAAAATTTATCACAATTTCCAATTTTAGAATAAGGTTACAGTTTACAATATTTTTCTGACATCTGTTAATAAATGTAATTAGATAAGCTTTTCTTAATTTACTGTATCCTGTCAAATTATTATTTTATGATAATCACGAAGTTCAGTACTCCTGAATTCTTCCATTTTAGTATCTTATTTAATAGGAATAGCATTTAGTGGATTAAAATAAAACTAACTGGGGTTATAATTCGAAGTATGATCGTCCTCATGGAGATATTTAATACTAGTTTTCTTATTTTTGATATTTTTCACAGTACATTTCTTACATGAGCTTCAATATTTGTCTTTACACAATAGATTTGAAAAAAGTAGTCTGAATCCGTAATTTTCTGGCAGCTAATACATCCCATTCATTTTGTTATTCATCTTTTTTCATCGATAACTGTATCTTTCAGTGTTCATATCTCAGAATTCATTTCAAGTGATTAATAGAATAATATACAAAAACGTTTTTTTCATATGCACAGTGTATTCATTCATATGCTGTAATATATTCTTGTATGATATGCATCAGCTCATTGTCTACATATTATGCTATAACAATTTGTGGGTATTTCTGAGAAATAAAATGCTCAATTAACTTCTCAATTTTGCAACATTTGCTCATTTTAAATTTGATACAGCCTGATGCTTCCACTTGAGCACAAAAATTCTAAGAGGAGAGTATAAAATTTATATACTAGTAAAATTTCCTAGTTTTTGCAATGTATCTTTTTATATATTTAGTACCTCAGTAACAAATTACATTCTTCCATCTCTGCAAAGGAAAAGATTATTAAAGAATATATATATTCTAACTGAGTATGTGTTTACTATACAATTTAACCCAAAATCATTACATAATCATGTACTCGATAGTGGTTTTCGATATTTTGGGATTAATTGTAATCAATGTAAACACACCTTCGTCACTTGGTCTTTGATATACTCCATCTATTTTTTGCAAATCTTGTATATTAGACATGTTAACCAATTAGTTATTAATTGAGATTTCATATAATTACCTATCTACATGTACTTCTGATAAAAAATATAAAATTGCATTCACAGATCGTAAGTGATCGATTCTTAGATTGGCATAATGAAAAAAATGCCATTCTTTTTTATATATATGTTTGAGTTGTTGGGACTGGGAGACACAGTGTTGATATTCATTTATCATGCTTTACCATACAACCTTCGAATAGTATCCATATCATCTTCAGATAATTCTAGATCTGAACCATTGTAATAAGTGTACATTATTACTCCATGAACATCTGAATGTTGCGAACCTAATCTATGATCAATTTCATGAACTAAAACTTCAGACAGATTTTTTTGGATAGTTTGGGCATTTTCCCTTCAATTTCCAAGTACCATACCTCATCTTTGTCCATATGCATCACTGCAGGGGCATTATTGATATCTGGGAAAAAGTGTGACCTACACATTATCTTTTTCCTCCACTTTTTACCCATTGGTTTTTCATGTTTTCATTTGAATGTATTTGTTTGTTACTTATTGCTATCACAAGCAAACTGAATAGCAGTGTACTTTTGCCATAAAGGATTTATTTCCTCTGTTACCTCTAATACGTTTCTTTATTTGCTCCTTTTTGTGGAATTTATATTTTTTTCTATTTATACATACTATTTCTGTAGCTACTAACATATCTTTTACACCACTATGTAGGCCAATTCATAAAATGGGAAGTTACAGCATTTGACTTACCATTATTCTCAAGATTAAGTGTTAATTGAAATAATATCAATTTTTCTCTGAATGTATCATCACTCACTTGAGTTGCTTTAGCTGTTGTGGAATATCCAAATAAACAAAATCATTCAAATATTTTATAGCTTTACTCTTCTCAACTAGCCATGTAACTAAGCTAGCTGCTACTACTATTTTCACAAACGACAACAGTAGAAGTACATTCAGTTTTGGGTAATTAAAAATATTATGGATCTAAAATAATCCTAACAAAAAAGGTTTGTATTAAAGTAGGTCGTTCATATGTCTCATCAATAACAAGTTTACATACAATTGGAAGCAAACACTTATGATAATTGAAAAAAGAATAATCCTTGGTTTAAGGCTAAGGATGTTGCTGTAATTTTAGAATGTAAGAAAATCTAAATGCTATACAAAAACATTTGAGGCCTCAGATTCAGGGATGCCTGAAACATCACTCAACAACACACAATATTTATCAATAGACCTGGTGTATATTTTTTAATTTTTATATAACAAAAGGAGGAAGCTAAATTATTTAAAAAATGAGTCACTAGTAAAGTTTTGCTTTCAATTCGAAAACGTGGTTAATATTAAATTAAGGATAGTGAATGGTATTTCTATGAAGATCTAATAGTCATATAGGAAAAAGAATTAAAATTAAAGTAAATAGCTGTAAAAATCTTACAAAACTAAGGATAATTATATACAAAAATCAGGTGACTATTTTGATAGAGTGTAGGGATATTAACAGAGAGAAATAAAGAATCAAAAAATGGCTCCACTTTTTGTGCCTCAAATAAGTAATCAAGATTTAAGATCAACAAGGGTTTTTTCAAAATTATTTGATGAAAATTGTGAATATAATTATTATAGCATTAGGGAACAACGAAAAAATTTACAAAGGCAGTTATGCATAATTGAAGACAGATATCCAAACTGTGAAGTTGTATAACTTAGTTATAACACTAGTTCTATAAATTTTTCCTTTGATAGCACGTGTCACTTGACTTATAAAGAATAGTTCTACGCAAAGACGCTACAGCAGATTTTGGTGATAGAGGTACCTGCCCTGTAGATTTATTCACTGTGCCTAAAAGGCTTGTACTCGTATGTTTCAAATTTTCTGCTAGGCATTTAGTTGTGAAAAAATTGTTGCAGGTTATATTTCTTCCTGTGGAAGCAAAGAGGCTGCATAAGACATGTAACAACATGCTCAGCAAGGGGAACACCTGTGGGACGCTACTCATCTTTGCCGAGGTATGGAGACCCATTCACCAGATGCTTAGAATTCGTATCAACTGCAAACCAAAACTTTATTCCAAATTTGTCTGGTTTATTGTTCATGTTTGGAATGAAAGAGCATCTAGCCTAGCATGGAAACAGTTGCTCATCCACAGTGGTGTTTTCACCTGGAATATAACACAGGAAGGAACTGGCAACAAAAGGATTCCACACAGTGGTAACAAGTCTAAAACGATCTGTCTTTAGTTTATATGTATGTGTGCTCTTTTCGTCAAATCGCATAAAATTCAAAATTTTGGTGAACTTATTTCTGCTTATTGTCTTCCGAAAAAATGCTGGTCCCTACGTATTCAACAATATCAGCTTCAACAGAAACTTTTTGGTCCATATAGGCCTTGTAAATAGATAAGTGATATTGTGGCTTCTATTGCATTGAGGTTAATGGTACAATCATCATCAAGTAGCTCTTGGCGTGTTCTATTTTCTGTATACTTCTTTATATTTCGAATCCTGCTGTAATCAATTAGAAATCTCGATGAACTAGAATATATACCTTTCCTGGCAAACTTCTTCGCATAGCCTATATGTCCTGGTGCTACCTTCAAGATGTTCTGCTATGGATGTCTTCCAGCAACAGCTTTTGTAGGTGTGACAGTCCATGTTGTTCCATCATTAGCTGTCTCACTACTCATAATGGAAGGATTTCCTTCCATCTGAATTTTTCATTTCACCTTGCCATGAACACCTCTAGTGCACATTATTGTTTGACTTACTTGAATATACAGTATACATTAGAATAATTCAGTTATAACAAAAACAATGAATTTCAAATTATAATTCACCAAAACAGAAAACATTTATAATGCTTGCTGAAGTATCAGTTATAATCAAATATAAAATAATAATACAATGCCTATACAAACGTATCTGCTATAGGTAAAGCAACATTAGCTTGCAACTTCTCGGTTTGCTCTTGTCTAGTAGTTGCAACATCACTGTCTGAAGAGTCACTGATTTCATTGTTGGGAGGGATATATTCCTCATCATCAATAGCACTTGTACCGTCATCTTCTCGTAATTCATCAGCTTCACAAACAACACAAGGATCTTCTTCATATGCACCATCGGATATTGACATCAAAAATGGTTCAAATGACACTGAGCACTATGGGATTTAACATCTAAGGTCATTAGTCCCCTAGAACTTAGAACTACTTAAACCTAACTAACCTAAGGACATCACACACATCCATGCCTGAGGCAGGATTCGAACCTGCGACCATAGCGGTCGCGCGGTTCCAGTTTGAAGCGCCTAGAACCACTCGGCCACACCGGCGATATTGACATCAAATGTTTTCAAAATTCTTCATCAGACAAACTGCGTCTTTGAACCGCCAGTACGAAGCAACTCAAATGTGGACAACTTAAACCGCGCCACTTGAGCAACAAAGCTTTATTGCTCTTCAACAATGGGTCTACAGAAGACAAATAATCAAATTATGGTGGTAAACAACAACAGATTAGGATATGTACAAAAGCTATTGTTCACATTTTGGTACCCGTCAAAATGACGGATATCTGTCCTTCTAATAGAAGTTGTTTAGGACACTTTTCAGAAACGTCCTACTGGGTAAATTCTTTGCAGACGTCTGTCTAACAAATGTATGTGAAAATTCAATGAAAATGGGACAAGTAGAAGATTCCATTTAGGAGAAGTAAGCTTACAGAAGCAGAAGACCCATCAAAATGATGGATGTGGTCCATCTAGAGTTAAACATACAGAAAATACCTGGGTTATTTGATAAGTTCTCATTATTTTTTGAATGAACGATACTTTTAAATTCTGAAATGCCAAAATGGTACCCCAGTCAACTTTATTCTTAAATTGTATTATAAAACTTTCGACAATACATGATCACTTGATAAATTTCCCAGTTTAAATTGTCTTGAAATTCTCCCTTGAAGTCTTCAGAAAAATTTTGCATTACAAATGTAGTGTTCCTATTTATTCTACAAGTATTCTGATATTCTCTTATACAATCTTCTGATACACTTAATATACTATTCCAATATAATTTGTCTTGAAATTCGATAAGAAAGTCTTAAGACAGTTTTTGTTTATACAAAATATTTTTCCAATCTACTCTATTCTGAAATTCTCTTATAAATTTTTCAGGTAATTTTTGTATATATGTCCAAATCTAATTTTAGTTCTGTTATGAAATTTATAGTTAAGTCTTGAAATTCTCTCATAAAATCTTCAGACAAATTTCGTGTTACTGATATTATTTCCCAAATTATTCTCTCTTGAACATCTCTCATATAATCTCCAGATAAATTACTTATTAATGATATAGTATGCCAATCTAATTTGTCTTGAAATTCTCTCATCGACTCTACAGGCAATTTGTAATGTCCAGATATAAACTTCCTTCAGGTTTGTTAAATATATTATTATTTTTAATATAACCAACAACTTCATTTTTATATGTGTCAGTTGTTGAATACAATTTGTATAATTCCTCAAAACTCATATTTTGAAAAGCATAATTATCAATGCAATAAGTTATTTTTTTTAGTTTACAGTACCATTTAACCCTAGCTCTTTTGCTACAGTATTAAAATCTTTTACAATACAATTCATCTGTTTATTGGTGTTGTTTTTGTACCATTTTGGATAAAATAAACAAGTTGTTGTGTTCCCAGTTTATGATGTCTTAACACCCTAATTATTTTGCTCTAGTTTTAGGCGTTGTGGGCTGTCTATTTATTAGATTTATTTCTTAGTAAGAGAATAAAAATAGTCAAGATATCATATGCTTTATTTATGCAAATTTCCAAGTGACCAAACATTTGCCCCCTTACAGTGATATGGATTTTCATAGCTGCATAAGACATTATAAGACTTTTCCTAAAAAAGGTTGTGAATGATATTTTGCATTTTTATATGGAATTCCCAGTGCCGCACTATATGTCGAGATTTCAGTAATTTCTCAACTCAGTCTTCCAAATGTTTCCGCACAATCCACACGAAAACACTTTCCAGTTCTATAGTGCCTACCGAGACTGGTTAAAGTAAACAATCCTGATACAACACCATCCACCACCTTGGTTTCTGGAGAGTAATGATTATTATGCCGTATAGATTCAATTTCTGCAGGAAGTCTTACCAACAACTGACCGCTGTGTTATTCTCTGCCAACAAAGTAACTGGATGCTTGCATGGAGAACTCTTTGCATCTGCACATAGATTTCAATGTCACTATAAGTGAATAGCGGAGGGTGTTTCATATCAATGTTAACGAATTTCTTTCCTGTTCGCCCATGGTTATCGGAGGGACCACATCTCAGACGAAAATTTATTTGTAGATGATTACATATCTTCTTATTTCTATTTCTGTTTACAACTATGTACCAGACTTACTTAGTCTGCATAGTTGAAAAGGGACTGTCCTCCATGGTAGCGTATTCTCACCTTAATACTATCTTAATAATCAAATTCTGCCTCCACTATTTCACAGAGCCAAGCCAGGCCAGAGTATTAAGGTTATGGTAAAACGTCGTACTCTTTCTTGAGAAGTACCAACATTTAAATAAATTTGTTCAAATACTCTTTCCAACAATATAAATGCTCCAAGTTATCGGAGGGAGCACACATCAGACGAAAATTTATTCATAGATGGTTTCACATTTTCTTTAAGTGGAATTAGAAAATGGTTCAAATGTCTCTGATGACTATGGGACTTAAGATCTGAGGTCATCAGTCCCCTAGAACCTAGAACTACTTAAACCTAACTAACCTAAGGACATCACATACATCCATACCCGAGGCAGGATTTGAACCTGCGACCATAGAGGTCGCGTGGTTCCAGACTGAAGTGCTTAGAATCGCTCCACCCCAACAGCTGGCGTGGAATTATATTTCTATTTCTGTTTACAAGTATATATATCAGGCTTACTTTGTCTGCTTAGTTGAAAAGGGATTGTCTTTCAAATTTATAACAAATCGTCTTCGTCGTGTAAGAATAGTTTTTTCGATTCGCTAAAACAATGGCACATTCACTTGATAAATTCTATCGACCAGAGATATTCTTCAACACATGTACTGTGTAACGTTGAAAGATGTCACATTATATTACTTTCTTCTTAAATGCCAATCGATAACGGAGAAGAAATGTGGGACATAACCCTTCTAAATTTCTTTGTTCACTTCTCCATGAAACACATCTTGATCTATAACGATGATCGGTAAGCCTCACAGATTTTAATGCACGGTGGAAGTTCGCTTGAAGATACTCAATACCTGAATGACCACCAAGGCCAATTTTGAAGTCAAGCAATCAAACTAAACTGTTTCGCTCACTGTTCATAATTCGTCACTTTAAAGGACTTTAATATTTTAGTGATTTGTTGTAGTGGTCTTCAGTCTGGAGACTGGTTTATTGCAGCTCGCCATTCTACTCTATCCTGTGCAAACCTCTTCATCTCTGATTAACTGCTGCAACTCACATCTTTCTGAAACTTCTTACTCCATTCATCTCATGGTCTCAACACTGCCCAAATCTAATTCAGGCACTTTTCACAAAGCAGAAACCCTTGAACTGTATGTTTCGTCATGCAGTAATTTACAGAATTACCTTGTCCATTAATAACTTCAAAGTTTGTTATAATAGTCACCACCAGATTAAAGCAGATTACCTATCTTTCCAATGTAGCATCAATCAGAGGTCTTTAAAGATTGTCTTGGAAGAAGTTCAATAACATCAGTATGGTTCAGCGGTACAATTACTATGTTAATGAGAAGACGTAGTTGACACAAATTACCGATCAGTTTATTCAACAAACGTTCATAACATACAATGCTCATAGAAGCTCAAGATCTTATACAGAACTGGTCCATTTCCATATATTCATTTCAAACATCAATTTTTAGTAGTCTACAAAGGTGGTGCTGACAAAAAAGTGGCTTCAAATGGCTCTGAGCACTATGGAACTTAACTTCTGAGGTCATCAGTCCCTTAGGACTTAGAACTACTTAAACCTAAGTAACCTAAGGACATCACACACATCCATGCTGGAGGCAGGATTCGAACCTGCGACCGTAGCGGTTGCGCGGTTCCAGACTGTAGAGCCTAGAACCGCTCGGCCACCCCGGCCGGCCTGATGCTGACAACGTTGACGAATGTTCTCACCACCGCAGACCGTCGGCGCCCTTGTTGCTAAGTAATCCACACTTCCGACTTGCTGCGACTGTGGAACACCGATGAAACACCTGCCAGGATCTCCTCCATGAAACATCAAACAATGTTTTGAGAAACACGTAAATCTGTTAAAATACAGATACATACCATTTCTACTGCATAAAAAATTACACTCCTGGAAATTGAAATAAGAACACCGTGAATTCATTGTCCCAGGAAGGGGAAACTTTATTGACACATTCCTGGGGTCAGCTACATCACATGATCACACTGACAGAACCACAGGCACATAGACACAGGCAACAGAGCATGCACAATGTCGGCACTAGTACAGTGTATATCCACCTTTCGCAGGAATGCAGGCTGCTATTCTCCCATGGAGATGATCGTAGAGATGCTGGATGTAGTCCTGTGGAACGGCTTGCCATGCCATTTCCACCTTGCGCCTCAGTTGGACCAGAGTTCGTGCTGGACGTGCAGACCGCGTGAGACGACGCTTCATCCAGTCCCAAACATGCTCAATGGGGGACAGATCCGGAGATCTTGCTGGCCAGGGTAGTTGACTTACACCTTCTAGAGCACGTTGGGTGGCACGGGATACATGCAGACGTGCATTGTCCTGTTGGAACAGCAAGTTCCCTTGCCGGTCTAGGAATGGTAGAACGATGGGTTCGATGACGGTTTGGATGTACCGTGCACTATTCAGTGTCCCCTCGACGATCACCAGTGGTGTACGGCCAGTGTAGGAGATCGCTCCCCACACCATGATGCCGGGTGTTGGCCCTGTGTGCCTCGGTCGTATGCAGTCCTGATTGTGGCGCTCACCTGCACGGCGCCAAACACGCATACGACCATCATTGGCACCAAGGCAGAAGCGACTCTCATCGCTGAAGACGACACGTCTCCATTCGTCCCTCCATTCACGCCTGTCGCGACACCACTGGAGGCGGGCTGCACGATGTTGGGGCGTGAGCGGAAGACGGCCTAACGGTGTGCGGGACCGTAGCCCAGCTTCATGGAGACGGTTGCGAATGGTCCTCGCCGATACCCCAGGAGCAACAGTGTCCCTAATTTGCTGGGAAGTGGCGGTGCGGTCCCCTACGGCACTGCGTAGGATCCTACGGTCTCGGCGTGCATCCGTGCGTCGCTGCGGTCCGGTCCCAGGTCTACGGGCACGTGCACCTTCCGCCGACCACTGGCGACAACATCGATGTACTGTGGAGATCTCACGCCCCACGTGTTGAGCAATTCGGCGGTACGTCCACTCGGCCTCCCGCATGCCCACTATACGCCCTCGCTCAAAGTCCGTCAACTGCACATACGGTTCACGTCCACGCTGTCGCGGCATGCTACCAGTGTTAAAGACTGCGATGGAGCTCCGTATGCCACGGCAAACTGGCTGACACTGACGGCGGCGGTGCACAAATGCTGCGCAGCTAGCGCCATTCGACGGCCAACACCGCGGTTCCTGGTGTGTCCGCTGTGCCGTGCGTGTGATCATTGCTTGTACAGCCCTCTCGCAGTGTCCGGAGCAAGTATGGTGGGTCTGACACACCGGTGTCAATGTGTTCTTTTTTCCATTTCCAGGAGTGTAGTTCAGGCTAGCACAAAGTGGCATTAATGATCATCACCATTGAGTTGTATTATGTGAACTATGAGTGTGTTATTTTCATCCCCCGTAAAAATTAGATGGACGTACAATTAAAAACGGTAAACAGTATATTGTCTAGTGGTAAGAATGGGTTTGTAAATTTCACTAAGTTCAGCAACAAACTGTAGCTACCATTTGTAATTCATGCTGATGTGAACTGAATTTTACAACCAGTTACTTCGTACAGTCGTATCAGTGGCTCTGGTTCGTATTCCGATGAGGTACAATTTCATAAATCATTCAGATTATATCACAACATACGTTGCAGCTATATCGAAAAATATTCCGAGTTTAAATTGTACACAGGCAGCGATCGCATTAGATAGTTCGTTGAACAGCTGCATGCAGTCACTCAGAGAGTGAATATTTTTTTATTGGGAAATATAAAGTTGGAAATAGACCACGAAGACGATTGAGCGTCTCGCTTAGCAGAATATTCTACATTGCTGCGAACAGTTTTAGAAACGCAGTGTTAAAACAGAAACTATTGACATTTCACCGGTGCGTGATGAGGCACAGCACTTTACAGTTGCAATGTGAATTACAGGCCTCACTGTACAGTCCCCACCATATTACACAATTCGAGCAATTGCGATGGGCATTTCTTGATCATGAACAGCTGGCGACGAGAAATTAAATTACTGCTTGCACTGAGATTGACCCCTCAACCGTGGTCGAGTGGGAGACCATTCCAAAGTCTGGCAGTCAGCGAGAAACTTTCCGAGGGGTCGATCGTAGGGCCTCCCCGGTTCGTTTGACGAACAGGTTTCGATCGTTATCTGTGGCTGACGATGTCTCTAAGCCAGATGCGGTCGTCCACCCTGTTCCAGAGGAAGCTTCTCAGCCCGCAAAATCTGGGCATTCACAGAGGGTGGGTTTGCTGATAGTTGGGAACTCCAACGTTGCTCGAGTAATGGGGCCCCTTAGGAACATGGCTGCCAAGGAGGGGAAGGAAGCCAGGGTGTACTCCGTGTGCACACCGGGGGGAGTCATTCCGGATGTGAAAAGGGTGCTTCCGGATGCCATGAAGAGTACAGGGTGCAGCCAACTGCAGGTGGTGACTCGTGTCAGTACCAATGACGTGTGTCGCTTTGGATCGGAGGAAATTGTCTCTGGTTTCGGGCGGCTAGCGGAATGGTAAAGACTGCCAGTTTTGCTTGAGAGATGAAGGCGTAGCTCACCATCTGCAGGATCGTCGATAGAACCGACTGTGGTCCTTTGGTGCGGAGCCGAGTGGAGGGTCTGAATCAGAGGCTCAGGCGGTTCTGTGACCGTGTAGGCTACTGATTCCTTGACTTGCGCCATCAGATGGTGGGTTTCTGGGTTCCGCTTAATAGGACAGGAGTCCACTACACACAGGAGGCGGCTGCACGGGTAATGCGGGCCATGTGGAAAGGACTGGGCGGTTTTTTAGGTTAGAGGGTCTCAGGGAACCACAGGAAGGGCGTCCGTCTAAAAGAGGGCATGTAAAACACAGGAAAGTAGTTGTAAAAACGATAGGTATTATAGTTGCAAATTGTCGTAACGGTGTTGGAAAAAAACCAGAGCTCAAAGTCCATATAGAATACACTGAAGCTGAAACACTTATATGTACACAAAGCTGGCTAAAGGTGGAAATAAGTTCAGTCGAAATTTTTTTTAAACGATCTAACAGTGTTCAGAAAGGATAGAGTAAATACAGTTGATGGTGGAGTATTTATTGCTGTCAGAAGTAGTTTATCTTGTAGCGAAACTGAAATAGATAGTCCCTGCGAAATAGTATGGGTAGAGGTTATACCAGACAATCGGACTAAACTATTAACTGGGTCGTTTTACCAACCATACGACTCAGAAGATATAGTTGCTGAAGAATTCAAAGAAAACTTAAGCCTCATTTCAAATATGTACCCCACTCGTAGAATTATAGTCGGTGGTGACTTCAATCTACCCTCGATATGTTGGAAAAATTGTATGTTTAATGCCGGCAGCAGGCAAAAAACGTCATCCGAAATTGTACTGAATGCTTTCCCAGAAAATTATTTTGTACAGTTAGTTCATGAGCCCACACGAATCGTAAATGGTTGCGAAAACAGGGGTGACCCCTTAGCAACAAATAATCCTGGACAAATAGTGAGTATCGCGACGAATACAGGGATTAGCGACCAGAAGGCAGTTGGTGCTAGGCTGAATACTGTAAGACCCATAACCATAAAAAAGAAACGCAAAGTATATCTTCTTAAAAAAGCTGATAAAAATGCTCTTAACGCCTTTTTAAAAGACAGTGTTCACTTCTTCCGATCTGATCACGTAAGCCTAGAAAAGTTGTGGAATGATTTCAAAGAGATAGCGTCGACAGCAATGGAGAGATATGTACCACATACATTAATAAGTCATTGTACTGATCCCCCAAGGTACACAAAACGGTCACATAGTTGTAGCAGAAGCATCGAAAAAAGCATGCCAAATTTAAAAGAACGCAAAATCCCCAAGACTGGCAACGTTTTGCAGAATTTCGAAATGTAGGACGTCCTTCACTGTGAGATGCTTTTAGTAATTTCCACGACGAATATCTGTCTCTAAATCTGGCAGAAATCTCAAAGAGATTTTGATCATACATAAAGCACACCAGTGGCAAGACGTAATCAATACCTTCACTGCGCGATAACAATGGCGTAGTCACTGATGACAGTGCCACTAAAGCAGAGTTATTAAACACGGTTTTCCGAAACTCCTTCGCCAATTAGACGGATTAAATATTCCTGAATTCTAATCAAGAACAACTACCAAGATGAGAAACCTTGAAGTAGATATCCTCGGTGTAACAAAGCAGCTTAAATCACTTAATAAAGCCAAGGCCTCCGATCCAGATTGTATGCCGGTCTGGTTCCTCTCATCTGTTATATACAACCGCTCGCTCACAGAAAGATCCGTACCTAAAGACCGGAAAATTGCTCAAGTCAAACAAATACCCAAAAGCGGAAGTAAGTGTAACCCGCTGAATTACAGGCCCATATGACTAACGTCGATTTGCACTAGGGCTTCGGAACATATACTGTATACGAACATTATGAAGTACCTCGAAGAAAACGATTTATTGACACGCTGTCAGCACGTATTCAGAAAATACCGTTCTTGCGAAACACAACTAGCTCTTTATACTCATGAAGTAATGAGTGACATCGACAGGGGATGTCAAATTGATTCCATATTTTTAGATTTTCATAAGGCTTTCGACACCGTAACTCACAAGCGTCTTCTAACCAAACTGCGTGCCTCTGGAATATCACCTCAGTTGTGCGTCTGGATTGGTGATTTGCTGTCAGAAAGATCACAGTTCGTAGTAATAGACGGAAACTGATCGAGTAAAACAGAAGTAATATCCGGTGTTCCGCAAGGAAGTGCTATAGGCCCTCTATTATTCCTGATCTATATTAACGACATAGGAGGCAATCTGAGTAGCCGTCTGTGATTGTTTGCAGATGATGTTGTCATTTACCGTCTTCTAAAGTCATCAGATGATCAAAACGACTTGCAAAATGATTTAGACAAGTTATCTGTATGTGACCCTGAATAAGAAAAATTGAGAGTTATTCACATGCGTACTAAAAAAAAAAAAATCCGCTAAATTTAGATTACGCGATAAGTCACAAAAATCTGAAGGCTGTAAATTCAACTAACTACTTAGGGATTACAAGTACAAAAAACCTAAATTGGAACGATCACATAGATAATGTTGTGGGTAGAGGAAACCAAAGACTGCGATTTATTGGCAGAACACATAGAAGGCGCAACAGATCTACTAAAGAGACTGCTTACACCACGCTCGTCCGCCTTATTCTGGAGTACTGCCGTGCAGTGTGGGATCCGCATCAGGTAGAACTGCCGGATGACATCAAAAAAGTACAAAGAAGGGGAGCTCTTTTTGTATTATCGCGAAATAGGGGAGATAGTGCCACAGTCATAACATGTGAACTGGAGTGTCAATCATTAAAACAAAGTCGTTTTTAGTTGTGATGGGATCTTCTGATGAAATTTCTCTCACCAGTTTTCTCCCCAATTGTGAAAACATTCTGTTGGCTCCCACCTACATAGGGAGAAATGATCACCACGATGAAATAAGAGAAATACCGGCTCGCACAGAAACATTTAAGTGCTCGTTTTTCCCGCGCGCCGTTCGAGAGTGGAACAATAGAGAGGCAACTTGAAGGTGGTTCATTCAACTCTCTGCCAGGCACTTTATTGTGAATAACAGAGTAATCACGTAGATGCACATGTAAACATCCAGGTTGCATTTCTCTTCTACCTCGGAATATGGAAAAATGTTGTACTGCAGTATAAATTTTGGCTTTATCGCTTTACTAAATTTCTTGACGTGCACGCTCGAAATGTCTATCATACTTTACATTAGATGAACAGAAGATGAAGAAGATATTTTCCCTTGAATTGTCACGTGATAATGATGACATCAATGATAAGGGAGGCTGGGGTTGTCCCAATGTTGGATTGTGACACAATTGCCCTTGCACGTGCGCCACCTGCACCGGAAGCACTTGAATGTGGTATTGCAAGATTCAGTAGCACATTTAAGTACAATGACCCCTGGACTGCTTACAGATGTACTAGTACCGTACATACCATTCATGCCGCTTCACAACCATTGCACATATCTTGATACAGTCGCCGTCGTCGTGCAAGACAGACTATATATAAAACAATTGAAGACGTTGAAATGACCACATCTGCCGCCGACAAGAAAAAGAATACGATCAAATCTGTCGCTGCACACGCTCTACTGGACGGACCTGCAGTCTTTTGTGGATGCAGACTGAACTTCAGCATCGATATCAATGATTCGTTTACCCACGGAAATGGATGGCTAACAGTCGCTGTTGTACGTGGTGGAACAGGCGTACCCAATGTATCCGGACTCGAAAGCTTTGTTGATCGTGACATCATAGCATACCGAACGTATCATGTTACTGAAAATGCTAATAAAGACTTTGGCAAATCAACATATATGTCACCCTCACCCTTTTCCTTGTATACACGTAATAGACGTAAGATATCTGTTAATGAAACTGTTTTTATATGGATTAAAGGTAAAGGTACTTGTGAATATGTTAAATTTGTAGGAGATCGTACATTGTATTTTCACAAATAAATTGAATTGTAGCTGAAGCTGACATCCAGAAACAAAATATAGCATAGACTGAATGAGCATTGAAGAGAAAGCAGATGGCATACCGCGATTCAGTGATAAATTTCTGCACTGCTGAAATCGTATCTCTGCGTGGGATTCCTATGAGTTGAAACGTCCCCTTGAAAAATTAGGAATTACTGTGCTGGTAAACTTCTACGTTATTTGATTAACAAACAGCTGAGCAGAACTGAATGTACTCAGACATTTCTCTAGAAATCTAGAAAATTCTGCGATATACTGCTGTGTCTGTAACTGGATGGCTCCTGTCAGAAAGACACTTTAGGTGAAATATTAATCCTGTGCTTTCGGGTGCCTAGCAGCGTTCCTGAAGTACTGTGTCGTATAAAGCGGGAGTAAATGGAGTGCAGACTGCATATTCACTAATGTGTCTGTTCCTCGATAGTTTCTGTAATTTGTATCAGGCAACTGGTCTATTGTTTGTAACGTTTATTTATGTATCAGAGAACTAATTAATGGCGATGTTTGGATTGATCTACAGCTACACTAATACTCCATAAGCCTTTTTGCAGTGTGTGGTAGGGGGTACTTTCCCCTAATTGCGGGAATAACATGTGATGATAATCGCAAGTACGAACTAAAAATTCTCCCTTTTCCCATAACAGTGATTTCGAAAGGTACTTGAGAGAGAAAGAGAGAGAGATATGTTGTCTCAATTCTTCTCGAAAAAACGTGTAATTGAAAAAGAAGCAATTTCACTCTTGCATTAGATATGCAAAGGAATATTAAAGGGAAACGAGATTACCTTCATTGGTTGCATGGAAAGCATTCAGAAACGTGTGGTGGAACATTATTCAAAGTCTGAGTAGAATGGCGTAAAATACAAGTACAGACGACTAAGCTACATTTGAATAGAAAAATGAAATTAGTTCACCAAACTGTCAAGGATACGAATGCGATGTCAAGATTACGAGATACGTACGTATCCAGTTTAACTTTCATGTCGAAGAAGCTTTCATGGAAATCAAAGAAACTTTCGGAATGGAAATGACTGTGTAGTAGAAACGTATCCCAATGCTATTGTTTTGTGGCGATGCAGCCTTTCTGTCTAGAAATAAGTAATGATATTCAACAGCTCTGTTGAATGTAATAAAGATGTTACTTAATGCTCTATTAATGTGTCTGTTCAATGAAACAAACTCACAAAGACAGAACAGCGTCTTCTTAGACTTAAAAAAAGTTAACATCAGAAAGGTGTGTGACCGCAGCTCGTGGTCGTGAGGTAGCGTTCTCGCTTCCCGCGCCCGGGTTCCCGGGTTCGATTCCCGGCGGGGCCAGGGATTTTCTCTGCCTCGTGATGACTGGGTGTTGTGTGATGTCCTTAGGTTACTTAGGTTTAAGTAGTTCTAAGTTCTAGGGGACTGATGACCATAGGTGTTAAGTCCCATAGCGCCCAGAGCCATTTGAACCATTTTTGAACCAGAAAGGTGTGTGAAAGAATAATAGTATCTGTAGAACGATTAATGGTTTGGTAAGCTACATTGTTTGATAGAACGAAGGAAGACGGAAACCAGAATTGGAGATTTTCGATTGATGATTGCATTTTCCAATGAAAGAGCTCTATGTGCGGAAAACAATACGCGAAAAAGAGTAACAGTTTCCAGAAACCTTACGAAGGTAACACAACACTGTATGCAAACTTAGCGTGAACGTAGGAGAAACTGGGAATTGGAAACGTACTATAGAAATTAGTGAAAATTGAGACAAAAGATAAAGTAGTTAATACAAAGCTACCAGAAAAAATAAACAACGACAGAAATTTGTGAACAACGGCTACGAGAAGAAATGAGACCGGTAACTGAATGGGAACTGGGAGGCGTTATAGAGGTTAACATTGCCAAAAGCCTCTGGAACATAATACTTGTATATAAGCTTACAGAGGGCAGTAAGGGCGAAAAATCAGGAAAGATAATTTACAGTTATGTAAACTGTAAAACAGGGTTGCTACACAGCACTACTATTGTTTTACTTGTGTGCACAAGACACAGCAGTAATACTGAAGGGTCAGCAGAACTTCATTTACGTGGAACATAAAACAGCCAGTAGGGTATATCTTGTTTCCCCGTAGCGTTGTTCGTGGAATAATTATTAAAGCGAGCGATTGGCAACGACGTTTCTTTTGTCTTGCACTGAATATTAGATATAGGTACGTGTGAAGACGTAACATACGTTCCTGGAGGCTAGGCTTTCATCGATGTTACTATTTTTCCTCCCGACATGTATGACCCAGTTCTGATGAATGGGCAACAAACAGCGTATGGAAATTTTCCTGGCGTTCTGAATCATCAATTAGATAATACACCCGACATCATCTCTACAGTTACCGTTATTTGTTAACAGTACGTACGCCTTGCAGAATCACTTTTGTTTGCACACTGCAGTGGGACGATATGCTGTGCCTTTGGTGGTGTTGCAACAGAGTTTTGTAGCTTTCGTATTATCTTCGCTGATCGTTTGTGATCGCTCTGGTAATTAGCAATTGTTACTGTAGAAGCATCCGGTGTGTAGCGAGTGTCTAAAGCAATTATGGATGCACGAGAGCGAGTATTGTTCTGCTCTGATTATCAGATTCGGCCATTTAATGTATCTGCGCGGTCTGGGAGAATTCATGTTAACTCTGCATCGGTGGCTCCATGTCGCTTATCACATCGCACATGCCGCATCCATTGTGTAATTTATGAGCTTCATAGTCAACTAGAGCGCACGAAATGCGTTTCCGTTTTCCAACTTATAAAGACTACAGCAGTTTAATATATCAATAAACTATATTTTTCCTTTGGTTTATTTTCATGATTCAAAAACATCGCGATTACTTCCAAAATTAACCTTTCACCGTGTAGGGTAGTGTGAGGTGTTTGAAACTTTCTGGAGCATTACAACGGCGTTCCGTAACGGAAATCGAACCTGGAACCTTGTGTTTAGTACTCGTACCAAAACTGAAGTTGAATTTGTATAGCTTACTACCACACGTCTGCCACTACAGAAATAAAAGACTACGTAAAATTATTTTTACTCAGTACTGTGATACTTTTCGATCACTGGATAGCCTGAGGATGGTACTGTGTTCCGAATTCCGTAGCCAGTAGGCAAAATAAAGAGAAAGTGCGACTATAGATTAAAACAAATACTTTTCAAGTAAATAGGTGATTATGTTTGGTACAACCACTTCCTGTTCATCACTAATTACGATAGTGAAGGGTTCTGTGTTAATTTCTGTTGACTGTTGAGTAACTGTTGCTGTGAGTTCTTTTAAGAACGATTGAAATTATTGATTACTGTTTTTGTGGCCCTTGTTTTGACTATTACGTTTTTTGTGGACCATACTTCAAACTTAAGTGCTCCTTCACGCTTGTGGTACTTACGATTTGAAGTTGGTTTGGTGTAACTGCAAGCCTAAATTTGAAACCATATTTGAGAGTTTTAAATACTGATGTTGTTTTTAAAGGAATGAAGATGATGCTATAAACCTACGCCCTCAAGGCTAATTCCTTATTTCTGGTCTTGCCAATCAACTATTGTGAGAGTTCCAATTTTTGTAAATTATTTAACGACCCATATAAGTGGTGCTTTCTTGTGTTTTTTATGATTCTGCATTGCGGCTATTACACGTTGTCGTAATAAAATTATTGTGCTAAATGGGTGTTGCCCTCTTGATTGGGTTTTAAATGGATGCTTTTGTTGCGATAATAGAAACCTTTTTTTTTTTTTTTTTTTTTTTTTTTTTTTTTTTTTTTTTTTTTTTTTTGCGCACTCGCCTCAGAACTCGGGGCCATCTAGCGCCACAGAGTGAGTTAATTTCTTTTTTTCATCTAACTGATACGTTTACCTTCGTTCTTGCTTTAATTGAACAGCAAGGTGGTAGTCTCAAGCACGGTGTGGCTGCCCTGCAGAGGGAGGGAGAGTTTACTCCATATACATGGACAGGATGCCAAAAAATGATTTACGTTAATTCACAACATATTTTCAATTGCAAATTTCTTTGGTAGTCTAAAAATGTGACAAAAATGTTGTTCTCTTTTTTGCAGTTTCACCACTCTCTCTAAGACCCCAGCAGTAGCGGCCCACCACTGAAGAATTACATCGTCCTTGTGAAAGCAATCATCCTGTTCTTATAGCTGACTAACAGAGCATTCAGAAAGTAGACAATTTTGTCATCTCTTTTTGTTGCTTAAAAAGCCCGTCGAAGAGGACCAAGCAGCTAATTCGACATTTGTGAGTTTGGGATCAAAGGTTGGATATTCCATCAATTTTCTTATTTGTGCTCCAACAAATATACTTTCTTTCAGCTTTGCTTCACTCAGTTCAGGAAACTTTTCTTTCAAATCATTGAAGGCTTCACCTCCTCCATCCATAGCTTCTACGGATTTCTTCATAAGGGCCTACTCAAGATGAAGAGGATGCTAATTATTATATTGGGCTCAACCAAAAGACTGTTTTTCTCAGTCTTCTTCTCAGATACATATGATTACCTTATAGGTCATTCCTTAACGGTACAGTGGTCCTTGGTATCACAGAAGTCTCATGAGCACCCAAAGTAGCAGTATTTTGTGAGCATGCCCTGTCAGCTGTGGCTTTCAGGTTACAGACAGGAACAGGTAACCCTTCATTCCCGGCCAACGGTGAATGCAGTTAAAATACAGTGATTAAACATATTAACAAAGGAACAGTAAAGTGAAAAAGGAAACTAAACAAAAAAAATTAAGGCCTCAAAAACTTAAAGATGCTAGAACATTTTCAAAGGTAGACTCGGATTATACGCACCAAAATACATATCTGTCAATATGTCACATCCCAGATGCAAAATGGTTGTTGAGTAGTGTAGCGCTCAAAGTCTTTGATTTAAGAAAAAAGAGGTACCACTTATATTTGTACAGTTGTGTGAAATAAAGAATCACTTATATCTGGCTATATTTCAAAATCAGTACAGCCTGAGAGACACTGAAAACCGTAAATCAGTTTTACGATCATGATTTCTTATCACAGTATCGAGCACCGCAACTATAACAACTAATATCAGCGTCTTTTCTTGACAATCATTTAATATCACATCAGATGCTGCTTGAGATACACCTAACTTCATTTCACTCTTAACTGCAAATCTTCAAATCTTCCAGGGATCTCTCTCTCTCTCTCTCTCTTTTTTTTTTTTTTTTTTTTTTTTTTTTTTAAGAATAACATATGTATGAAATCGCAACGTAACTATAATTTGCCACTGAGCTGGCACCAGCGAAGGCGACAATTGGTGACCAGCGTGATGCGATGGGCAGATGTGTGGGGTTGTGGTGCTGCGTGTGTGTGTGTGTGTGTGTGTGTGTGTGTGTGTGTGTATGTGTGTGTGCCTGTATACATACAGTATATCCCATGTGAGTTGAGCTTAGTCATACTCACGAAGACTACCGACTTGTGCTGATATGTATCGAGCTGGACTAAGGAGCCAACTGACATTGCTACAGGGCCAGAAGTTGTATATTTTATTTATATTAATCTTGTGGTTTTATTCTTCTGTTTATAAGAAATTAAATCTCAAAATCTGAATCTCAGAACAGTATTTTGATAAAATTATTTCTTGTAGGAGGTTTTATCACAAGATTTCAAAAATCGAAACTTGTTTTATTTTATGGTTGAGAGGTGGGGGATGGTCTTTGTATGGTTGCAGAGGTGCGTTCCGGCACCTAAACTTTTAGAAAATAGGCACTGGAGTACCAAAGTAGACTGTTTAATGATCACACTTAAGAGCCTTTCACGAACCCGCGCGGAGAGAACTTCCGTCAGAAATCAGCCATCGCCGGCGAAGTTTGCCACGTTAATTTAATTCAGTTGTTTACCTTCCGAAAGATCTTTTTAATAAGTAGTATTAAAGGCATGGATCGGTAGTATGAGTAAAGATTCTAGAGTGTTCAGTTTGGTTTTTTAATAAGTTGTTTATGCGTAGTGGCCTGCGTAGATTAAAGAGAAACCAACGTCAGAAACGTCCCCATACTCCAGGTCCAGGTGTCTTGACGGTATTTCATAGTCGGGTGGGGTAACCTGCGTGTCTTTTCTCACAAGTATAGTCGTAACAGTGAATTTAATTCTGTACTGAAATTAAATTATGGCTTGTATCGTGGCATAAAAGCCACGCAATGCGCCGTGACGTTTGTAGATGCTGAATTACGACAGCGACATTTTTTAAAATGGAGTTATCTACTGTTTTCTTTGGCATTGGAAACAGTCCTGAAGAAGTAATTAAAGATATAAGATGTATCGAAGTTGATGAAATAGTAAAAAGAGGAAAGCGCCGCAAACCACTGCCCCGCTGTCAGGTGAAGACGTGCCAGAATCGTCTGGCCTACTGAACAAAACGTAAACAAACAAAATTCGTGTGGCTACGTGTTCGATTGAAACCCATCAGTCTGGTTTTGTTGTTGTAGTAGTCAAACAGTTCGTGAAATTGTTCAGTATTTCACCTTAAATCGTTTGATTGGTTGGCTGATTTGGGAGAGGGGTCCAAATAGCGAAGTCATTGGTCTCATCGGGTTAGGAAAGATGGGGAAGGACGTCGGCTGTGCCTTTTCAAAGGATCAATCCCAGCATTTACCTGGGGCGATTTAGGGAAATCACGGAAAACATAAATGAGGATGGCCGGATGGGGGTTTGAACTGTCGTCCTCTCGAATACGAGCCCAGAGTGATAACCACTCCACCACCTCGCTCAGTCAGGCCATGTGCAATGAAACAAAAAAAGTGTATCTCTCCATTTAAAAAGAAAAAGTGTTCTAGATGGAATTCGGCAGCTGTAAACGTTAAAATTGTCTACTTCATAAAAATTACACCTTCTCCCCTGTAACTCAACGAAAATCCGAAGTTGCTACATTTGCTTTCTAGCTTAGTACCCAATTTGCCCGGGAGTGTATTTGTTCCAATGCTATTAGTCTATATGCACCTTTCCCCTTCCTGTGTCCACCTTCTCATTGCATCTCGTTGTCCATCTCCTCCTTTCCCCTATATCTGTCCATCTCCTTCTCCCATCTTTCTCAGTGCATCTCTTCCTTTCTCATCACTTTCTTTCCTTCTTCTGTCCTCCTCCTCCTTCCCCCTCTCTCTGTCCATATACACCATCGTCCGTCTCCTTCTCCCCTTCTCACAGTCTATCTCCTCCTCTTTCGTTTCTCTGTCCACCTCCTCATTTCCCCTCTGTCTGACCATCTCCTCCTCACCTCTTCTCTCTACACGTTATGACTGCCTACCCAATAAGAGGTTGCTGGTTGTTGCTGCCACAGTATTTCTTACCAGATAGTAAGTGATATGTGTACCAAGTTCGGCTGAAATCGACCCAGGAGTTTAGGAGGGGCTTTTCACCTGCTGCTTTGTCCACGTACGCATATGTCACATAGGCCTCACCTGTATTTAACATATTTCATCGATATTTGTACGCATATTGCACCTGTATGTCTAAGGTATTTCGCTTTCGATTTCGACTTCACGAAACTCAGTGTTTATCACAGCATACCTCCTGGACTGTGCGTCGTACAACGATATAATTTTGCAGTTAAATCGAGTGGTATATATGGATTCTGGCTGAGAAATATGTTACGAATAAAGTTAGTAGTAAAGAATAATAAAACATCATGTATCATGCGGCAGTTCTTCATGCATCTCGGTGATTATGCCATCATATTTACTCAACTATGTGTTGTACAATGATATATTTTTGCAGTTACATTCAGTAGTGTATGTGAATACCATCTGCAAAACGCGCACAGCGCAAATTTAGTACCCTATAATGTTTCTTGCTTTCAGAATTTTGCTGGGGAGAGGGGAGGCGAAAAACATGTGAAATTATGTCTAAAGTTTGTTGCAAATTACTAAGTGCTCTCTTTCTCAAATACTGGATGAAGACAGTCACACTATTTGCATGTTGTGAGATGTGATTTTCTGTCACTCCCACCTGTCTGAGAGGTAGGTGATTCTTACCCTCACAGCGTTTCTTTTCAGACAGTAAGTAATATGTTTACCTAGTCTGATTGAAATCGATGGAGTGGTTCAAAAGGAGACGGAAACATACATTTATACGTACGAGGGCTATTCGGAAAGTAAGGTCGCGATACGGCACAGAGTGGAAACTGCAGGGAAAATCCAATAAAGCTTTGCATAAATATGTTGGAAAGTGTCTCTTGTATGCCCATCGATCCCGTCACTTCGCTCTTTTCTGTTCTGAGCGTGCAGTGAGCACATAAAGATGCCTCGGAAAAGTATCTCCCACGAAGTATGAATGCCTGTGGAAGATTTCGCCTGATTTCATTCAATCTGCACAACGTAACTGTCATGCATTTCCTTTTTCACGCCAATTTTCGGCCGCACACCACAGGGGCAATGAGGATGCTCCTGCAGCGTTTTCAATGGGAAGTGTTTGACCACCCGCCATACAATGAGGAGTTGGCTCCCTGATCTCTGCTCACATATACCGCTGGCTATGAAGACAAAACTTAGCACAGAAAACAAGCTGCGGATCAGCGTAGAAAATTGGAAAAAAGCACAGGCGGCTGCCCTCCATGACGAGGTTGTTGGAAAACTGTTACAGCGCTACGACGGATTTCTCTGTCGGAGCGGCGACTATGTAGAGAAGTAACTTGAAGACGTGGCTAGCTGTGCAAATGAAACATTTTCTGATTTTCACTCTAGTTTCCATTTCGGAAACCGGTTGGATTTTATTTTCCGAATAGTCCTCGTAAATCCAGTTTTGTAATATGTGTGATTTCTGGATGCAGTTGTGCTCACTCGCGTTAGCTGCCTCCCCTGTATATTTGTTTATGATTTTTTTTCTCCAGTATTGACTTGTATGTGATTACATGGGAGAAATACACTAAGCAAAATGCCGAATGTGAACGCTACACTATTTAACTAGTGTAAAGAGGCTGCCTTTAAAAATTGTTTTAAAACATGTTAATTGACAGAATAAGTAGTTGTCATTTATTTGATCCATCGAGCAATTAACAAATTCATTGCGTGAGGAACGTTTGTAAAGGTTTCCAGTCTTTAATATTACGTTTGGGGTTACTGCTCTGGACTAATTCTTCATCGTCGATACCGAGGCAAGCCGACATTTTCTGTGGAGTTTAAATAACTATACAGTACTTTTCATTCATTCATTCATATCATTTTTGCCGTTATTGACAGTGTTTGAACTCAAATATCTCATAATGACACAATTTTCACTTCTTTCGTTTCTTCTTTTTCTCTTCCCAAAATCTCTTCATCCTTTGACTATGCTCTTGTTTCCTTTGCTCCATCCATAATGCTTCCGTCTTCTTCTTCTCATTTACCATAAACTTTGCGTTCCTAGCTTTGTTCCTAAATTCCTTTCTGTCTTTTATCATTTGTTTGTTGACCCCCAGCTGCTTTATGTTTTCCTCTGTTTCATGATACCAATTTGTTTTAAGGCTTGAATGTTTTACTACATCAAAGATTCTCATTGTAAATCTGTGTTGTTCATTCTCTGTATGTGTCTGTAGAAATTTAGTCTGCGTTTTTTGATCATGTCTGTGAGTCTGTCAGTGTGTTGGTATAACTCATTTTCATAACTCTTTTCATCCATATGCCATCTTTGTGTATTGGTTCAAATATTTTATTCAAAATATTCAAATGTGTGTGAAATTTTATGGGACTTAACTGCTAAGGTCATCAGTCCCTAAGCTTACACACTACTTAACCTAAAGTATCCTAAGGAGAAACACACACACACACATGCCCGAGGGAGGACTCGAGCCTCCGCCGGGACCAGCCGCACAGTCCATGACTGCAGCGCCTGAGACCGCTCGGCCAATCCCGCACGGCTCGAATATTTTCCTGAGAGATTTGCGTTGAATTTTTTCAGTCTCTATAATGCCTGTTGATCCAATTGTGGTCGTTTCTGACGCATATAGTGCTTCCGTTAATACATCTGTTTTGTAGTGTCTAATTTTTGCCTGTCTTTATATGCTTTTCTTATTATAATGTGACCATGTGAGTTTGTATGCTTTCTGGAGTCTTTGATCGTTCTATGTTGGATGCCTTGTTTGATCCTCCTATTTGTATGTATTCCCCTAAATATTTAAATTTTTACAGTACTTTTATAATAATTACACTGTAATAACTTTAATTTCGACAGCAAACTGAAGACGTAAATGTGTCTCCAAGTGCTGAGATTAGATTAGATTAGATTAGATTAGTTTTTCGTTCCATAGATCCGTGCTGAGGAGATCCTCGTGGATGTGGAACATGTCATTTTTTTAAGCTGAAATAACAATACTATTAGTATGAATATATACAATACATGATTTATTTCTATTAAAAAATTCGTCAATATAGTAGAAGGAGTTGGCCACTAGTAAGTCTTTCAGGCTTCTTTTAAACTGATCTTTATTTGTAACTAAATTTTTTTATGTTTGCTGGCAAATTATTGAAGATGAGTGTTCCTGAGTAGTGGACCCCTTTTTGAACTAAAGTAAGTGCTTTTAAGTCCTTGTGCAGATCATTTTTGTTCCTGATGTTGTATTTATGAACTGAGCTGTTTGTTGGAAAAAGAGATATATTATTTAAGACAAATTTCATTAAGGAGTAAATATACTGAGAGGCAGTAGTTAGTATACCCAGTTCTTTGAAGAGGTTTCTACAGGATGTCCGTGAATTTACTCCACAAATAATACGTATTACACGCTTTTGGGCTCTGAAAACTTGTGTTTGACTTGAAGAGTTACCCCAAAATATTATACCATATGACATTATGGAATGAAAGTAGGCAAAGTATGCAAACTTTTTCATTTTTATGTCGCCTATGTCTGTTAACATTCGAATTGCAAATACAGATTTGTTAAGGTGTTTCTGCATTTCTGTGGTGTGCTCCTCCTAACTGAATTTATTATCAAGTTGTAATCCCAGGAATTTAAGACTGTCAACCTCTTCTATCTGCTCTTCTTCATACTTTATGCATATGCTGGGTGGAAACCTCTTACATGTTCTGAATTGCATATAGTGAGGTTTTTCGAAGTTTAATGTCAGTGAGTTGACTTTAAAACATTCATTAACATCCATGATAATGTCGTTAGCAGATCTTTCTAGAACAACACTCGACATACTATTTATTGCAATACTTGTGTCATCTGCAAAGAAAACGAACTCTGCTTCTGGCAGTGTAACTGATGAGAGATCATTAATGTACACAAGAAAAAGCAATGGCCCTAATGCTACATTTCCATTTCGAATAATCTACCTGCACGAAGATCGTGGCCATTATTTACAGCATAGGAGATGTCGTAGGGTTTCCTCGTCAGTGGATGCCTCCAGAGCAAACAGCGCATCTGCTGAAATCTCAGAGCTGCCGCTAACGCCGCCTGACGAGTTCATTATCGGACTACAGTGTCGACAAACGACTGTCGGCCGGTCGACTGCGCCCTGCACCAGGGCCTTCAGCGGAGGCGGACAGAGCGACGTGATCGTGGGCCGAGCGGCCGGATTGGTCGGCACGCCTGAACGCCGATCCGGCGCGAGGAGCCGCCTGGGATTACGCGGCCACGGCTGGCCGACGCCCATTGTGTGAGCTGGGTCCGTGTGGCTGGGCGCAGTCCGTCGCGAAGCAGATTAACAGGCGAGGCCGGACACTGAGCCGTCGCCGCCAGTAGGGGGAAATGGGCGCGGTGTCGGGTGTCGCCAAGTCTCCATCCGACGGCGGACCAAACAATTATGATGCACGGACAGGTGGGGGAGTGTACTGTGCACTGCTCAGGCTGTTTGCGGAGGCCGTCACCGGTTTTCGGTTATATTGTTTTTGTCTTTTTTTTCACACCAGTTTAACCTGAGTGTCAAAATCGCTCGAAATAACCCGTTTCGGAAATAACCGATATACGGTTCTACACTGAAAAAGCGCCAAAGGAACTGGTATAGGCATGCGTATTCAAATACTCCGATATGTAAACAGGCAGAATAAGGCGCTGCGGATGACGACGCCTATATAAGACAACAAATGTCTGGTGCAGTTCTCACATCGGTTACTGCTGCTACAATGACAGGTTATCAAGTTGTAAGTGAGTTTGAACGTGATGTTATAGTCGGCGCACGAGCGATGGGACACAGCATCTCCGAGGTAGCAACGAAGTTGAGATTTTCTCGTACGACCGTTTCACGAGTGTGCCGTGAATGTAACGAATCCGGTAAAACATCAAATGTCCGACATCGCTGCGGTCGGAAAAAGATACTGCAAGAACGGGACCAACGAAGACTGAAGAGAATCGTTCAACGTGACACAAGTGCAATCCTTCCGCAAATTGCTGCAAATTTCAATGCTGGCCATCAACAAGTGTCAGCGTGCGAACCATTCAACGAAACATCATCGATATGGGCTTTCGGAGCCGAAGGCCGATTCGTGTACTCTTGATGACTGCACGACACAAAGCTTTACGCCTCGTCTGGACCCGTCAACACTGACATTGGACTGCTGATGACTGGAAACATGTTGCCTGGTCGGACGAGTCTCGTTTCAGATTGTACGAGCGGATGGATGTGTATTGGTATGGAGACAACCTCATGAATCCATTTTTTATACATCCCTCCTTTTGGCAGGAGGTCGTTGGGACGACAGCCGTTTACTATTGTCACAAAATGAAACACCTACAGCCGTCCTTATGATTTTATTTTGTTCCAAATCAATTTCAACCCTTCAATGCGCCATCTTCAGTATGTTGTCGATGAGGTACGTGTTGATATGATCCCTATATATATCACATCAGTTGCCAGCATAATTGGGTACGCAGATAGTGTGTCAGCACTCCAACATGGTCGGCACTAGTTATGACCGCTGCACTAGGAATAGAAGAGACATCAGGTGGGATGGACAGTGTGTACCAGAACGTGATTCGTAGCTACAATATCTGGAATAATGTTCGTGGTCGCCACATCTAGCCACTGTTGTAATACATCAGTACTCTTCCGTGCTTACAGTATGGTGGGTCCTTTTTTTGTTTTGGAATAATATTAACACGTGATGTTTAAGTATTAATACAAACAAATCTGTTAAAGTGATAAATGGATGTTTCGTTAGGTAGGCTAGTAGCTGTACTGTGACACGCCTAGTTTAGTTCAACAAGCAGAAGTGTATGAGTTAAAAATCTGAATTGAAATTCCTGACATGGATCTCTATCCAAACGATGTACTCACTTCCCTCTACAAGTACCAGAAGTCAGTGACGAGAATTCCGAAAACACTGTGTGCCACATTAAAGTCTGACAGCTGAATACAAGGCAGAGGGTGCGAAGACCAGAGATGTGGCCATCACGTTTATTTATATTTCATCGACATCAGAGAGCACTCGGAGACGAGAAACTGTCAACCCACCGAGGCAAGACGTTATAAATTTAATTTTATTCTGTCTCTGGTTACACGTAGTTGTCGAAATATGTCACTCAAGACGTACACTATGTAATCGAAAGTGTCTGGACACCTATTAGTTTAATGTAGGGTGTGTCCGTCCTTCTCTTTATGATGGAATCTACTACTGTCACGTTCAATGAGTTGTCTGCATGTCAACAGGGGAATGGCAGGCTATTCTTCCTCAAGAGTCAAAACCAGAGAAGGTAGTGATGTTGGTATGATGGGACAGTTTCTCGAAGACAGTCTTACCACGCACACAGATCGGTAATGAGTTTCCCATTTGACCGAAATGCTTAATTTAAGTCGATAAAATTTATAGTCACAGTACTAGTGATTGTCGGTAGACAACTGATGCATTCTTGCTCTTATCTTTTAATTCGTATCTGTATGCGATTTAGCAGTGGTAAAAAGCACTTCTAGGCGATGAGCAGCGACGTGCACCTGCTGAAACCGTAAGGAAATCTCACCCGAAGGACAAATTCTTGGAGGACTGCTGGGAATTGTACGAGGGGTCACTGGCCACCAGACAGAGGCTGCTGCCGTGCGCAGGCGTCACAGGAAGTCTGGCCATTGTATAAAAATGCAGATAACATCTCCCACAGAGAATGGCTCGCGAATGCGTTTTAAGACCAGGAAAAGGAATGACAACACGCCTTCTATACGTAGAATTCACCTTTGTATGCGAGGTGTGGAAAACTGAACATTTCCCAGAAAGACACAGAAAACCTAAGATAAACATCTTACTGATGGAGCGCTCGGTCCTGTGCCTTTCAAATTGTGGGAAACCACCGAACGCTCTGACTTTGTAGTAAACAAACGTTGACATCAAAAGCAGACTCGCTATGGCAAAAAAGGCATTTCTGGCCAAGAGAAGTCTACTAATATTAAATACCGGCCTTAATTTGAGGAAGAAATTTCTGAGGATGTACGTCTGGAGTACAGCATTGTATGGTAGTGAAACATGGATTGTGGGAAAACCGAAACAGAAGAGAATCTAAGCATTTGAGATGTGGTGCTATAGACGAATGTTGAAAATTAGGTGGACTGATAAGGTAAGGAATGAGGAGGATCTACGCAGAATCGGAGAGGAAAGGAATATGTGGAAAACACTGATAAGGAGAAGGGACAGGACGATAGTGTAAGTAGGCTGTTTATGTTTTCTTATTGGCAACGTTACGCAGCGCTCTGTATGAAAATCACTGGCTGTGCTGTGTGCAGTCTGTGGCTAGTTTGTATTGTTGTCTGCCATTGTAGTGTTGGGCAGCGGCAGCTGGATGTGAACAGCGCATAGCGTTGCGCAGTTGGAGGTGAGCCGCCAGCAGTGGTAGATGTGTGGAGAGAGATGGCAGAGTTTTGAAATTTGTAAGACTGGATGTCATGAACTGGTATATATATATTATGACTATTAAGGTAAATACATTGTTTGTTCTCTATTACAATCTTTCATTTGCTAACTATTCCTATCAGTAGTTAGTGCCTTCCGTAGATTGAATCTTTTATTTAGCTGGCAGTAGTGGCGCTCGCTGTATTGCAGTAGTTCGAGTAACGAAGATTTTTGTGAGGTAAGTGATTTGTGAAAGGTATAGGTTAATGTTGGTCAGGGCTATTCTTTTCTAGGGATTATTGAAAGTCAGATTGCATTGCGCTAAAAATATTGTGTGTCAGTTTAAGCACAGTCATGTATAATTGTTCAAAAGGGGACGTTTCAATAGGACATCTGCTAAGACATGAGGGAATGACTTCCATGGTACTAGAGGGAGCTGTAGAGGGCAAAAACTGTAGAGGTAGACAGAGATTGGAATACGTCAAGCAAATAATTGAGGACGTAGGTTGCAAGTGCTACTCTGAGATGAAGAGGTTAGCACAGGCCGCATCAAACCAGTCAGTAGACTGATGACCAAAAAAAAAAAAAGAGTTACAAAAATACACCGGATGGTGATAAGGCAGAACACATCATTGGCAAAGAGAGAGAGAGAGAGAGAGAGAAAGAGACGTAAGTTTTTTTCTGTAGTGTAAGGTAGGACACGCGTCCTTGGTTAACCAGTCATGAGAAGGAGAAGAGTTTTTTGTAGCGAGGAGTGTGATTGGTCGGTGCTCACAAAATTCGGAGCGAGCCAAACACGCTTTCTTGACTCGTTACTTGTTGCAAGCCACTCAAGACAAAATATGACACGATCTCATGAAATAATCAACAAAGGAGACAGACAAACCGGCCAGTATAAAAGGAGGCTAGCTGTAATATGTTGTCGTTATAAAAGCAGTAACAGAAAGAGAACTGAGTGACTTCGAACGTGGATTAGTCAGTGAATGTCAGCTGAGTAACAAATCCGTCAGGTACATTTCATCCCTTCTGAAACTGTCCAATTCGACTATGGTGACGTGACTGATACGGAAATACAAAGGAGCAACCACAGCGAAACGAATACCAAGTACACCTGTGTACTGACAGACAGGGACCGTCGAGCATTTCGGATGCTGGCTGTAAGAAATTGCATTAAATCAGGGGAAGGAATCACTCATTAGTTCGAAAGTGCTGCCATCAGTTCAGCTAGCATAGTGGCTCTGTGGGGGATGTTAAAAATAAGGGAGTCCAGTGGTCGAGCAGCCCCTCAAAAGCCACACACTTCTGTTGTCAGCACTACATGATGCTTGAGTCGGTGCAAAGAGCGGCACCAACGAGTGTTTTGTAATGATTAATCACCCTATATGCTGCGGCAAGAAGATGAAAAGGTTGGGCTTTGGCGATTGTACCTGCGGAGGGGCATGACTTTACGGCATGGGGGTATTTTTTCATAGTTAAGATCTGATCCCCTTATTGTGCTAAAGAAAGAGCTAAATGCGGAAGAATATGAAAGTAATTTTCAGCCTTGTACATTGTGTACCTTGAAGGAACTGCTCGGAGTCGATGATTGTATTAGCGTGAGAATACATCCTATCATAAAGCATTAACTGTGTCGCAGTGGTTTGTGGACAATTGCGTTCCTAAAATTGAGTGGCTTGTCCAAGGTTCCGACCTGAACCCAGTGGAGCACCATGGGTATGAAACAGACAGTTCACTTCGCTGCAGAAATCAGACTCCTGTGTGGGATGTAGTTCTATATTTTATTCTTCTCCCTACTCAAAGCGGAGCTAACATTTCATGTTAATGAATTGAATTCTGGTTCAAAACTGGTTCAAATGGATCTGAGCACTATGGGACTAAACATCTGAGGTCATCAGTCCCCTAGAACCTAGAACTATTTAAATCTAACTAACCTAAGGACATCACACACATACAAGCCCGAGGCAGGCTTCGAACCTGCGTCCGTAGCGGTCGCGCGGTTCCAGACTGAAGCACTTAGAACCGCTCGGCCAGACTGGCCGGCTTGAATTCTGGTAGGCTTCGATAAGTAACCTCCAAAATTGTGGCAGAGGCATATTAAATGAAACAAGAGTTATAATAACTTCGATTTCATCGTAAAAACGAATATTAACCAGTGACAACGTTAATAAGATAAAATCATAGACAAATAAACAATTAAATGGCAACTGTGCCAACGACGCTGTAATATCCTTGGTATATCTGACAAAGGAGCCGAGGGTAAAGATGATAATCTCACAAGAAATTTACTTACAATCGCGGAATGCCTAGTGATTGTCGTAAGTTTTGTGGAAGTAAGTATGCAAGAAGGAAAAGCGTCACACCTATGAGCTAAATTGAAAATAAACTGTAAATTACGGACGAAAATGTAAGTCTTCAGGGTGAAGCTTGAAACAATCGGATTACCAAAAATCGGCTCTAATTTCCCTTCACCTCGTCTCATGGCTGCGGTATGATCTCAGCATAGTGTTACAACTGATGGTTGAGTGGTTGCAGAACACATCATTGGTGAAAAAAACGACACTCGCCATCGGCTAAGCACAAATTAACCCAAAATGATTCCAAGTAACCAGTGTATGAGCACGGGTGGGTCGGCATCGGCTCTCAGCATCGAAGTCGAACTACAGAGGCTATGGATCTTGATCTTGATCTAGATCTCAGAACTCTACTTTACCATCTTTGATTTCCAATCGAACGTTAAGTAAGGGGAACCTCGTCTTGCGCGTTTCGGCCAGCACACCTTCTGGATGTTCGCAGAGGAAATCTGACTTCCTGCGCATTGGACAGTACGGAGATATGCCTTCAGCAAACTGTTCTATGAATCTTCGGGGATGTAGAGTGCTCCCTTCTTCCTGGAATTTTGTGATAGAGGGATAATGTTAGTGCTCAAATATCACTTCAGTTTCCCTTCTAATCCATTCAATTATGGTACAGACGAAAATCCGTAGTGAACTGGATCGGTCTGTAAATACTTTGAAGGGACAGATCGGGAAGGTTCAAAGGGAAGAAAAAAAAATTAAAACAAACAGTAGAGGCAATTACTACTGACGTCCAGGACTAAACTCATTCGTTAGAAGCTGACGTAAATCAAAAACTTCAAAAGCTTCTCCGTTCCGACTGACTGAAGAGGCAAATATGAAACTGTATTGCTAGGAGTTATTTAAAAAAGTGGAATGTGTGAAGGGGCAGAGATCACAAAAGAGTATGTTCACGGTACTTCGCGGAAAAAAAATGGTTCAAATGGCTCTGAGCACTATGGGACTTAACATCTGTGGTCATCAGTCCCCTAGAACTTAGAACTACTTAAACCTAACTAACCTAAGGATATCACACAGATCCATGCCCGAGGCAGGATTTGAACCTGCGAGCGTAGCAGTCGCGCGGTTCCGGACTGAGCGCCTAGAACCGCTAGACCACCGCGGCCGGCACTTCGCGGAAAATTACCGTGGAGTGACCGAGGCTATCTTATGGTAGAAAACGATAAAATATCTTTTCTGAAGAAAATAGGTGACGCTGACACGTGGTACCGTGGCAGTGACAAACTGTACCACGGCGGAGCAGAAATACTTTTAATAACAACCAAACAATAACCGTCACAATGATTACGACGTGAGATGCACTCACGTAGATAGAGGTAGAAGAAGAGGAAAGAAGTGGCGGTCGCGGAAGAAGTAGTCTTTAACGGCAGTGTTTGCGAAAATTTCTGCTCGAAAAGGCGGATCCGCAACGGTGAAGGGGGAAACTGGTGAGGGTGGCGGTACACGGCACCATCAAAGGAAGCAATACACTAGCGGTGGCGGCAACAAAGCAAGTGAACCCGGGTGGGCTCACATAAGAAATCATGTGTTTAGGAAACAATGCAAGGGCAATGAACTCCGTGTACTGGACAAATCAAAAGTGACAGCAAATGAAATTGGTTGCGATGTCAAAGCGACGGCGGGCATGGCGCGTGCAAGTGCTACAGCGGCGCCGATGAAAGAGCAGTGACCGGACGTGGAGACGCGTGTTATTGTAATTAATGAAGTCGAAACAGTAGGGGATGACAGAGAATGGCTGAGGCAATTAGGCGAAATATATGGTGGGATAAAGGAGTGGAAAAGAAATAGTAAAGTGAGTTTTCGTGGGAAAAGGAGTCAGACTGTGGAAATGATGATAATGATGAAGAGTGTGTAACGGTGGGGGTGAGCGATCTGAGGGAGACGCTGCGCGAAGCAAATGAAGTTAATAAGAATGTAATGAGTAATATTGATGAAAGTAATGAATATAGTGGAGATGAGGGGCACGCCAGGTGCGGATGCGTAGATGTTTGGTAGATGACATTCCAGATTGAGCCGAATTCGGCATATTTGATCGAGCAACTGGAGACTGTGGTGTGCAGTCTGATCATGTAGCTTACGACAGCATAATAAAATTACTGAGCGAAACAGATGGCTCATGTGTATACGAAGTCAAATCAGATGAGATTAGCGAGGGCAATGATAACGGTGAAAGTGAAGCTGCCGATCAGTTGAGTAAGAATGAATTAAGGTATGTTTTATACCAGAAGGAAGAAGAGAACAGAGGAAGACGGAAGAAACTCCCAGACAAGTTACGTAGACGGATTGACACCTCGTGGAATGATTTGGAAATAGAATAAAACCTGTCATGGGAAGGGAAGTGTAATGAATACAAGCGACGTCATCAAACTAAGATACCTATTAGTGTATATGAAACGGAAAGTCAGGCGTTAATTGATAGTGAAAGTAAGATGAGCGCTGTGTCAGTCATTTTACAAGCGAATTAAAACCATAACAGATACAGTCGAGATGCCTGTTGCGGGTTCTCAAATAAAAAAAATGTGAAATGAGGGGGTGCGGTGACCCTCCGACTTTGGGTTGAAATATTAAAAGTTTTGGCTGGATTCGTTGTCTAGGAGCTGGGATACGTATTTGCCGCATTACATGCCAAATACTGAAGAGTCTACAGTATAACACATTAATCGAATGGTCGAAGGTTCTTATCATTCGGCAATTGCAATTAATATAGAAATTTATAAATGAAAGATTGCAATTAAATAAAATCTGCATGTACCATTTTAACGACTTTAAATGATGAGTACGATAGTCGAAGTACTTTTTAGAATGCGGCATACTTCTGCAAAACTCTTATTGGTTTCGATGGTCCAGCAACTAAATAAAACATAAGTTGAATAACAGGGAAACAATCGATTCCTACTTCATTTAATTAGTTATGAACAACAACATAACTCGCGAGATATTCACTTCCGAATGCGTACTACGTCTTCACTGCAGAAGCCACGGAAATCACCCAAGTACACATTTCGGCACTCCGAAGTGTTTCTATCTCTCGCGATCACGCGCAAACTGCTCCACTCCAAGTCTTTCCCGCGACTGTTCGTTGCGCCTTCACGTCCAGCACTTTCTGTGTCCTGTGCGACTCTCCCTCGCGCCGCACTGTCCCGAACTCTCTGTCCAGCACCTCCCGTGTCCTGTGCCGTACCGTTCTGAACTGCCTCGAACTCTTCTCCCGCTTCCATCCAGTCTCCCCATTCACGAGCGCTGTGATTGGCTAGAGCTCTCGCGCCATGTCTTCATGCTAATGCACCCACACAAACAATCAAACACATTCGAAATACTGGTTTTACATTTACATAACATGAAATTAATTAAGTATTCCTATGGCTGGACCATAAACACGCTCTAACACGCATTATTAGATACATAAACAAATAAACATATATCAAAGGAATAGAACGGAAGGTAGGTCAGTAGCCTAATGTCTCTCTGCTTTCTAAAGCACAGTAAATATTTAAGCAATTTCTTCATGAATAGTATATATCGGATATAAACAAAGACATAGACGAATAAATATATTTATAAGTACACTGCTACCTTCTTCTTGCGTCACTGTGGAGTACGAATGGCCTGAAGCGAATAGTAGTAATCGGCCACTTTGACCTCCAATAAGTCATGTACTATTCCAGTTACATGTCTGTGAGTCACACCAATTTAGGTTTACATTAACAGCTTTCTAAAGACATGTCGATCGATGGAATCGGATGAACCAGATTTTGGAAATTCGTTGCTGGGTGTTACTTGTATAATTTACAGTCAGATACTAAACTTTAAACTAATAAAGGTATTGAAAATCTGACTACACCATTAGAATTGTCGTGCAAATAATGGTAATGCACATGTTTCTTTTTGAGGTGTTATGATTCCTCTTGCTACTATTAATTTCTATACGAACTGTGAAATGTCTGCCATTAAGGTTTGACAAGGTCCGCCATCTTTGGCACTCACGGCATACAAGTCTCTTTCATCAACGCAGTGTCACCAAGGAATTCCCAGCCGTGTGGGGCTACCCCTCATGCTCAGCTAATGTTCGGCACCATGTGGTTACTGCCGGGCCGCGGCCTGCCGAGATGCCCCCACGTGGCCGTGCCAACTCCAAACTTAGAATACTTTCAGGGCACCACAACTCACCCGTTACCTCACACTGTTATGAGAGTGAAAGTAGTATGTAGTACTGGTGCATGTAGTAAACCGACTGAGAATCAAATTTTGATGCAATGTTATGTTAGGGATGCGTTTAAATATGATTTTCTATTGGTGTCTCAGTTGAGCACAGAAATAGTTATGGACATGGACTGGATGATAAAGAACAAAGGAATCATTGATTGTGACAGAAGAATGATGGTATGTGCTGTAGGTGAAAGCAAATCAGAGGTGGATTTTGATGACATCGATCAGGGAGTCAGTGATCACAACACCAGACTGAATATAATTACGTTACCTATGGACGAAGAAATGAGTTAAGGATTTGTGTGTTACCATGTTAGGAACGTAAACACATCGCCTTCCGATGATGAGCTTTCAACAATAATGGAGAATGCGTCGGGCATAACTTCCGACCAAAAGGAGGAGCTGTATGATATTTTGATTAATAACAAGAAGGCATTTTCAGATAAACCTGGTCGTGTACGTGATTTTTAGTATAAAATTGAGAAGATACCCCATGAACCATTTTTTTGGACCAGTTTATCAAGTTCCAATAGCTAGGAGGGAAGCAGTGCAATCAGAAATAAAGCGCATGGAGGAATGGGGCATCATAGAACGTTCAAAAAGCCAATATAACAACGCGCTTGTTTTGGTGAGTAAAAAATATAACAGTGTTAGGGTCGTGATAGATGTGGGCAATCTTAACGAGGTTGTGAAGAATGAGACGGATCGTCCTGAGGGTTTAGATGGTGTTTTGCAATAGTTTCAAAAGGTGTTCTATATGTCAAGCCGCGATCTGTCCTCTGGCTGCTAGCAGATAGCCCTTGAAGAAGAATCGCGAAAACTGACAGCATTCCTGTTTACAAGGAAATGCTATCAGTATAAAGATATCCCTTTCGGATCGAACATGTCAGTGTCGGTGTTCATCCGAGCGCTTAATTGTGTATTGGGGAAAGAACATGGCGGCAGAATTACGATCTATGATGATGATTTGTTAATCGCAATGTAATCATTGGAAGAGCGTAGTGAACTATTAACGGAAATTTTTCAAGCGCTGAGACACGGGGGAATGACACGAGTTAAAGAAATGTGAATTTCTGAACAAGAAAGTAGATTTTCTAGGCCATATCATAACAATCTCAGGAACAGCTTAAGACTCGCGAAAATTAGAGGCGATAAGAAACTGTCCACCACCAAGAACCAAAAACAAATTCAGGTTTTCCTTGATCTTTGTAATGTTTGTCGTAAATATGCAGAGGGGCAATTTTTTAATGTCCCAGATTTGTGTTGTTTGTTGAAGAAAAACAGTGCTTGTATTTGGACAGAGAAATGTCAAATACTGTTAAATAAACTAAAAGATGAACTTCTAAAAGACATAGTATTACATCACCCAGTACCATTTCACATGGGAACCGACTAGTGTGATTATGATATTGCGGTGCACATATTTCAAGAAACAGAACAAGAGGAAAACAAAGAGCGTTATTCCAATGGCGAATTGCGAGAGAAATTATACAGTCTCAGGAGCTATAGCTATAGTGTGGGGGTTTAAAAACATAGTAAAATTTATAATTGTATATGTTTAAAAATTTAAAGTCATATTATGGGGGCACAAAGTCATAGTGCATATCGAACACAAGGTCTTGAAGTCCGTGAAGAATTGGTGGTTATTGCACGATAGGTAGAAAAGATGAGCATTGTATAGACAACAATGTGACTTCGAGATATGTCATGTGACGGGTGTAGACAATTGTGTAGCTGACGTGTTGCCTAGACTGCCTTATGATCCTGGTGGAGTAATTAACGAGGAGGGTTCAGAGGGTAAATCTGAAATAGTGTACTTCAAGGATGTTGACGGAAATACTAAAATAGAAAACTTGTGTAGAAAGATGCGTCGTTATAGAACGAGGAAGAATGCTTGAGGTTGGTTAAAACTGAGTTCGTTGCAAAGAACGACAGGGATGACAAATTGCGGAAGGAATATAAAATCTATGGTGGTATCCTATGCTCACGAAAGACTACAGATAAAGAAGAGTGACGTGTGAAGTGCCCCGCAAAACATGTCCCAGAGTTCATCAATTATTTTCATCTAGCTTTTGGTCACTACGTAGCAAAAACAATGCGTGGATAAGACAGCTGAATCTGTGAGTTTTGACAGTATGAACAGGAAGTGGCTGAAAGAATTCGGACATGTGATAGGTATCAAAAAGTTAAGGTGACAAATGTGACTAGTCGTGGTCCTATCCAAAGTATACAACCTAAGAATAATTTAGAAATTCTGGATACGAATCTTTACGGTACGTTACGTAAAGCAACTGGTAATTTTGTATACATCCAGGTTGTACTGGTTACGTTTTCAAAATTTGTGAGGCTCTAAGCTTTGCGTAAGGCAACAGCTAAAGCGGGGTTTAATAAATTTGCAGATGACTATTTCGTGAAAGAAGAAAAATTGAAGGCGGTATTAACCGACAATCTGCCGCAGTTTATATCCAAGGTAAGGAATAAAGGCATGAAAGAAAGACGGATAGGGTTATTCATATCTCGGCTTACTATCCAACGAGCAACCCTTCAGACGCTACGTGCGTGAATTGGGTAGTTATTCCAGAACGTATTGCCATAAAGACCGTAGGACGTGGGGCTGATATTGGCTAGATCATGAACTCGTCTCAAGAGAGTACACGCTTCACACCGAAAGGAATCATGTTTGGTGTTGTGTCGAAAATTATTATATAGGAGGTAATGGATTTCCCATCGCGACAAGATTTAGACATCAGTCAAACGAAAGAGATGTTGAGGGAAAAGATGAGATAACGTGCTGAAGTAGGAATTAAAAGGCACGATGCCAATTTAAAACCAGTAAAATTCATGGTAGGGGACGGTGTCCTCGTCAAAACACACGAGAAAACCAGTGAAACAGATAACGAAATTTCCAAGTTCAAGCTTATTTATAGACTATTGAAAGCGTTCCTCACCCTAATGCTTACTGCCTGATGTACCCTCAGTCAGGTAAAATATTGGACGTAAGGAATGTAGTAGACTTACAGCTTTATCAGAGCAGAGACAAATATGTTATTCTTCCTGTAAATAATTGAAATTAATAGAGAATGACCACACAATGTGGATGTCTGTTGAAATAATTAAAATAATGTTTTTGTTTGATTAAATAAGTGTTTAATTTGTTATGTAACTTGTAATCAGAATATTAATTGTATTGTAATTAGTTTTAGGAGATGTATAGTGTATGTAATTGTGTATTAGTGGCCCAGAACGTGCTCTGAGGTAATAAATTCCAGTTAGACTGTGAATAATCTCTAAATATAGTGAACTTCTATGAATGTAAACTGCATCTTACGTGATACAAATTCTTATATGCTGATGTATGAAGTCTGGTTATTTCGTAACAACCTTTATGAAATATTTTGACAGGAAAAAATACATTAGTGTTGTGTGCGTGTAGTATTGTGTGATAAAACAGTTCATTTTGCTAAAGAAAAGTGCTGCCACCTCGAATAACAGTACCGTTAAATTGAATAAACGATCTGCAACTAGTAAATAGACTATTATGCAACAGATCTGAAAATAAAAAAAAATCATTAATCTTGCTTAATTCAGATTATCGTACATTTAGCTTGTTTGCTGGTTATATATGATTACTTTTGTGCATGAACTTAGTGCCATTTGCACTGTTTGACAGACAACATTGCTACACGTTCCCAGATGAAGATTTCTTTAGCAAAATAACGGTCATTAGCAGGGAAAAGCAGTGATTAAATAATCATCATTAACTAGTTTTATTGTAATCTTGCTGAAATTGTACAACAAGCAATAAAACCACAAAACGGCACCCCAAAGTTTTCACGCCACACGCTGATTCCCATCAAGATCTGTGCCGTCTGTCCATGCGACTCCCCACACCCATTGCAAAAGCAATGCGTCCCACCACAGGGGTCACGAAGCTGTCAACCAATTGCCTGCAGTTCATACTTCATACAGAACACCGTTCTAGACCATTGGAAAACTCTCCCTATGACTAAGTACTCCGACAATCAAATTTGTTGGTGGGAGATGTGTGATGCTGTCGCCCGAGAGAAGACGTCCTCCTTTCGCGACTCCTGTGCATTCCTTGGTACTTAATGGACGCCTCCTCGCTCTCCACCCTCGGCTTCCAGCACCTGGCTGTTTTCACCTTTTTTTTGTAGTGGGAGGAGTGCGTTTCGCATTGGCTCAGCGGACTCGCCACGGAGAGGTCTGCAGGAGGGCTCTAAGGCTGCTGCCTCCATTCTGTTCTCTTTAGAGCAAAAAAGTATCCCTCTCGATCGAGCTCAACACGGCGTCTTTTCTGTTCTCACTTCTGCCACTTTCACAAGAATACATAACGGTTACCACTCTCTGCTCTCAGCGACCAGCTGAATTTAATTCCCAGGCATGCAGCACTACAGAAAATGTTAGTACGTGATGCTGCCGGTATCAACCAAACAAATGATGATAAATTATCCGATCACCCATCCTAAATTACAAGCTCATAGCGAATAAAATATGCGAACTGATGTAATATAACGTGTATAATGACAACACACTGCCACCTTACAATATCAACGTTTTAATCCATATTAAAAAATGACAAAACCTTACATCTCAATACATTCCTATACATACCTTCTCATGCTACCCAAAATCTAAGAAACTCAAAGAAAATGAAAATTATATGAAAAACGTATGAGAATAATTTGGTGCTCATGCAAAAATATAATTGGTCAGTGATGCGAGTGAAGCCAGAATAGTGGAATACATGTTTACGAAGTAAATAATGCCTGATCTCATCAGGAAACTTGTAATATCTAATGAGTAGTATTCGTGATTATAGCGATGTTTGGTCTTTGTAAGGTGTGAATCCAGAGCAGCCATGTCGCTTCTTTTGCTCACTGCATTATTAGAAATTATAGATGTAATTACAAGCGTTATTAAATCCCTATTTTGCTGTAATCGATCTAGGTGAGTTGAAACAGGTATATGCATCGACATACAGGCACCCATGAACACCGAATTAAAAATGACTAAATATTAGTGTAGTCTAACTATTTGGTGAACTTAATTAAAGCTAAATAAAAGCACTTCGCTTTCAGGCCACGAGTAGCCTACCGGGACCACCTGACCGCCGTGTAATCCTCGGTGGTGGATGCGGATGGGAGGGGCGTGGGGTCAGCACACCGCTCTCGCGGTCGTAAGATGGTATTCTTTACCGAAGCCGCTACTATTCGGTCAAGTAGCTCCTCAATTGGCATCACGAGGCTGAGTGCACCCCGAAAAATAGCAACAGCGCATGGCGGCCTGGATGGTCACTCATCGAAGTTCCGACCACGCCCGACAGCACTTAACTTCGGTGATCTCACGAGAACCGGTGTAGCCACTGCGGCAAGGGCGTTGCCAATTAAAGCTAAATATCGTTTTATTATTGTTAGACATGACAATTACAATTCAGTTACTTTTATTTGCTATGATTAAAAGTAAATCGCAGAAATATTAGAGTGTATATATGACACTACAGTTAACTGAGACGTTGAACACTCATTTTCCTTTGGCGTTTTTCGAACCTGCAACTTCCCGATTTCTTTGAAAGATTTAATTTTTTATGGCTTCCAACTGTAGTGACGCGCCTCCTTGGTAAAAGTCGTCAGGCAGTAGTAGCAAACAACTAAATCTCTTTATAATACACATCATACCATTGACCAAAAGAAACAGTTCGAATACGAAGCAAGAGAAACAGCTTCATTCACAGTTTCGTCCTCATTCTCAGGTACTGGAGAACACCCAATGAGGGAAAGTGGAATCTCTCTATGTATCATGATCTACTTTAAAATTTAATTCATGTAGCCATTCAAAGTTGTTTTTCGTAATTTCTGCTTACCATGGTGTTTGTCAAAACTATAATATAGTTGTAGAATCACTTTCTTATTCGCTACTACTTTCCGTACATGATACTTTTCATCTGTGTGTGTGTACTATCGCACTCAACATAGGCAGTTTATTGTCGCTCGCATTTTCAGCGTCGTAGAGTCAAGCGGTACAAACAGGTAGTTACTGTGCTCAGTGATAACGGAGTTAACGAAGTGGACAGCTAAACAGAGATAAACTCTAGAGCGTAGTGAAAGCCATCGTAAACATACACAAGCAATTCAGGGAGTGGATTGGTTCAAATGACTCTGAGCACTATGCGACTTACCTTCTGAGGTCATCAGTCGCCTAGAACTTAGAACTAATTAAACCTAACTAACCTAAGGACATCACACACATCCATGCCCGAGGCAGGATTCGAACCTACGACCGTAGCGGTCGCTCGGCTCCAGTCAGGGAGTGGACACTCTACAGAAACTGAAGGGCGCTCTCATGTCCAAACGGTCAGGAATGTTGACGGACGGCATCATTCTGTTGCAGGATAATGTCCACCCACATGTTGCCGAGGTTGTTCCGACTTCACTGCAGAAATTTCGCTTGTAAGCCATCACACAAACTCGTTAAAGTCCTGATCACTCCCCACGCGATTTTCATATTTTTGGAGCCTTGAAGAAACACATTCGTGGCTACCGATTTGCTTCGGAGGAAGAAATGCATGCCTGGATACAATCATGGTTGCATAGGCAACCGCAAACGTTTTTCCATGATGGTACCGGCCATCGTGTCTCATAGTAGGTTAATGTATTAACAGTTATGGTGATTAGTTTTGAAATAATCAACAATTTTCTTACTTTTTTCATCTGTTCCGTTTCCATTTGATACCCTTTGTATGTTGAAGTCCTAGTCGAGCCCTTCATATGCTGTCAATATTAAACAAATCGATGTGGGGAAGTTCGTACTGTCACTTTTTCAATAATCTATTTTCAAGGCGGATGTTGCTGTTACGTGGGTGTATACGAAACGGAATGCTGATAGGTGGGAAGTATGTATAAAAGGCTATGAAAGGGAAATGAAGACAGTATTATGGAAAGGGAAGAGGAAGTAGATAAGATGTCACGTGAGATTCGATACTTAGACGGAGCACTAAAACCTATGTCGAAACAAGACTCCTAGAGTAGACGGCGTACCTTCAGAATTATTTCCTTGGACGAATCAACCAAGACGAACCTACTCCACCTGCTGCACAAGAAATATGAAACAGGCGAAATATTTTCAAACTTCAAGAAGAATATAATAATTCCAAATCCAAAAGAGGCAGTGTGAGAGGTGTGAATATTACTGAACTATAAGTTTATTAGATCGTGGTTGCAAACTACCGACACGAATCATTTCCTGGGGAATGGAAAACTGATAGGATACATCAGGAAAGATAAGTTTGGATTCCGAAGAAATGTAAAAACACGCGAGACAACACTGGCCCTACGACTTAGTTGCATTAAGAGAGGTAAACGTTCGTTTGCAGCATTTGTAGGCTTAACGAAATCTTTTGGCAATGTTTACGCTCTCTCAAATTCTGAACGTGGCAGGGCTAAAACATCGGAAGCGAAAGGTTCTGTACCGCTTTACAGAATCCAGAATGCAGTTATAAGAGCCGAAGGACATGGAAGAGGAGCATTAGTTGAGAACGTACTGAGACAGGTTTGTAACCTAGCCACGATGTTATGTAATCTGTCCATTGAACAAACCGCAAAGGAAGTAATGGAGAGATACGGAAAGGGAGTTGAATGGAGAAGAGAAAACCCTCTGACGTTTGTTCATGAAATGGTAATTCTACTGGAAACAGCAAGGGACTTGGAAGAGCAGTTGAATAGAATTGAGAGTGTTTTGAAAATAGGTTACAAGATGGACATAAGTACAAATAATGTAATGGTAATGGAATATAGCCGAGAAAAATAAAGTGACGCTGGGAGATGGTAGATTAGGATATGTGACAATGAAAGTAGTGAATGAGTTCTGCAATTGTGCTAATGACTCTGTGACTGTGCCACCTGGCCAGACATCTATCGGAAGAGTATTTGTATGGAGTTAACTTTGTAGGAAAGAGGAAACAGCAGAGACAAGAAGAGGATAGAAGCTTTTGAAAGTGGTGCTACAAAAAATGCTGAAGGTTATGGTAGGTAGGCTACCTAACTAATGGGGTGGTGCTGAATAGAATTAGGGAGAAAAGAAATTTCCGGTAGAGCTTGACTGAAAGTAGAGATTGATTGGGAGGAAACATGTTGATGCATGGAGAGATGAACACAGTAAGCAGCTTCGAATGGATGTATGCTGCAGTAGCTAAGAGGAGATGAACATACTCATACGAAGTTGACGGACAGGTGCACAGAACTAGTCTTCGGACTGAAGGCAACAACAACAACAACAACAACAACAACAGAAGTACTTTGTGAGAAGAGGCCATAAATTAAGTGGACTTAAGAAGAAAATAAAATCAATATTTTCCAATTAGTTTGAAGTGTGGAATTCTTACGTATGTCCATGTCCATTTTGAGATTTAGAGTGTTATACTGCTTTGTTTATGGAGGAGATTATTGGCGGAAGAGACAGAGATAGAAGTAATGAGAGTGATTTTTTTTGTCTACCAAAGTTTTAATTTTTTACAAACAACAGTATCGTTCGCTTCAATGTAGATTCATTAGGCAGTTATGCAACGGAGGATGTCGTTGTTGCCAGTCTTGGTAGCAACTGGTAGGGTGTTTAACATGCCAGTCACATTCTTCTGAATGGTCAGCAGAGTACCAAAGTGACGTTGTTTTAAGACTCTTTCAATTTCAGGAAAAGGGAAAAGTCACCAGGACTTAGATCAGGTGAATAGGGGAGGCTACGGAACAACAGGAATGCCTTTTGAGGTAAAAAAAATCCACGATGGATGTTACCTATGTCCAATGTATCGTCACACTCCATTCACCCTTTTCCTGAACCTTTCAGGAATATCTTTGTAAAACACTTGGTTGACGGTTTGTCCTCGAGTCACAAATTCTGTATCCACGATACCCCTACTGTCAAAAAATCAAATCAGAATTGTTTTGATCTTTACTTTCCTCATAGCTTTTTCGAGAGAGGAGATGTCCCAGTATACAACTTGCCGCTTTTTTTCAGGAGCGTATTCAGAAATCCAGGATTCATCACCTGTAAACGCTCGGCTGAAGAGTGGTCATTACCAATCCTCTCCAGAAAATTTGCCCTAAAGTTTCTCTGACTGTCCTTCTGCTCAGTTGAGAGATCTTTCTGCACCATTTTGGGACAAAACTATCGGATGTGCAAAACATTAATCAAAACGTGATGAAAATTAATAGGTCACCCATCATCCTTATTACTGAACGTCGGTCTGATCTGACAAGAGCGTACACATGTTCCACATTTTCATCGATTTTTGAAGTTGTAGCTCTCCCTGCAAACAACTTCATAAATCGATGAAAACGTGGAACGTGTGTACGCTCTTGTCAGATCAGAAAGACGTTCAACAATAAGGATGATGGGAAGTTGTAGCTCTCCCTGCAGACTTCAAGAAGAATATAATAATTCCAATCCCAAAGAAAGCAGGCGTTGACAGATGTGAAAATTATGGAACGATCAGTTTAATAAGTCACGGCTGCAAAATATTAACAAGAATTCTTTACAGACGAATGAAAAAACTGGTAGAAACCAACCTCGGGGAAGATCAGTTTGGATTCCGTAGAAATGTTGGAACACTTGAGGCAATACTCACCCTACATCTTAGAAGATAGATAAAGGAAAGGCAAACCTAGGTTTCTGGCATTTGCAGACTTAGAGAAAGCTTTTGACAATGTTGACTGGAATACTCTCTTTCAAATGGCAGGGGTAAAATTTGTACAGAAACCAGATGGCATAAGCGTCGAGGGGCATGAAAGGATAGCAGTGGTTGGGAAGGGAGTGAGACAAGGTTGCAGCCTATCCCCAATGTTATTCAATCTGTATATTAAGGAAGCAGTAAAGGAAACAAAAGAAAAGTTCGGAGTAGGAATTAAAATCCATGGAGAAGAAATAAAAACTTTGAGGTTTGTTGATGACATCGTAATTCTGTCAGAGACAGCAAAGGACCAGGAAGAGCAGTTGAACGGAATGGACAGTCTCTTGAAAGTAAGATATAGCAAAACGAGGATAATGGAATGTAGTCGAATTAAATCGGGTGATGCTGAGGAAATTAGATTAGGAAATGAGACCCTTACAGTAGTAGATGAGTTTTGCTATTTGGGGACCAAAGTATCTGATGATGGTCGAAGTAGAGAGGATATAAAATGCAGACTGGCGATGGCTAGGCGTTTCTGAAGAAAAGAAATTTGGCAACATCGAGTATAGACTTAAGTGTCAGGAAGTCGTTTCTGAATGTATTTGTATGGAGTGTAGCCATGTATGGAAGTGAAACATGGACGATAAATAGTTTAAACAAGAAAAGAATAGTAGCTTTCGAAATGTGGTGCTACAGAAGAATGCTGAAGATCAAATGGGTAGATCACATAAGTAATGAGGAGATACGGAATAGAATTGGGAAGAAGAGAAATTTGTGGCACAGCTTGACTAGAAGAAGGGATCGGTTCGTAGGAAATGTTCTGAGGCTTCAAGGAATCTCCAATTTAGTATTGGAGGGCAGCGTGGAGAATAAAAATCGTAGAGGGAGACCAAGAGATGAATACAGTAAGCAGATTCAGAAGGTAGTAGGTACTGGGAGATGAAGGAGTTTGCACAGGATAGAGTAGCATGGAGAAGCATGGAGAGCTGCATCAAACCAATCGCTGGACTGAAAACCACAACAACAGCAGCTCTCCCTGAGTGAGGTTCATCTCCAATGTGTTCTCAGCCTTCCAAAACTGGTTTGTGCCAGCGGAAAACTTGTGATCTTGACAGGCCTGTTTCAGCTTTACGAACGTCACACGCACTCCACAAATGTAACACAAGACTTCGTGGCATAACGTTGCTCTAAATTCCGCTGTTCAATTTTTTTAACACACAACAAAATCACAACTTCGCTGATGGCGCTCTCAGAAATCAAGTGATGGCTGTACGGAGCTGAAACTCGGACTGAGCGTCTGGAAGGGATGAACACACCGGTCTACATAAACCGTACAATACAGCGTTGCCTGATCGCTCGTAGTGTCGTCAGCCTCATTACCTTTCTCACACACCTCGTATAACCCCATTTTGATGGACCGCCATTACTGGAAATTTTAAAGTTTTCCCGGCGAGTTGAATGTCTGAAGAAAATATGGAATAAAGCTGGTCGTCGTCAGCTACTCTCCACGATATATCGACGGTACATCATCCTCAGGTGAGCCATCGAAGACTGACAATAACGTCCTCCGTTCCGCAATATGCACTGCGCTGTGGGTATTCCGCACATGCGTCAAGATCATGGTGGATTGACAACGCCGCCCGGCTGCGGAGTCCTCACCGGTGTAACTGTGGAACTCAGTTGTCCTCGCCGCAGACAATGGCATGGTCTGTCGTCTTCGGCTAGAGGAAGTCGTGGACATATCCCCATATCCAGGCATTATACAACTGGTAGCCACTATTACGGTTTATCAAATTTTCTGCCACGCGTATTTCCACGGGTTCTTTAATAATGGCGTGTCGAAAGATTTTTCTGTGACTTAAATTGTTGTTTCATTACACTGCATTGAATCATCAGTGGGAATTAAGTATTTGGCTCTAGGAGACTTGCTTAGACGCAAAAGGCGAGTGCAGCGTTGAAGTTCGTGCAGCGTTCTGCCACGATACGTGTATTCTGGCCTATTTAACTCATACCATACTGGCAAATTAATTAGTAAATTCCAGCCTTCCGCAAAAACAAATTATCCTTAACTGATCCTAGCATGTCGGCAGTGTTAGATGGTGGGCGGTAAACACCTTTCACCAGAAAATTACGAGGGAATCTTGCTGTTTTAAACGAAATATTGCTAACAAAGGTGTGAAAAGCTAGAGATTTTGCCGGCGAGTTCTCCTCTTCATTCAGTTCCTGGTTCTTACTTTTAACTGATAGTGACTTGTTAATCTCCCTGGTAGAATATGGTTCATCCCAACACTGCCTCTAGGAGGGCGATTTCTTTAGGCGATCTATCAGCATCTGAGACTGTGTAAGCTCTTTGTACGAGTGTTTTAAGCATACTCAAAATTTGCGACGGGTAACTATAATTCAACGACTGTGAATGCAAATCGGTATGACCGAGCTTACGATAAACTTAATGCCCCAGAGAGCCATCATTCTTACGTCTAAGCAAAGCATTCAGGAAGGGTAGGGAAACATATTTCTCTGATTCCGTAGTGGACCGGATGTTCTTACGGATGCAGTGGAGGTGATGTGAAAACTCCATTAATTATCCTTTCCATGCACCTACACTGTAGAGATATCGTCCACATAGCTCCCACATATAACTGATGTGGCTGTTTGTGCAGTGTGTTTTCCAATCCAGGTGATGTGAAAACTCCATTAATTATCCTTTCCATGCACCTACACTGTAGAGATATCGTCCACATAGCTCCCACATATAACTGATGTGGCTGTTTGTGCAGTGTGTTTTCCAATCCAGTGCTCGAATCCAAGAGTCTTTTGAAAGTATTTGGCTTGCCATTGGGCAGTTATGGGTAGTGTAGGAGTACTGACAAGTTTTACAGAGTCTCGAGGGTCAAAACGAGGAAGGCTACCCTTATTAAGACTGATAGTATAACAGCACACAGAATTAATCCAGGTGACCCAGTTAACGATCCCGAGAAAGTCTGCCGATTAGTGAGGGATACCAGAGCGGAGTGAACTACCGGGGCAGAAGGATCTCAGTGGTCTAATTTTGTCTACAGGCGCTAGAGTGCGCTCAGGCTGACAAGTGTTTACCAGATCAATGTCTCCCATGGTTTAGTAAGGTTGCAGCCGTTGTCACGAGCCACTGACGTACACTCCTGGAAATTGAAATAAAAACACCGTGAATTCATTGTCCCAGGAAGGGGAAACTTTATTGACACATTCCTGGGGTCAGATACATCACATGATCACACTGACAGAACCACAGGCACATAGACACAGGCAACAGAGCATGCACAATGTCGGCACTATTACAGTGTATATCCACCATTCGCAGCAATGCAGGCTGCTATTCTCCCATGGAGACGATCGTAGAGATGCTGGATGTAGTCCTGTGGAACGGCATGCCATGCCATTTCCACCTGGCGGCTCAGTTGGACCAGCGTTCGTGCTGGACGTGCAGACCGCGTGAGACGACGCTTCATCCAGTCCCAAACATGCTCAATGGGGGACAGATCCGGAGATCTTGCTGGCCAGGGTAGTTGACTTACACCTTCTAGAGCACGTTGGGTGGCACGGGATACATGCGGACGTGCATTGTCCTGTTGGAACAGCAAGTTCCCTTGCCGGTCTAGGAATGGTAGAACGATGGGTTCGATGACGGTTTGGATGTACCGTGCACTATTCAGTGTCCCCTCGACGATCACCAGTGGTGTACGGCCAGTGTAGGAGATCGCTCCACACACTATGATGCCGGGTGTTGGCCCTGTGTGCCTCGGTCGTATGCAGTCTTGATTGTGGCGCTCACCTGCACGGCGCCAAACACGCATACGACCATCATTGGCACCAAGGCAGAAGCGACTCTCATCGCTGAAGACGACACGTCTCCATTCGTCCCTCCATTCACGCCTGTCGCGACACCACTGGAGGCGGGCTACACGATGTTGGGGCGTGAGCGGAAGACGGCCTAACGGTGTGCGGGACCGTAGCCCAGCTTCATGGAGACGGTTGCGAATGGTCCTCGCCGATACCCCAGGAGCAACAGTGTCCCTAATTTGCTGGGAAGTGGCGGTGCGGTCCCCTACGGCACTGCGTAGGATCCTACGGTCTTGGCGTGCATCCGTGCGTCGCTGCGGTCCGGTGCCAGGTCGACGTGCACGTGCACCTTCCGCCGACCACTGGCGACAACATCGATGTACTGTGGAGACCTCACGCCCCACGTGTTGAGCAATTCGGCGGTACGTCCACCCGGCCTCCCGCATGCCCACTATACGCCCTCGCTCAAAGTCCGTCAACTGCACATACGGTTCACGTCCGCGCTGTCGCGGCATGCTACCAGTGTTAAAGACTGCGCTGGAGCTCCGTATGCCACGGCAAACTGGCTGACACTGACGGCGGCGGTGCACAAATGCTGCGCAGCTAGCGCCATTCGACGGCCAACACCGCGGTTCCTGGTGTGTCCGCTGTGCCGTGCGTGTGATCATTGCTTGTACAGCCCTCTCGCAGTGTCCGGAGCAAGTATGGTGGGTCTGACACACCGGTGTCAATGTGTTCTTTTTTCCATTTCCAGGAGTGTATATGCCTATAAAAACGAGCAAATTCGCTGTTCTCTTACAACTTACCGGGCCGATTCCAACTAAGGTGGTTCACAATTAACGTTTAATCCACATAAATCACCATACTCTTAGCTATCTTTGTGTACAATGCAGTTGGAAAAAATTGTTTACTGTCGTTTTTGGTTATTTTCTCAATAGATATGCGTTTGGAGCGGCATGCTCTACTAATATAGTCCGTTCGGCCCTGGTCGCCTTTTACTCTTCATTTGACTAATTCTGCCGCATGTTTTGATTTCTCTCCTGCAGATGCTACGTCAATATCTATGGAAAATAGAATTGGTCCACGAAAAACAGGGACAAGTGCTTGAATCGGTAGTTAATAAAACGACGACAACCGAAAAAGCATCGACACACTCAACTGTGCTTCAGAAAATTTTAAAATGATATGTAAAAAGATAAAGGACTATACTCTTTCGACAAATCACAAAATCTGCGGAAGTATCAAAGTGTTCCCAATAGGGAGCAACAGAGAGAAATTATTAAACATCTCACGAATCTGCAAAAGTGACTTTTTGGTGTGACTATGAAAGAAGTGCACAGATTAGCGCATCAGCACGCAGAACGAAATGGATGCCTGCAGCCTTTCAACAACGAAACAGAAATGGGTGGAGAAGATGGGATCTTTGGATTTATGGCTCGCCATGCTGACTTACGTGTCGGGGAACCAGAAATTACATTCGGGGAGCGTGCTGTGGGATTCAAAAAAGTTGCAGTATCATATTTTCTGACTTATTTACAGATCTTATCGACGAAAAAAATAGCTGGAGAAAGAATTTAAAGCTGTTACGAGACCAGTATGACTGTCGTACTGAAGTAACACTCAGAAATTATTGCAAATGGAGGACAGCGTCAAGTTGGAGTGTCACATCTGACGAACGCGGAAATACTTGTACAGTGAGGGCTGAAATTTGTTGTTCAGTGGACGGAAGATACATGCCTCCGATGTTGATCTACCCTAGGAAAAAGAAACAGCAAGAATTCGATTCTGGTTTGCTACCAGGATATAGGAACGAAGCTCTAGAATCTGAATGGATGACAAGCAAAATATTCATACGTTGGTTTCACAAATTGAGATATTTTTCTAATGCAAGGACAGAAAATCCTGTTATGCTTCTCTTTGATGGGCATGCTTCTCATACGAAAAACTTGGAGATGTTCGAAGTAGCTCCGAGCAACGGTGTTATTTTACTGTGCTTTCCGTCAAATTGTTTGCTTCAGCCCCTGGATGTAGCACTTATGAAACTATTGAGCTTGTGTTATGAAGATTAATGAAAAGGTGGTTAATATCAAATCCAGGGGAAATTGTCGCTTTATGGCAAATCTCATCCTAGCTTTGGCAAGTTCGCAATGAAAGGATTCGAACAAACTGGTATTTGACCAAGGAATTTCAGTGTCTTCTCAAATGGTTCAAATGGCTCTAGGCACTATGGGACTTAACATCTGAGATCATGTCCCCTAGACTTAGAACTACTTAAACCTAACGACTTCACACACATCCATGCCCGAGGCAGGATTCGAACCTGCGACCGTAGCAGCAGCGCGGTTGCGGACTGAAGTGCCTAGAACCGCTCGGCCACAACAACCGGCTAACGTCTTCTCAGACGATGACTTTCTAACAGCTGCGAAGACTGATATTTCGACTGAGGCAACATTCGCTAACACTGAAAATCTTTCAGTCAGTCCTTTAGCAAATCTAGTCTCTAATGCTCATACTGACTCCCCAAAACCACCTCCTAAACTCGTACAAACTAACTGCAGCGCCAGATTACAAACTATGGAGCTGGAACTTAGACCTCAGTTTTCTTAGATGCCTGATACTCCAAAGGCATCCGTCAATAGCTGCACTGGTCCAAGGTTCCCCATTTTCGCTCGAGAAATGTTACACCAACACCCAGAGTTATACCAGGGCAGAAACCAGTGAAAAGAAAGAGAGGTAAAACCGCTTTTCCGACATCATCAATCTATAAGAATAAAAAAAACTAAACTCCGAACAGGCCCTGGAAGGCCCAAGGGTACCGACCGCCCTTTCAGCCGAGGTGCGTCACTGGTCAGCAAACCGCTCTCCCGGCCGTTGTCAGTTTTCGTGACCGGAGCCGCTACTTCTAAGTCAAGTAGCTTCTCAGTTTGCCTCACTAGGGCTGAGTGCACCCCGTTTGCCAACAGCGCTCAGTAGATTGGATGGTCACCCATCCAAGTGCTAGCCCAGCCCGACAGCGCTTAACTTTGGCGATCTGACGGGAACCGGTGTTACCACAGCGGCAAGGCCGTTGGAAACCTATAAGAATAGCCATGAATAAAATTCTATAACAATCAGCTACAAGAAGCAGTTGAAAAATTTTTGGAGTACAAGGAGAATAGAACAAAAATCAGGCTGCTATCTCGAAAAGAGAAGAAGAAAGTGAAAGGAAAAGATCTTCAGTCACAGAAGAGGAAGACAAAAAAAAGAAATATACTTTACAGAAAATGAACTACCTAAAAACGATGA